>NC_081828.1:53601433-53906433 GCF_030867095.1 Alligator mississippiensis
CATGTACAGCAAAGATCACCCAGCTGGTACAGTCTGTAGTACTCTGCATGGGGATCAGCCCTGCTGGCTCCCACTTGGGGCAGCCCACACCACACCCCTGCCCAACCAGCATGCAGAGCTTACCACCTGGGCTGCTCCCAGTGTGGCAGCTCTCTTCACCTCCAGTGATGGCCCCGGCCCCTGCCCCTGCCCCTGCCCCTGCCTCTCTGGGTTGGTAGGGGGAGCTTCAGTTGGGCAGCTCCTTGCGCAAGGGGCTCTGGCTGCAGCTCCTAAATGCCTTCCACCCACTCCACCCACCTGCAGGTGGCTGCTCACTGTGCCAGGTAAGCAAAGCAGGTGGAAGACAGCTGGGAGCTGGAGCCAGAGCCTGGTGTGCTGGGGCAGGAGCCTCCTGGCTGCAGCTCCCCCACTGCAGAGGCAGCTGCGGGGCGGATCCAATCGATTTCTGGGTGCCCCCCCGTGGACCTGATCCAATCAACTGGCAGGCTGGATCCAGTTCACAGGCTATGTTTTGCCCACCCCTGGGCAAAGATGCCTTACAAAAAGCACCATAAGTTAAAGTGCCACAGTACCCAGGTGGGGGTGGGTCTCAGAGCCTACCTGCACCAGCCCTGGCTAGCGGGGGGGGGGGGGGGGGGGGGGGGCACTCCAGCAGCCGTTTCCAGCCCTGCCCCTGCACCCCCACCAGCTGGCAGCAGTGGCTGGGGGGGAGGGGGAGGGGGAGAGACAGAGCCCCCCTGTTATGCAGCCCCCACCAACTACCCCTGCAGGGGTCTTGGGGGGAGCCAAACTGGGCCCATGTGGTGGGGGGACTCCCTTCCTTCCCCCCCCCCCATGCTAGCATCTTCACAGCGGCAGCCTTGTGGCTGCTGCACCCAGAGCTGGGTGGGGGGGAAATGGAGTCCCCTAGCTCCTGGCACAGCAGCCCTAAGACTATCATTTTCAAGAGCCTGGGTGGGGGAAGGACTGGAGCCCCCCTGCCGCATGGGCCCAGCCCAGCTACCTCTGCTTGAGTCTTGTGGGGAGCTCCCTTCCCCCACCCCTGCCTGGCTGCTAAGGGAGTAGACAGATTTCCTTTCTCCTCTCTGTGAGAGCCCAAGGGGCAGGGTGAGGCCCCTGCTCACCAGAGCAAGCACCAGGCCAGCCCTTCAAAGCCTCATAGGATGGGTGTGGAATTGCCCGAAATTAACTCTCGCTGAGAACCTATACACAAATTCCCTAAGGCGCTCTGCCCTAGAGTACTCCGTCTGACACTACATCAGACAAGGGTTACATTTGCACATAATCAGCCATTTTAAAAGCATTCTGCATCCATGAACACTTGCTGTGTTATGGCTACAGAGTGCTTTTAGGGGCCGCATCACATGAAAAACATAATTTCTCTACACACCTGTTGTCTGGCTTAGCAAATAAATGCTCCAGTGTGATCATGCTACTGCTTCCTGCCCTCTACCCCAGGGATAGTCCCTCTCACCTTTTAGACCTTTTAACACTTAAAGACTCAATGTCCAGTGTGACTGTCCTTCCAACACCTCCCTGTCATGGGGTGAGGGGTGCTGCTCCTGAGTGGGCCCAACAGGTTCTAGAGAGGTACAAAGTGTTACTTGCAAGGAACATTAGCACTGATGCTACAGCAATCTCCCCAAGACCACTCCCAACTCCTATCGACTCTGTGATCTTATGTCTGTGGGATCTCTTTGCAGAGCCCTGGATCAGTTCCCCTTCAGGGCTACATGCTATAAGACTCAATAGACAAAACTAAAGCTGGTTTTGATTTTACAGAACCTTTCCTGAGTTTTGTTTTTAAAAAATCTAAGCCATAGATGGTTCTGTGTATCCAGGAGTTAATATTTATTTGTTAGTTGATCTAATAAAAGCTATCACATCTCCCCAAAGAACCTTGTCCAGAAGGAATTTCAGAGTCCAGATGGAAGGGAGATGAGACAAAGTTTCTTTTAAGTTCCTTTCCTTTTTGTGTCCTTGTGTCAAGGTATACAGAAGAATTCACAGATTCATTGGAATCTGACAGGGCTGTGCTATGAGCACTTCTGCTATGGCCTCAAACTTGCAACCTCAAAGTTATTAACCATGCACCTTACCACCCACCCCAGCCTTTTTTCTATTAGTGATATGGCAGTATATCATGTTGCTACAAGATAACCAGGTTTTACTTTTTTTTCTTACAATAAAGAAGATGAAAGAAGGAAAAGATGGGTGCAGAACACACAAACTCAATCCACTTGGGTTCAGTACGTTCTCTGATGCAGAAATGAGTTGTAAACTCTCTTACCTCTCCTACTTGTAAAAAGAAATGGTGTCTTTTCTCTCAGCATTTTTCTCAGATGATGTATATAATTGCCCATTCACCTGAAGTACAATTTAAGTAACAGCAGAACTCAAAGCAGCTTGGAGCAGAAAAACAAATATGCCTGCAAAAGGACACAGTGAAAGAATGTGTGGGTGGCACAATATACAGAATTTAAAAACAACCAACCTGCAACTGAAGGCCTGGTACTGAATCCTTTGCAGAGGCTTTTACTGTGACTAATGAAAAGGTGAGTGAGGGGCATGCTAGTATGCGTTCAAGCTCTCTTGTCTGCCAATGTCGTCATTACCCAGAAATATGGTGGGCTGCAGTTCAGGAGATATCCAAATGCATGGGCAAAGGTCAGCCATTGTAGTTTATGGAAAAACAAGTAACAATAATGGACACAGAGAACCACTCAGTGTTGCACTCATGCTGTGCATCAGCAACCTGTCAGCATTGCCCCTATGCTGGGAACTGGCATTGTACTGGTCCATATCTTTTACCGTGCCAGTGACCATCACATCAGAAATGAGGATATTAAGCTGTAATGCTAACCTGGTACAAATATGAAATCTGCTTCACCTGCAGTGAGGCTGTATTCCCTGGCCACACTCACAACCTCTCCCTTTTGTTCTGGAGGTATTTAAGGAGAAGAAAGTTCACCAGCCAGAATGGTGCTAGCTCCATTGAGAAAGGACTAGTAGAAACCAATGCATTTTGCATTATACTGTAATAAGAAGGCAATTCTGAGGGCATCCCAGTCTGCTACAGAAACATATTACATAGGGGATTATTAATTGCTCTTCAGATTGTATTTTGGTCTCAGTTGCCACAGAGGAAAACCTAAATGGCAGAGAATGGGCCTTCTGGGGCATATATAGAGGACAGATGGCAACACCACCAGACCTTCTTGTACTCCAAGTGGCACAAGCAGCTTAATGGCCTCCCTGAAGCAGTATTACAGCGGTACTAAAGCTGCTGTAACTTGCATCTGGGAGGCACCCAGGTCATGGCTGCCCCAGGGGAAGAGGCATAATAGTGCTGTGACAACACGTTTGTCCCTTCTCCTTGGAATCTTCTGTGCACAGCTCAGTCACTCTGTCTGGTCCAAGGACTGAAACCCTTTGGCCAAGTCTAAACAAGCATGGTTATACAGTATATGGCACCACAGACACCGCATACCGCACCTTCAGCTGTTCTACATACTGCAAAGTAGCAGCATGGTGGGGGGTTTTGACCCTGGGGTCAAAAAACCCGCACGAAAAAAGTGCGGCGGTACACATGGGGATCCACCACCCTGCAGCAGCAGGATCCCTGCAACCCCAGGTGGACCCAGCCTCCCTACCCCACCCGGGGTAACCTGCCATGCAGCAAAGGGTTCATGGCACAGGTGTTCCCTGGGAACAAGTAGCAGTAGAACAAGGTATGCTGCTGCTTCTTGTCCCTGGGGAAACAAATGTCCATGCTCGTGTGGACACAACCTTTGTGTCTACCAGGTGCCCTTATTTGCAGCTGTCAGTTGTCGTGGAAACACGCAGCATACTTTTGGGTCAGGTCAGCAGAAGCTTTTATTCAAAAGAAACTACAGCTGTAGGGGGAGTTCCAAAGTGACATGGATTTCCCAAGCACTTGGAAGGGGTCCCCCCCCAAGAGCAAAATCAGGAGGCTTATATACTTTTTAACAGTTGCTTACAACTCACGTGATCATATAGTGAAATTAGCATGAAAAGCGGCTATAATATTACTTCATTATTTCTTTGCTGTAATCAGGATGGGAACTAATGGGGGAGGCGAGGTTAGTTCACAAACCTCCTTCTTGCACCTGGAAATTAAATTTGTACATACTTTTTTGCTACCTTCAAGGCCGTGGTGAGCGAAGCAGTTGCAGAAGAGTTACAAAGAACAAACACTTGCCCTTATCTGTTCTACTGTACAGAGCCAGCAATTCTCCACAAAGCGGTTATGTCATCTTATAACTAAAATAATCAAAGTTTAAGGCATATATTTTTTCTGATTCCACAGCCCCGCCCTTTGAGACTATTTAGTCTCACTTTAGCCTTAAATTTCCATTCTCATGAGCCCCTCTATTTCATCATGCAGCCTTTCATGTTTTCTTTCAATCTGCTCACACTTTCGTAACACCATTATTCTAGACTCTGCTGTGGGTTTTCTTGCCTTGCTAAAGCTTCTCCTGCTGGCTTTCACGCAGCAGAGGATCAGTTGCACTAAGACATAAAACATTATCAGAACTATCAAGACAAACAATATTCCATACAGGATTTTCTTTCCAAGGGCCCCGAAATCTGGGAGCCAGGAGGTTAGCCAAGACCACATTTCTTCTAGACCCCAGTCAGTATTTTCTGAGGCCACTTGATGTAAGACCCTTAACTGATTTCGGATTTTGCGAATGTCAGTTTCGATTCGCATGTCCTGATTGACATAGACACAACAGGTGGAGTTTACTAAGGCATATACTCCTCTCTGGGATACCAATAGGTAATCTAGGGCTATGCGGTGTTGTATAGTTACTTGTGAGATCTAGGAGATCTCTTTTTGAAGAGCCTGAATTGCATCCACAGTGGCATTTCCCATAGCTTCCATTGTGGCTGAAATGTTAATTATGGCTAGTTCCAATTCTCTTACTCCAAGCCACGGTATGAAGGTTCTCACAAATCGATGAAACCCTGTGTTTCTGGTAGCTAAGGGGTTAACCGCCCTTTTCATGTGATGGTTGAAATTTTTTACTTGTTCCAGATATATTACACTATGCATTTCGAAACCAGGGATAACACGTCCAAGAGTGCATGCCCCCACCCAATTCCAGGGCAAGATTTTATGAGCCTTGTTTCCGCAGAGCCAGTAAAGGCCTGGGGCAGAAAGGGTACTCAAATCTCAACAGGTGTTGTGCCATATCCGGCACTTTCGATTGATATGCATTGTATAGGACGGACCACGTTCAGCTGCTATCCTGCTGGACCGAGATATATTACAAGAAGTAAAATTGGAGTCAATGTAAAATTCCGATCTGTTTGCAATGAGAGCAACATGAGGTTCCTTAGAAAATTTGTAGACCATGAATCCTGTACAATTGAGAGAGGGTATGTTACCCAACAGGATTCCATTGGTGCTACTAGGGCTATAATCTAGAGTAGTTAGGCAATGAGGGTAGTGTCCTACAGGTGTGGCTTTATTATAAGCTCCGGTGTTGTTGGATCTGTAACAGAAAGGCGCCTCTACTCTTGGGGAGATTATCCAGTTAGCAGGGGCGGCCCTCCATTCTTTAGGAGCGGACCGATGGGCAGCTAACGAGTAGTGTCTAACGAAGCCGCCGTTTATTGTTCCCCATTGCTGGAGGGATATTGGTACTCCGATCATTGGGATTCCTTGGTGTAGGTGTGCTGGGCTGTGAGAGCATATCCAGCAGTCACTTTTATTTCCAGCTTGAGCCACCGCATGGGAGATCTGCAAATACAAATTTTTCTCCCACCCCCCTTGGGTGATACTGAGATACCCAAGTGTGATATATAAGGATATCAGTGCCATTTTTAGATACAGGAGGGACAAAGAATCTTAACAACAAACATAACCAGCACCAGTAAGAAAAAGAACACTACCAGCCAAACCCAGGATGGCAGCCAAAGTCTTTTTTCGTCCTCTGGGCTCAAGTTACCTAAAGGACTGATAATGTTGGCTCTTGGTCTTGATCGAGGTGGTGATCTTCCGAATGGGAGCATTCACTTTCTTCGAGGCCGAAGACGATATCTTCGTTCTTCAACTGATGAATCCAGCTGGGCTGAGGTGTTGGGTTCAGGGGAGAGGTTACTAGCACTTGCACCCTGATGCTCCTCACTTGCCTGAGTGAGGTCCTGAGGGTCTTTGTCCTTGGCCTCAGGGAAAGATCCCAACCTTGGTTGGAATACAGCTGCTTCGGGGTCCAATGGAGGTGATACCTTCTTGCAGTGCGAGGCGTGAGTCCACGTTTGGTGACCTTGGCAACGAACAGCAGAATTAGTGGTCAGAAGTACCTGGAAAGATCCTTTCCATCTGGGTTGAAGTGCATTTTTCCGTTGATAGACCTTTACGTAGATCCAATCCCCTGGTTCGAGGTTGTGACAGGGAACATCCGGTGGTTGAGGTAAGGCTTCTTGGACCTGTGAATGAACAGACCTGACATACTTCATTAATACCTTGCAATAATTTAGTACAGTTTCATCAGTTAATTGTAGGTCTGTTTGGTGAGGGGCAACAGGTGGTGTAGCTGGCATCCTCATGGGTCGTGCCATGAGTATTTCATAAGGGGTTAGGCCATGTTATCTGTTAACAGTGTTTCTAATGTGCATAAGAGCAATGGGCAGTGCATCAGGCCATTTGAGGCCTGTTTCAGCACAAATCTTCGAAATGCGCGTTTTTAAATCAGAGTTTTTATGTTTTATAGCACCACTTGATTGTGGATGATAACTACAGTGTAGGTGTTGCTGTATGTTGAGTGCTTGGCAGATGTTTTTTACTATGTCCTGTGAAATGGGTGCCGCGGTCACTATCTATTGTGAGGGGCAATCCAAATCTAGGGATGAATTCTTTGAGCAATTTCTTTGCTACAGTGATGGAATCAGCACGTACGCATGCGTAGGCTTCCACCCATCCAGAGAACACATCAATAATAACAAGAATGTACTCATAAGAACAGCACTTAGGTAGCTGCACAAAATCAATTTGCAGATTTACAAACGGTCCCCATGGAGGGGGATGGGCTGCGGGTGTCGTTTTTACCCATTGCCCAATGTTGTTAGCTAAGCAGATGGGACAGGAGCTACAGTACTGTTGTGTCATGGAAGGAAAATTTGGGGCAAACCAATTTCTTTGTACTGTAGCAAGCATCCCCCCTTTGCTCGTATGGGCCACAGAGTGGGTTAAACGAGCAAGATGTGACAAAAGCTCTCTAGGCGCCATCAGGCGGCCATCCGGGGAGCGCCAGAGAGAGTCGGGGTGCAGTGAACATCCTGCACGTAGCCAGTCATTTATTTTCTTTTTTGGGGCCTGATTTTGAAGAAGGGCCAGACTTGAAAGGCTAGCCAAAGGAGACTGGTCTGCTGAAAAACAAACAAAAACAGAGTTAGGAGCCTGTGGGCCAGAAAGGGCCGCATTTTTGGCAGAACGGTCTGCTAGATCATTTCCTCGTGTGACATCATCAAAGGGTTTCTCATGAGCTTTACATTTAACAATAGCAATAGCAAGAGGCAATTGAACAGCTTCTAAGAGCGCTTTTACATAACAACCATGACTGATTTGGGTCCCTGAAGAAGTGAGGAACCCTCTTTGTTTCCAGATTTGTCCAAAATCATGAACAACACCAAAAACATACTTAGAGTCAGTATAAATGGTTGTGGTTTGATTTTTTGCAAGAATGCAAGCACGTGTTAAAGCAATGAGTTCAGCAACTTGAGCAGAATGAGCTTGGGGTAAAGAATAGGCTTCCAAAACAGCATACTGAGTGCATACTGCATATCCCGCAACTAATTTGCCTGCATCATTTCTAAGACAGGAACCATCAACAAACAAAACAAGGTCAGAGTTCGGGATAGGAATGTCCTTGAGGTCAGTTTGAGGGGTTAACAATTGAGTTGTGATAGACAGGCAATCATGAGGCTCACCATCAGAGGCAATAGGCAGAAGTGACGCAGGATTCAGAATTGAACAGCGATTTAAGGTTACATTTGTAGCTGACAGTAGAAGTTTCTCATATTTAGTAAGACGGGAATTGGAAATGTGCTGAGTTTTGCCCTTGAGCAGAAGGGCCATCACAGCATGTGGAACTACAACAGTTAAAGAGTGTCCCAAAACTAGAGAATCTGCCTTTTCAACCAACAAGGCAGCAGCTGCAACTGAACGGAGGCAAGGAGGAAGTCCCGCAGCTACGGGATCAAGGGCAGAGCTGTAATATGCAATTGGGCGATGCTTTTCACCATGCAGCTGAGTGAGTACTCCTAAAGCGATTCCTTCCCGTTCATGACAAAACAAGGTAAAGGGTTTCTTATAATTAGGAAGTCCAAGAGCGGGAGCAAGAGTGAGGGCTTGCTTAAGGGTCACAAATGCTTGTTCGGCTTCAGGAGTCCAAGGGAGGGGTTCCGGGGTGGTATCATGAGTGAATGCTTGCAAGGGTTTTGCAAAAGCAGCATAACCCAGGATCCACTGTCTACAATAACCCGTTGCACCTAAGACTCCCCTCATCTGTTTTCTAGTCATAGGTTTGGGAATGTTGAGGATAGCTTCAACTCTACTAGGGGAAAGGTGTCGTTCTCCTGCTGAGATATCATGCCCTAAATAATGTACCTTAGACTTGCAGAGCTGCAATTTAGATTTTGAGGCCTTGTGGCCTTTCTGAGCTAAAGCTGTGAGGAGTGTCAAAGTATCTTGCTTACAGGCCTCCAAAGTGGGTGAGGCTAACAATAGATCATCAACGTACTGAACAAGGGTGGACCCCCCTTTGAACATGATAGGATCCAAATCCTTTTTTAGGATCTGGGAAAACAGGGTTGGGGACTCTGTATATCCCTGAGGGAGTCTTGTCCAGGTATATTGAAATCCCTGATAAGTAAATGCAAACAGATACTGGCTATCCTTATGAACGGGGATAGAGAAAAAAGCAGAACAAAGATCTACTACTGTGAAATATGTAGCATCTGAAGGGATACAGGGAAGAATAGTGGCAGGGTTAGGGACCACGGGGAAAGCGGGTAAAACAGCGGCATTTACAGCTCGAAGATCTTGCACAAAACGATACGTATCTTTACCAGGTTTTTTGACAGGTAGGATAGGTGTGTTGCAAGGGGAGCGTATTGGGACAATAATCCCTTGCTCAAGGAGTGAGGAAACGACAGGCTTGATCCCTTCCTCAGCTTCCTTTGAGATGGGGTACTGTGGGACACGAGGAAGTGGCTTGGCAGGGTTCAGGATGATACGCACTGGTTCAGCACTCAGCATGTGCCCCACTTCATTCGCATGGGTGGACCACAGCTGTGGAGGTACTCGTGCCAACAGTTCCTCTTGCAAGTAGGAAGTGTCAGGATCAGAGTACTCCTGGGTTAGCAAAGCCACAAGCTCGGTTCCCCTATGTTCCGGTACCTCAAGGTAAACACCATCTGGGCTATAATAAATCACGCATCCCAGTTTACACAGCAAATCCTTACCAAGAAGGTTGACAGGTGCACAGGGGCTAAGAAGAAAGGCATGATTTCCAGACAAAGGGCCAATAGAGATGGAGACAGGTTCAGAGACGGGATGTGGGATAGGTTGTCCGCTTATACCGACAGCATTTATAGTTTCAGAAGAATAAGGTAGAAAAGGAAACTCAGCAGCCTTTAGTGTGGAGCGGGACGCTCCGGTGTCGACAAGACAGGAGACAGGTTTTCCAGAAATAAGGCATTCAACAAACGGACCAGATTGGTCAGTAGCAAGCAAAGGAGCAATGATGTCACTGTCCCTCAGGCTGTCCTATTCAACACTGGGAAAATTGACAGGAAGTGGAGGTGGGGGCTGGGGTCTGGGTCCTTGGCCGGGGCAGTTGGGACATTCTGATTTCTAATGTCCTTCTTGCTTGCAATAATGACATTGGTTCCCATAGCCTGGGTTTTGTGGGCTCAAGGATCTATCTCTTCCCCTGAATCTACCCGGGCCTCCCCTTCCCCGTCCTCGTCCCCTTCCTCTACCTGGACCCTGTAACTGAGAAATCTTTAAGGCCATTAACTTAAACTCGGCATTGTCTTTAGACCGTTCCAATTTGTTATGAAAATGGTTAGCCGCAGCAAGGACTTCGGTCAAATCTTTAGTTTCCCAGCCAATAATTACTGTTTGAATTTTCTCAGCAATTTTAGGGTTAAGTCCCTGGACGAATGCTGCCACTATTGCTTGTTTAGCATTTCTGACTGGGTTATCCGTTTCTGAGTATCGTTCAAATGCCTGTTTGAGGCGTTCTAAATAGTCACTGGGGTGTTCATTTTTGTTTTATTTACAGGTATTTATTTTGGTCCAGTCTGCCTTTTTTGGGCAAATTGTGAGAACTGCCTGAACCAAAGCATTTCTCTTGTTAATAAAGTCTTGGCCAATCCCTGGGTTTTGATCTGGCCAAGTACAGGCAGCGTACAGACGTAGCATAGTTTCCTTGGGCAAAATGGATCGCATGAGCTGATTAATGTCAGCCCATGTTGGATTATAACAATCTATAACAGTCTGCAATTCTTCCTGAAATTTTTCTGGGTCTTCCCTGATTTTTGGGAACTTTTGAGTTAAATTGTAGAGATCACCTGGAGTCCAGGGTGCATGCACAGTTACTATATTTTGTCTATCGGTGTCAATGCCTGGCATTTGTCTTAGGGGGTAAACTTGTGCAGTTCAGGATCTCAGATTGATGGGAGATCTTTCCATGCCTATTCCCATTCTTCTAAATACACCTGTGGTGGGTTGTGACCCAGGAGTAAATTGCCACACTGGTGATGATTGAGTGGCAGATATGGTGGATGAGTCCGGACTATTAAGCTCTGTGGATGGATTTACTGAAGGAGCTTCAGCTAATGGGTCACTAGCCTGGGCTGCAGCCTGATGTTGAACCGGTTGTTGCTGATGTGGGAGTCCCAGGAGAGCAGGGTTCGAACAAAGGTCAAGGATATCCTCTGCTGGCTCCGGTGGTGGGGGCGCCCCGGGCAATGCTGGATACATTGGAGTGGTGGCCAGCGTGTAATTTGGGGGAGCAGCCAATTTCTCCCGAACAGCTTTTAACTGCTGTTTTAATTTTTCTTGAGAGTCTTTTAGGCTCCTAGTTTGAGATTCTGTCCGCCTTTTGGACATTTCATCATACCAATAAAAGAACGCGTCCCACTGGTTTTGTGGTGTTTTGGATCCACAGGGCTCTAAAGCTCCTCTCAAGTGCACTATTTTATCCTGATCAAATGTTCCTTCCTGTGGAAAATGCTTCACAGGATCATCCCTAGTATACCAGTTCCACTTATCCAGGTACTTGCAAGTCTCGGGAGAATAGTGTGTGTACATAAAGTACGCCGGAGTCCCCTTAGAGGGGCAGGAACTTGTTTAGACTGACTTGTTCCCATTTTCAGTCACACAGGGAGACGTAGGAGAGGCTTATTTAGGATGTCCGGGCCGCTCAGTGCCTTGCCCTGCAGTTTTTCACTGCCCAGACAAAAGGCTTCTGACCCGACACCGGCTCATAAAATGGAAATGGGGAGGGAAACGCTAGAGGGATCCTTTCACTCCTGCTCTCGGCAGAAGCTACTGGGACAAGGGGTTTGGAAAAGACAAAATCACTCAGACGCCCTGTCCACTGGGTCACGAGGTTCCAGTTGGGCCCCCTTGCCTTCAAAACTGCCCTGTCAGGCAGAATTGGGGCGGCTGAACCCAACTGTAGTCTCAGTCCTGGTCAGTGGCTCATATTTCTAAATACACACACATGCACATTTATTCAGTCAGCCAGACCTCCTACCCCACACCGCTTTAGTTAATTAACTACAAGCCCGATGTGCTGTTGGATGAAGGTGGCTCAAACAGTTTCTCCCTAAATAAAACATACGTTACCAGACACAAAATGGGATCTTTTATCAGACAGAAAATTTGGCCCTTCTGTGCCCCCGTGATGAACTTAAAGGCAGCCACGAGGTCGCCTCTCAACCTTCTCTTGCGGAGGCTGAAAAGGTCCAGTTTCTCTAGTCTCTCCTCGTAGGGCTTGGTCTGCAGGCCCTTGACCATACGAGTTGCCCTTCTCTGGACCCTCTCCAGGTTATCCGCGTCCTTCTTGAAGTGTGGTGACTCCATGCGTGCTCCAGGGCTCAAGCACCCACCAAGAAAATTAGCAGGTGCTCAGCACCCATGAGCTACAGCTATGCTGCTTGCAAACATTAAAAACATGCACTTTACTGAAAATAGCAGCATGTTACTTCAACCCAGCTCTGCAGTATCTGTAAAGATCAGGCGCTTCAGCAGGGCTTTTTGGCACTTTTAGCTGAAGCTGATTCAACCACCGATTAGATAAAAGCACCAAGAAAAGCCCCACTAAAGTGCCTGATCTTTACAGATACTACAGAGCCAGGTTGAAGTAATGCTCCCTCTTCTGGGTATGTGTGGGGCTTGGCGTGGGAACACACTGAGTTTAAAGTGCTGGGGAGGGGGGTTACATCTGCAGGCACCCACCAGCAAAAACCAAAGTCAGCACCTATGATAAAGAGTAAAGGCCACATCTACAGTAAACTTTCCATCCCTGGCAGTGTTATCCTCAATCATGCCATGATGCTCTAGGCAGGCTGCCTCCTACACTAGAAGACATTTAGCTGCATCCATACAATGCTGCAGGTGGGCTCTTTAGCAATGCTGAATGCCAGTTAGCCTGCCCCCAGTACTGCTCAGACATGACTACACTGCTTTTAATTTAGCAGGTAGCTCATACCCACATAGAGCAGCAGGCTGCCAGATACGGGATGCATCTACATGTGCTATTCAGGTGAAGCACTACACTCTGGTGCTTATTGCACCAGTTTATTTCACCTGGGTGCTGCATTTGTGTGTGCCTGGGACTGCTGTTGAGCTGGGTCAGCTGGCAGGGGTCTTGGGGGTCAGCCTTGCCAGGTTAATTGAGCTGCTCCAACCCAGCTCAATGTGCTGCAGAGGGGCTGGCTGGGGCACAAGAGCGCTTCATTGTGGGGCTAGCTGACAGGCAGCCTCTGCACTGAAGCACCCTTGTGCCCCAGCCATCTCCAACAAAGTCTACACACGCAGTGCTGCAAAGTAAAAAACTCCACAGCAGGATAGTACTTGTATTTACAAGTACTATCCGGCAGTGGAGTTAATTAGTTTACTACATCCTAACAGCACTGCACATGTAGACAATGATGTTTTACTGCTGAACTAATTAGGCAGCTCCGCAGTAAATGTTTCATGTAGAGCCCACAGTAGTTTACTCAGTAGATATGCCAGGCTATTTGTTTAGATCAAGAAGCTGCTTCTTCATGTTCTGTACTGCTTCCATTGTTCTAAATATAACCATGGAATGTGGATTTTGACTAAAAATATACCTTATTGTGTCTGGCTAGTAATTAAATGGGAATAGAAATTATTGATGAAAAAGAGCTATGAGTATTTTGTCCCATCAAGGCCAGTGTTGGATTGTTGCCTAGAATATATACATTTTTCAATCCTTTGCCCAGGCTTCTACTATATGTCTCAAGGGGAGGGGTGTCGGTACCTCCCTGAGAGACACACAACTTGAACATTATATCCTGAGACCAATATTGGTCTTCTGTACCCCTAAACATGGTGGGAAAATGCTTCCCCACACCACAGAACCCTTCTATACACTGCAAAGGTCCTGTTTTTGACCTTGGTGTGTAAATCACAAGTTATTCCCACATGAATCAAACAGGCATGCCTTCGGAGTTTATCGCTGGAGAAAACCAGGTAGGTGAAAATAAAGGCACCCATTCAGAAGCATTTCACATATGTTACCTGGGATAAATAAAAGCTTCACCAAACAGAGAAATCTAAAATGGGTTTTACCCTGAAACCTGGTTTCTCTGCCTCTTCCTTTATTGGGCTTCAGAAGCTAATAATGTATGTATCAGTAGGTCACTATTTCTGGCAATTCCAGCGTGCTTTATATTGTCAGGCCACACAGTTCATCTCTCTATGCTTCTCTAAGTGCACTCTAAAGCCACAAGCACTGTCTATAAAACAGCACAATGTTTATCAAGAGACACAGCTGCATATACTTAGAAGACTAAAATCATTTTTAGAAGGGTCCAGTAAAGGTCACAAGGCTCTATAATTTGTTTTCCTTCATATAGTCTTTACCGGATCCTCTATGAATAGGCCTTTTGAGCCTGGATTAGGCTTTCATTGGTAGTAAAGTAATTGCTGCTGTTGCCAGGTAACTGCACTTGCCACAGCACATAGAACTGGGATTGACTTGAAAGCCAGCTCATGGAAATGGCTTGCTGTGCTGCTTTGATCAGTCACTCACAGACAGGCAAAAAAGGAAGCAAAGCAGGCAAATCCACAATGAGAGGAAATGCAGCCATAAAGAGGGTCAGTGAACTCCATCCATGACTAGTAACACAACACATGTTCCAAATGTCATCAGTGGCCCTCCCCTTCTGGTTATAATTAAGGTCTTCCATTGCTGATGTTTATTTTTTCTGAACCTCATTGTTTGTTTGCAGCAAATTAGGCTCTCTTTAGGGAAGAATAATTGTTTTGTTAGCCACATTTCAAATATGGTTTTCCCTGAATTATATGAACAGCTGGTCATCTCCAGAGTTACGTGATTTTGCAAATGAGCTTGCAGCTTGCCTGGTACTTTTCCAAGGATAAAGGTAAATATTTTTGGCCTGCAAAAAATTGTAAATTTAGGGTAGTTTTTGGCCCTGATTCTGCAAAGTAGTCTATTCAATCAGTCCCCAACACCTGTTTAGAGTTTTATGTGGAGCAGTTTGCAGGATGGAGGCCTCTGGATGTATATTACATAGCATTTCTTTATGTCTAGATCAGTGGTTTTCAACATTTTTTAGACTCGCAGCACCCCCGGCTAGACTCATAGCACCCCTCGGAAATTGCCAGATCTTCGTTTTCATTCTTTTTTTTTTACTACAAAAAAAATAACATCAATTCTTCTGTTGCAAAGAACTCAGAAAGACTACAACTGTGGATTTCTATTTGAAATCTCTGGATTTTTCTGTTGACTCCTGTTTGTAAGTTTATTAGTGCTAACATTATATGGCACTTTGTGGCACCCTTGAAAGGATCTAAAGGAACTCCAGTTGAGAATCAGTGGTCTAGATGCATTGGTCATTATTTAAGACTAGAAATTGTTTCCAAGGCCTTCTTGGCTATAACTCTTCCCCTCTCACAAAGCCATGTGTCTAATAAAATAATAACAATGCTTTGCACTCAACAGCACCTAACATGGGAGGGTGTCAAAACCCTTTGCAAGCATTCATAAAAATTGTCCCCTAATCTTCTGCAAGACAGAGAGATCAATGCACATGCTAGCCCTACATTGTGGGTACCATGATTTCTTTTTATGGGGGACAACTTCATGCCTTTTCTGACAGCTTTGCGGAGATAGCCATATGGCATGGGCTTGGGCTTGGAACCTTTGAAAACCAGGCCAGAAGTGTATGAAGTTGAGCTCCTTAAAGTAGAGACCACGTTTGAAAATGCTGGCCAGAGTTTCCTGTCCGAAATCTGGTAGGAAACCTGTTGGCATCCCAAGAATAGAATATAAGATTTCTGAGTCCTACTCCCATGCTGGAGACCACACTCCCTGGGTACTCTTGGGACTCAGAATTATCTGGGTTCCATCGTACATTTAAATCCATAGTTGTCATTAGTGAATTTATTAAGTTCCTCATACATGAACAGACAGATACAGAAAGGTCTTTGAAACTGTGGGCAGGAGCAAAGACCATGTTGTAACACGGTGTCAATATGTGCCACAGAAAAAACAAGAGAAGTGGAGAGGTGGAGGAATTCTCAGGGTTTAGGAAATCCCTGAGTATTCTCTGGCTTCGCCCCTACAAATGAAGCACTTGTTATCACTGTTATTAACTATAGCAAAGGCGCTGCCTTTGGTTTACCCGGTGGGTGCTTTTTATTTTTTTGCGTTCCCACACTGAGCCCTGCACACGCCCAGAAGAGGTAGCACATTATTTCAAACTGGCTCACCCAATGTGGCTCATGGGTGTTGAGTACCCACTCATTTTTTAATGGCTGCTTGAGCCCTGGAGCACCCATGGAGTCAGCCCCTGTGAACTACAGTGCTGTCTCTTTACAATGTAAACAGTAATGGACTCTCCCCAAGCAGGTAGTCTGGATAGTTATCCAATACTAATACCTACCCAGTCTCTTTCTGAAGTGAGGCATTTGGAGTGTGTGCAAGTTCCTACTCCACCAAATTATTTATTCAGGATCTTCACCCCAAAAGGCCACAAAGCTCTGTCTCTGCCATGCATACTGAATGATCATGGTGGTGATTTGGGAGAACCGAATGAAAACTTTCTCTCTTCTTTCTCCATGCAGCTAATTCCCAGAACAGTAATATGCTGCTGGAATCAGGAGGGAAGTGCAGTGGGTTTGGCATGTCAGGAAGGAAAACTTGTGGCAACAATACCAAGGAGCTGACACACAGGACCTGATTTCACAGTGTTTACCGTTAGACTCCGCTATTCAGATTTCAACCCTGTCTGCTCTGAAACATCCTTAGTCAGAGTTTTGTGCTCTCCATGGCTACAATACAAGAACAACAGAAAATCCATATCAGAATGTCTTGATGAAAAATAAAGCATTATTCTTATTGTGCTACAGTCTGAGCTTTTAAGATATACAAAGATGCACAATACAAGCTGCTAATGAGGCAGAAAAAAGCAGTGTTGTGTTTGCTGAGTGCTGAGGTACAATAGAGTGCAGCGTTGTCTTAAACTTTGTCATAGAGAGAAGACTTCTGTGGATCTTCTTATGACTCGATATCCACAGACATACATTTTCTCTCACCTTGTTGACCAATACAGGGTTATTTTCTGGAACAAAGCACAAATAGGAAGACAAAGTAGAACTACTGAGTGAGGCAATATGATTATAGACCATGGCTCTCATTTTCAAATGCATTAATGATACCAGTGTTAGCTAGTGTAGAGTTTCTTGTGGAGGGGTTTGCAGATGAGACCTTAAGAAAGGAAGGCCTGTAGAGATTTCCCATTGACTTCAATAAGCTTTCAATCAGAATCTATAAATGCAGTAATTTCTTACAGAATCCATGTTGCTGTGTTTCAGTGCTGTTATATGTATTTATGTCTATTTGTCCTTTGGGGGTTGGTTTAAATGCAGGTATCAGGCTTAATGCCATACAAACAACACTGGAAGATGCAGCCCTTACGTCAAGCTGCTTACAAAGCATAACCGTGTGTGTTGTTTGTGCATTGCTTCCAGGTTAAATACATTGTCTGGGGAATTATAGATCGGACAGCCCAACTTCTATTCTTGAATAGATACGGGCACAAATAATCAGTCTTTCTATAAGAACCTTGTAGATGACAAGGATAAGCAATAGCCAGTATGGATTTGCCAAGAACAGGTCGTGTTCCCCTGTGGATAGGGACAAAATAGTAGATATGATAAATCTGGACTTCAGTAAGTCGTTTGATAGTATACTATATGACATGATGCTAGACAAACTAGGGAATATGGCCTAGAGGAAACTCCTGTAAGATGGCTACACAGATGGCTTGAAAAACATATTTGGGGAGTAACTGTCAGTGCCTGGCTTTCAGAAGGGAAGAATATATGTACAGGTCTGTCTTGGGTCTGTCATTTATTTGGATGATAGAATTTAGAGGACAGGATTACAATGAATTGAAGGACAGGATTAAAATTCAGAATGAGTTTGGCAAATTGGAAAAATGATCTGAAATAAATAGGAAGCAATTCACCATCAGTTCACAATATTCCTTTATTAAGGGACAGATCAGATAGGATAGAGGTGAGATGGGGGACCACCTTCAAGAACTATAAGCTGGTATATTTGCATATTCTTTATTTTATGACCCTTTAGGACTTTAAATATTGACTCATGATCCAGCTTTTGGTAAATTCAGTCATTGTCTCCTTCCCATATTGTCTTTTTCAGCAGTTCTCATTAACTAACTCATTGGTAGTTACTGTTGACCTCACCCCCTCCAGGTAAAGCTCCTGCTTTTATAATCACCAAATTATGCAGCACCAATGAAAACATCTCCCTTTCAATGTCTTGCTTATCTTGCACCTAAGCTATATTTTTCTACAGTGCAGTTGCTACCAATACTCCAAAGGGAGGCTCAGCAGTAATTGCAAAAGCACTGTCTATTAGGGCTGTGCGAAGCTTCAGGTAGGAGATTCGGCCTGATTCGGTGGCCAAATCTTCAAACCCGAATTGAATCAGGGGTCTAATAAAAAGGCCCAAATCAATTCGGAAAGATTTGGAGAGCTTTGATGATTTGGGCAGTCCTCACTCGCTGCAGCAGGGAGCTGGAGCCGAACTTGGAGCTGGTAAATAAGGGGCAGAGGAGGAGGGGCTGGAGGAGGAGGGAGGAGACCATGGGGGGAACCCTGCCAGGCCCCATCCCCTGCCTGCTCCCCCAGCCCCCCACATGGCTGCCCCACCCGCCCCAGCTCCCGGTGCTTTAAAAAAAAGCCCCATTCAGCGGGTGCTGCCGGGGGGGGGGCGATCCCCGCTGCCCCCCACTGCCCTATGCTGCATGGGGGGATCTGCCACGAGCCCCCCGACTTCCCCCCACTGTCCCAGCCCCCCCCCCAATGGCTGCCCTGCCTGCTCCAGCTCTTTAAGAAAAAAAACAAACAAAAAACCCCCTGGCTCCTGCAGTGGACTTGGGGCTTCAGGAGGCTTATGCAGAGCCCCCTGGGCAGTGGGGGGCAGTGGGGATCGCCCCCTGCTGGGCAGGAACTGGTGAGTCAGGGGTTGGGGGGGTTCTTAAAGAGCCAGAGCTGGGGCAGGTGGGGCAGCCATGGCAGGACTGGGACAGTGGGGGGGGGGTGGGAGGGTTGGTGGGCTCATACAGAGCCCCACCATGCAGCATGGGGCAGTGGGAGGCAGCAAGGATCGCGCCTCTCCCCCCCCCCCCAACACCTGGTAAGTTGGAGCTTTTTTTTTCAAAGCGCCAGGAGTTGAGGCGGTCAGGGCAGCCATTGCCAGGGCTGGGAGAGCAGGCAGGGATGGGCCTGTGTGATTCAGAGATTCGGCAGCAGCCGAATCTCCAAATCATATTCAGCCAAATTGATTCGGGACAGTGATTTGAATCACCAAATCAAATCACTGTCCCCTGAATTGACCGAATCCAAAGCGAATACTAGCTGCTTCGCACAGGCCTACTGTCCATCTTCCACAGTCTTAGTGATTCTGTATCCTTTTAGTCCTGTAACGTGGTATATGAACAATTTTCTTGAAGTCCCACCATTTCAATTTAATGAACAGTTATAAGGCTGGTTGGGTTTTGTTTTCACTAGGTTTGCATGTGTGTAGCCCATTCTTGACTAAGCCGTAAAGTGGAGTCACTAATTTTTTTTTTCCAACGGAGTACTGCATTAAAATCAGGCTTGAAATTCTTATTTCTTTTCTGTCCCAATTGCTGGGATGCATTTGGAGATTTTCAGTTGAAGAATCCACTGAAAATAGGAACCAAACCAACTGAAGACATTTATAACTCCATGTTCTCCAGAGAAGAATTCTCTTCAGCAGAATTTAAAATATGAAGCATATGCACACTGGGTACACTTAAATAGTTATTTTTGGTTTCAGAGTTACTAATCTAGATCCTTAACTGGTACATGCTGGTGTAATTCCACTGGTTTTCATCAGCTTAAGATCAGTCCCACATCAGAACCAGTAACATCCTTTATACTTAAAAGTCCCAATCGATAACCTATTAAAATCAATGGAAAGACTCCCAGAGACTTCGTTGGCCGGGATCAGATCTAACTGGGGAATAGCACTGTAATCAATGTCTCAAGAGCACAAACAAAAAATTAAAATCTTAAATTTTAAGTTACACCTACTGTAACTTGGCACCTGCTAATACTACCATTAACTGAAGATAGCTCAAAAACAGGTCTCAGAGAGAGAGAGAGAGATCTACCTCCCCCCCCCCCGGCTGATTATGTTTGATTTTTGCATTCAGATCTAATCAGTAATTCAGAACTGGGAAGTTGAAAACTATTCTCTGAGACTACCTTGAGATTCCACGGTCCTGAATGTAACATCTGACAACAGGGGTCAACTTTCCCATATACAGCTTTCTCAATCAGATCTTAGTTCATCAAGGCATAAGTTTAACTTTGAAAGCATGTCTAAATCCTCATTTGGCACTTAAGTGCTTTGGTGAACAGCAGTGGACTTAAGCTGTGCTTAAAGTTAGTTGTGCTTCAGTACTTTGCTAAATTAGTATTTCAGTAGAATACCTTGCTTTTGAAAATAGGGCAGGTGTCCTTGAGTCAGTTTTCGACCAGAGGCCATTTTTTTGTCTGAACAATCACAGATTTTCCGCTTCCTGTTAGCTTGTTGTCGCGGCGCACCTCGCTGCCCCGCTCCTAGAGAGGGGAAAACTGCCAGAGGAGAAGCTCTGGCAGTGCATAAGGAGCCCTAGCAGTGATTAGGGAGTACAGCTGTGGGTTGCCGGGGCAACTAAGGAGAGTCAGCTGCCGGTAGGAGGCAGGCCCTGGCCCTTATAAAGCCCAGGGCTGAAGCCAGGCTAGTAGTTTCCTGCTACAAGCTGGAGAGGCAGGAGCTCCCTCAGCCAGGATATAGGGAGAACCCTGATCACAAGTATAGCTTGCGAGAGCTCCAGAGGCTGGAGCAATGGTGTTGAATTACAGCCAGGAGGCTTATGTTGTTATGGCCCAGTGCCTTAGGTTTTGGTTATAGCCAGGAGGCTTATGTTTGCTTTAGTGTTTGTATTACACCGGTGGTTTGGGCGAGGCTATTAGGGGTTGGAGGAGGCCTTGTAGGGACCCACAGGGGTGTGGGGCCCTAGCGCCAGTGAGGGCACAGTATTCTCAGGGGGAACCCCCAGCGGTGTGGGAACCCCGGCGGCAATAAGGGCGCAGCTTGCAGGGTGTATAGATCCCAGCCCCAGAGAGGGGCATTTGAGAAGCTCCAGTGCGGGAGTAGTAAGCCCCAGAGAAGAGGGCAGCACTGCGGAAGGCCCCAGAGAAGGGGGCAGCACCGTGGTGCGCCCTAGAGAGGGGTACTTTGGAGGAGCCCCAGTGCAGGAGTATCAAGCCCGAGAGGGGGCATTATGTGAGAAGCCCAGGACGGGCATGACGAGCCCGGTAACAGGCTAGCATGGCAGAAAACCCAAGAGAAGGACCGGGTGCTGCGGTGGTCCTCAGGAAAAGGGGATAGCGGTACAGCGTCCGGCAAAGGTGAAGCCGCGTAGTGGGCCTGAAAGACTGGAGGCTCAATAGAGTCCCAAAGCGGGAAAGGGTCCCTGAGCGGGACAACACTTTTAGAGGAGGCCCAGAAAGGGCACCGAGACCCCAGAGAGGGGGCACGATTGAGAAGGCCCAGTGCAGG
The DNA here is from genome assembly GCF_030867095.1 of Alligator mississippiensis. Classification (NCBI taxonomy): domain Eukaryota; kingdom Metazoa; phylum Chordata; order Crocodylia; family Alligatoridae; genus Alligator; species Alligator mississippiensis. The sequence continues at coordinate 53,622,856 of NC_081828.1, forward strand.
CGTGACACCCCAGGAAGGGGGGCAGCATTTTGGGAAGCCCAAGGTGGGCACGGCGAGCCCTGAAGAGGGGAGCGCCCTATGTAGAGAAGGCCCCAGAGAAGGGGGCAGCACTAGAGAAGGCCCGGGAGAGCGGGCAGGTATTTTGACAGTCCAACATCCAGTACATCTGCGAGGCTTGGGGCGTGGTATTAGGGGTTGGTAGGAGCCACGTGTAGCCCATAAGGCTAGAGTGCCTGAGTAGCACCCATCGTACAGGGAGACCACAAGGGTCCGGGAGACTACAGGGACAGAGGTCCCAGCTAACCGTGCCGAGGAGACGTAAGGCAGCCTCCCAACGTATATACTGAACATCGAAGACGTGGCAGACGAGAATAGAGGGTGCCCTTGGGCTGAATTGGCATGGAGAGAGGGCCTTAAGGAGATCACGGCCCTCCTGCAGGACCCCGCCATGACACTTGTTTATAGAGTTGACACCTTTATGGTCAGCTCCATCTGCTGGCTATGGGATCCCTGCTGGTAGCAATTCAAACTCTGTCTGTAAACAGACAAAATTTCCACTTCCTTTGTAAATATGTCTGTTCTAATCCCTCCAGAATGAGCTAGTTACACAAACATGCCAGCCTATTTCCATTTTTCACACTGAAGTTTTCTATATCAGGAACTGAGGAATGTATTTGTATATCCCAGGAGAGATGCTGAATCTAAAGTAACAATGGAGGAAAAATGACCCCCTCACAGGTCCCTAACCACGTTTCAGCCGACAAGCACTAGTGCCAAGCCCTATTTTTCAGGAATATTTATTCTTCTCAGAGTTCAAAAAGATTTTTTTAAGCTCATTTGTTGTTATGTAACAAACCTTAGGGGCTGTTTCTTTTTTGCCACTAAATTATGCCAACGAGGACAAAAAAACCCACCTGGGAACCTCACTAACTCACAATAAAGATCTGTTGCAAGTGACTTGATATCATGAAGTGAGGTATAAGCTCAAGATAGACAAATATTGCAGACACTGTATCAGAGATTATACTTTGGTACTTCTTTCTGTAGCATTCAGATAGTTATGACTAGGTCCAGCTCTTTATACAGTAGAGCCACGATCAGCTAGTGCAAAGGTGAGCAAGCTACAAACAAGCTTTGTTTGTCCTTCCTGCCTTGCTTTGTGTATTGATTGTTCAAACCTCAGTATCTGGATCAGTCTTTAATTACATGATCACGTGCTATTATTAAAAAAGTACCACATCATACCACATCAGGTTTTAAACAGCATTAGTTACACAAGTGTAGTCATTTCATTCATTTATATTTACACTATCTTAATTGTCACAGCAGACCAGGGTGTCATTATAGGCTGTGAACCTGGTTTGGCAACCTTTAAACATAGTGAATAGCATTTCTTCAGTCTTAGTGAAGTCTGTAAGTGATACAAAATGTTGCCTTTAAAATATACTGTATTTACTCAAATAAATGACTCAGATTATAAAATGACCCCCAATAATTAAATTTGATATATGAAAAATGTATATTATATTTACCCAAAGAACCTTGTCTGCCTAAATTTGTTATAATTTTCCAGATAGAGAATCTAATTATTGGAGGTTTGCCTTGAATTTGTTCCCCCCGCCCCATCTCACCCCCCCCCCCACTGCTACAGCATGCTTCCCTCCCAATTTTTTCCCCAAAGCCCCTTCCCCCTTTCCTTACCACAGACCCTGCTGTCCCTGAGGACAGCAAATTGAAAAAAAACCCCTAAAATTAAATATTGCTGTAGCAATTTGCATATGACACCCCATACATTTAGTTAATCCAGAATTGATGCATATTACCTTTTTTTTTTTTAACTGTTGCAAGTTTTAGTAAAGGTAAACACACTTTTGAACAGCACTTTGGCATATACTTATATATGGTACAAACCATACTTTTTTGTAAATATATATATAGAGATATAGAGATATAGATGCATTACATTATTATATTATTATTATGTATATTATATATATAATATATATTTATTTCATTTATATTTATGTGTGTGTGTATGTATGTATGTGTGTATGTGTATATATATATATATATATATATATATATATATAATAACTGTACCTCTAACAACCTGTCAAGTGACTACTGCGGTTCACTTGGCAGACCAAAAAATGCTTTGACAGTTAAACTATTTTAGTCCCATTACACAGTTCACACCACACACCTACATGCCCACCACCATTCCAGTGCTTTCGCTCATTGTTCTTTTCAGAGGGTTTGCTTCTGAAAAGTCTATGCCAGTTCCCACCCCACAATATGAGGTCTGCCATTTCCTTACTATCTTTCCCGTCTGTAGTACCAGTACATTTCACTCCGCCCCCTTTTAATACCGTCCTTGACTGTGGGGTCCGTGTGTCTGTTTATGAGCTTTCCACAGGGCATACCTGAAGCAGGCGATGAACTGGGCGAAGTGAGCTGTCAGGGGCCCTTGTTGTTTGGTCAAGTGCCCGTAGAGGACCGCTTCTTGGGTCAGGGCTCTGGAACTTGTCCCCAACAGGAGGAGCGCACGGACTTTCTTCCACACCTCTCTCGTGTATGGGCAGTCGATAGCTGGTGGTCGATTGTTTCTACCTGCCAGTTGCAGGTCTGTCTAGGGCAGTTCAATGGACCGCTCTGTCCTGCCTGTTTTTCAGTGCACTGTTTTCCAGAGTCCCAGTGGGCTACCTGCCAATTTAGGTCTCTGTTCTCCTCCTACAGGCCCTTGTGGAAGATTTGCTCATGCATGGCCTAGCAGCTGTCAGCAGGTAGAAAATCCATGGGCGATACAATGTCTCATCCCCTTACCACCTCCCCTATCTTGCAGTGGTTCACCAGGGTTGCTCAGGTAGTGTCATGCAGCTTTTATTTCCAAGCTGCATGACGAGCACCAAGCTTGTCAGGACCTTGTAGATTCATGCGGACACCATGGTCCACAGGCTCCCACTGGTCACCATGCACACCTGCCACTATTGAGCGGCTGCCCTGCAAAATACTTGACAAAGCTGGCTGTTTTGGATTCCTCTTCTGGTGCCAGTCTGCAAACCTGGCTCATGTACTTGGCGCAGAGGAAGAGAAGGACGTCTGGCATTTCTCTGCCTCCAGACCATTTTACTTTGTACAGCTTTGTCCTTGCCACTTTGTCCCCTGTGGAGTTCCAAAAGAAAACACACATGGCTCTTTGGATTCTGTGAATGACTTGTTCTGAGTGGGGGGAAGACTAGGGTGGTGTGTAGAAGGATCAGCAGTAGCACCGCCTTCATCCGTGCCATACCACCACCCCCCCACCCCCGATTGAGAGGCAGCATGATTGCCAAAGCCCCAGTTTCTGTCTGGTCTTGGCTTCTGTCTTTTCCCATGCCCTCTGCCCCATCAGCTCTGGGTCAGACTCCACCCTGAGGATTTTTTACCGCATCATGAGGGATGGAAACCTTTTTTGTGTGTGTGTTCCAAGCCAAATCAGCCAAACCAAGTCCAAATCCATGAGTCAGTCCAGAACCATAAATGGCCCTACAACCAGCAAACATCCTCCACCCGCACCAGGGGCTTCAGATATTTCCCAAGTCCTTTGGCAGGCATCCTACATTCAGACCCAAGCCCAGGGGCTTGGGGTTCAGATGCCCCCAATTTTCACCTGCCCTCAGTCATTGGCCACAGAAGCAAGCTAGGGAGGAGCTTGCCATTTCCATAAAGTGGGCTTTAAGCACCAACACCTCAGTGGGTACTAAACCATGCCAGAAAAACAGTTATCCCTGGGAATGCTTAAGGTAAACTGCCTTCATGGACCCAGAGATACAAGGGATGGAAACCCCCAGGGGCAACGGGTCCCTGACGACAAACACATGATTTGCCACATAATTCACTGGGCTAGGTTCCACCAAAGTAAACAGCATTTCAAGCCATGGTAGTCCCACATCTTAGCACTGCTCAGAATGTGTGTATACTTCAGATACCTCCCACAAAGGATTCATGTGCTTATTAGCCCCCCCACTCATGACTGAAACCCAGTGTTCTTGTCACGAGTCCTGGGATCCTCCAAAAATTTATATGCAGATGAGATGCATGGCAACCTGGTCTAGTTTCCCCTCATGGAGGGTGGGGTCACACTAATCATATGCATCAGGCTGAGGGGGAGGGGGGCAACAGAGGGATTCTGGATGAACTGTTTGGGGCCCTATTTGGTGATGTTTGCCAGGCATTTAAGGCTGGTCAAGAAATAGGAATCATTGGAAATGGGAAAGAAAGGCATAGCTCAGATGTGGGAGTGAAGAGGAAGTTGAAATGTATTCAGTGTAGTGGCTCACTATGACTTTTTAAAGGAGTTGGCACTGAGGGGGGCTGCATGCAATGAGCACTACCATATATTTTATTCAAATTGGCTGTGCTAATCTATTCTTGTGGTGGGATGAGGGGATGAGTGAAGAGGATGATGGAAGAGAAGAGGATAATGAAGACAACATGGACTAAGTACTGGGAAGGGGAATAGAGGGCTTGTGGGGCACAGGGTGGGAAGGAGGGGGAGAGCTAGAGGGATTGGAGGCAATTTGGCATGATTGTAATGGGAAAAGCAATGGTGACGGGCGCAGACACACGGGTGCACAGATGCAGTTATTGTAATGGGAATTTGATGGTGTAATGTTATGTGTTAGGAATTGTCAAGTGAACTGGACTGGTCATGAGATAGAGCTGTGTGTGTGTGTGTTTATATATATATATATATATATATATATATATATATGGAGAAAAAAAAGTTTTCCTAATATGGGCCATGTGTTTTATAGTCATGCTCAGTGTTGGCTGCATTTAATCAACTTCCTAGTTGGTTTCCATTATTGAGAACATACTGCTTTTGGCAGCAGTTTAATGTTGGACAAAGTATTAAGTGAGATTTCCTTATATGTGATTATAAGACATGGGGCTTTTTTGCCATGCTGATGGGGGAAAAAACCTTGTCCTGTATTCAAGTAAACACAGTATTTATAATAAAATTCTCTTTTCCTGAAGATGGCTATTGTAATAATTGAAGGCCCCAAGCAATTCCCATTAAAGTTACTAGATAAAACATTTTTACTGACTTGGATTGGATTTGGATGAGGCCATAATCTGTAGCTATAGCAAAACTAAAATACTATTTATTTTCCAGTAGCAATGTGGCCTTCCTGACGTGCAGTTCAGGATATGCTGCTGTGAACAGCAAAATTAATTTAAAAATAATGGTTCTGCATATGCCAGAGCATCTTCATCATTAGTCTGTTTATCTGTTTTGCTTAAGGTCAAGTATTTAAAAACAGCAGCTCTCTGAAGCTGCCCATGGAATGAGGAATAACTCCCAGCAGAGACGCACTGATGACCAAAGCATAGGTGAATCAGTGAGCAATTTGCTTGATTGTAGGAATGAACACTAAAACCACATGTAGAATCTCAAACAAAATACTTTGTGCTACTGGAGTTATGTTTGAAACTATGTATCAGACATATAATAATAAAAACAGACCAAAAAGATTTTGGCTACTAAAAAAACAGACAACACAGGAAGAGAGGAATGCTTACTTGGGCTAGGGACAGAAATTAAATCAGTATAAGTGATCAGAAACCTGTTCAAATCTGCAACACAACAGAAGTTCAGTGCACATAAACTGCTTTCAAAATGGCTAAAACTGGTTTAAGATCAATCTGAATGGATGTAGTATCTGACTTAACTGAGTTAGGTTAAATCAGTTTATTGAACTTCTGTCCCAGATCTCCTCCAGTTTCAAGTTCACTCGCAGTTCCCCAGCATCCCAGGATGCTTTTCAACTCCTCTGAACCTCCCCTCCCCACTTGCAGGATGGGAGGGCTAACTTTGGTCTAAGCTGTTTGCTCCAGCTGAGCAAGGAGGCATGCTCTAGTGCCCCCCAGCTTCTGGCCTGGGTCACTGCAGGCATGTGGCTGCATTTCCAGAATCTAAAGTGAATGTCTGTTCACTTGCTTACTGGTTCAATTTACACAGTTTAGATTAACCTGTGAAGATTGAATTGATTCAGCATCAGGCTTTTTGATTGTCTGCACTTAGTCTTGGTGGCTAAAGCTCTTGACTGGCAATAAGATCTGGACTTGGTTCCAGATTTGACTACAGACTTTCTTTATGACCTTTGGCAAGTCACTTAAACAATCTGTGCCTCCCTTCCCATAACAAAGCTCTGGGAAGCAACCAGACAGAAGACCAAAGCCCTGTCTTTGGAGGAGGATGAAAAATAGCAACTGTTGCTGCCCAGGGTATGCAGCTGCCAAGCTATGCCACTGCTCCCTTCCTTGCCCATAAAATGGGGAACTTTCTTCCTCACACCCTTTATTTGTTTTTTTTTATTTTAGGTGTAGGCTGTTTAGGGGGGAATGCTCTCCTATTTTGTACTATACCAAGTATAAACTGTCTCTTTAGAGGCCTCTAGGTACTGTGATGATAACAACAACAACAACAAGAGTCATAGTATTAATATTTATACTAGTAAAGTGTCAAAGGAATTCCAGCTAAAGGAAATGCATAGTAAAATACCTTAACTGCTTTCAGTCAGCTGGTGACACCAGCCTCTCAGAAAGACTGGCAAACTGAGTAAGAACTGACTTGTCCTCAGCCTTGCTGTTTTTTAATTGCATTATAAATAAGAAATGTCAAATGAAAATAGTAGCATGTCAGAGTGACAGGGCAGACTGACAAAAACATGGTGTCTTGGGGAACAGGAGGGCTGACAGGATTTCTAAATGAAGATCTTCTTTTACATGTATTTACAGTAGTGGTGTTTTATCTATCTATCTATAAGAAAATGTAGTGATGTAGTGTGTGTATATAGATGCACACGCAAAGCTAATTAAATCCATATATATATATATATATATATATATATATATATATATCACACACACACTACATTCTCCGATATACATTCAGATAGATAGATAAACAGACAGACATTGGGTTAATCAGCTACATTCTCATATATCTATCTATCTATATATATATATATATATATATATATATATATAAATGGTGCCCTAGTTTCCAACATGCACATAGGCACAGCTAATTAATCCCCTATGCATATATATTGACCCTACTAGATATAGATATAGATATAGATAGCTAATTAGTTTTGTATGCATGTTGGAAACCAGGGCAGCATCTATCCAGGGGGCATAGGCTTTCTCAGCTGAGAGTCTGAGCATAAGAGCATAAGATGCTCTAGAGAAAAGGAAATTGGCAAGCAGAAAACAGGGAAAATGACAAATTAAACCAAACACAGAAGTTTGACCTTGTTCCCATAGAAAGCAACTCCTTTTAGTTTAAGTGTGTGTAGGACCGGACCCAGAATCACCACAAGTAGGGATGCAGTCAGCATGGGTTTTGTTCCGTCTTTCACTTTTTATATTCTCCTAACCAGCTGATTGTCACATAACAATTTATGATGTCTGAGGACCTTACAAATAACCTGGCAGAAGCAGAGAATATCAGCTAATGTTCAGCATGCAATGGTTTGGCACTTCACATGTCCCGTGTATGCCTCATTCTCTGAAGATATTATGGGAGAAGGTAGCCCATGACTCAGTATCCACATCTAGGAGCTACAAATAGTGAGATCCATCCTGGAGGCAAGTAGATAGTCTTGTCCAGGTTTATTCCTTTTTAGAATAAAGAAACACTTTTCCCCACCACTCACCCTTCAGTTTTATCCTTCTTTGAGTTCTCAACAGCACCTCTGAATGGTGTGGGGGTTCTATGACTGAGACTATTCCTATGCCCATTACAAATTTTCCAGTTCACTTGACACAGGGATAAATGAAACTAAAATTGTCACAGGTCTGCACAGACAGATATTTTTTAAGTTTGGAGTAAACTAGAAAGTAAAAAAAATATGCTAGACATTTTGTGCATGTATGCTTTTCATGCATCTTGTATAGTTGTATAAACTACACATCTTGTATAGTTGTATATACTAACATGCATGTGATATAAACTAAACATGAATTGGAAGTGTTTTGATGTTTTCAGAATTTTTTCTAGGGTTTTTTTGACTGAAGTAATTCTGCAGAATTCACATAAATTTGCAAAATGTATTCAGTCTGCCAGAGTTTATTGTTTTTGGTAGAAGAGGTTTCAGCTGAAGAACTCTGCCCAGCTCTAAAGAGACAACTACTCCACTGAGGGCTACAAAAATAACTTCACTCAGCCCAGCTTCAGTTCCCAGCTGAGACATTCTTTCCCAATTTTGACAGTAGATTTGCTTCATGCAAGGGCAAAAAGTGGTTTTGAGAGCAGTGGGTTTCATTAGCAGGATTAAATTGTGTTAGGGGAGCCATTTTCAAAGACAGCTCAGCTGCTGGAGGTTAGTGCACACCAGGCATAAGTCAAGGCCCAGAATCCACATCAATACATTGTACATGATGATAATATAAATCATCTATATTTTGTATAGCATTTATCTTATAACTACAGGCTAACAAAATTCCATCCCCCACAAACTACGTTATCCTAAATGATTTCACAGGGATAAATGGGAAAGAAACACAGCTAAATAATAAATAGCAGAAGGCAAGAGATATAACAGGATATTTTTGGAGAACAGAGATGCTTCCATCTGAGATTTGAAAAAAGGCAGAGAGTCAATGAGGCAAAGATATTCACAAAAGCTTTTCCAGTCAGTCAGAGGAGCAGATGAGAAGTCTGCAGTACTACCAACAGCAAGGCTTTGCAGCAGTGATGCTCAACCAGGATGCCACAGCACCCTGAGGTGCCTTGAGATGCTTCAAGGATGCTGCAGGGTGCCACACAATTTTAGCATTTTTAGGTGTGCAAATATGATTCACAACATAAACCCAGAGATACCAACCAGAGGCCATGTCTACATGTGCTATTAACATACAGAAAGGTTAATGCGCATTAAAATAAGGCGCAGTAAACTGTGCCCAGGAAGGCATCTACACATGCACCTGCTTGAGAGTAGATTTGTTCCCAACAGGAGCAGTTGAGACCAGGGATGCTCTTGCCGCCCCGCGGTGCTTTGCCCCACTGCAACAGCCAGGGGGAGCTCCAGGCTCTCCTGCGAGTCTGCCCAGTCCTGGCATGCGGGGGCAAGGGAGAGTTAACCCAGCAGCTGGGACTGCTGCATCCCAGCCACATGGGGATTGGGTCTGGACCCGATCTCCACATGGCCGGGAGAGGCCAGGAGGGTCCCAATCACCACATGGTCAGGCAGTATTCCCGTTGGGTGGAGGCGCCGCTCCCAGCCACATGGGGATTCTGTTCCCATCCCAATCCCCATGTGGTTGTGATGCAGCAGTCCTGGCTGCTGAGACAGCTGTCCCCGCCATGTGGAGATCAGGATGGTCCTGATCCCCATGTGGTGGGGAGGCAGCTGCCTCTGCAGCTAGCACAGCTCTCCTCCACATTGGGGCTTAGCCAGGCAGCAGCAGACCTCCTGCACAGTAGCCATCGCACACAGTAGGATCTTGTATAGACACACCCACATAGTGATACCTTACTGCACAGCAGATTACTCTACTGCAGGGTCGGGCAATTATTTTGGGCAGAGGGCTGCTTACTGAGTTTCAGCAAGCCATCGAGGGTCACATGACAGGCAGCCCAGGGCAAATTAATATTAATTTTCTAATTTTTTAGGGGCCCTGTGGGCCGGACAGAATGGCCTGAATGGCCGCATCCGGCCCCTGGGCCACATTTTGCCCACCCCTGCTCTACTGCATAGTAAATCATCTCATGTAGATGCAGCCAGGAAGTCATAATATTAAAAACATTCTAACCTGTTGCAGTCTTTCTTAGCTCTTTTCAACAGAAGGATTGTTCTATTAATTTTTTGTACCCAAAAACAAGTAAAAAATAAAAGCTGGCATTTTCTGAAGGGCCCCTTCAGTCTAATGAAGGGTGATTTAAGTCTACAGAGGTTGAGAACCACTGCTTTGGAGGAACAGTGAAAAGGCCAGTACTTGAAGGATAAGGCAAAGGAAAAACAAGTTCTGTGGGACTGACTGCAGCAAGTCCTGAACTGGACCATACAGTGAATGGATGCTTGAGGGAGGAGCTGGTGTGGCTCTGTTTCTTCATCAGATAACATGGTCTGGTGCTTGTGAACAAGCTTCAGTGCAGGGAAAATGATGACAGAAGGACTGAAAGTAGAAAGTGAAAAAGGAATAAAGGCATGAATGATAGAAGCAAAAGTAGGATCGAGCATGCTTAGACAGCTTTGCAGAAACAGCTGTAGACATATATTTAGGAAAGGCTGGAAGAGAAAATAAGTTCAGGATCAAGGATGGTGTAATGTCAAAGTGAGCAAGTCAAATGGGAAGTATGAGCTGAGAACAGACCAAAACACTGTGTTATCTATCTCTACCCAAGAACAAGATATCTGCCTCTGAGAAACCTCACTGGAGAAAGAGAACAAGCAAGGGAGATAATGTCCTAAAGGTGACTCAGGAAGGTAGTAAGGCTTTCAACCCTGGAGGCTACTTGGAGGCTAAAGAGAATAGCAGGAGACCTTAACAACCAAACCCAGCGGCTCACTATTCAGGAGGAAACTTTGGGAGGACCAGATCCTACAGTTTTGTGACACACTTTTTATTTTCTCTGTTCTCCCCAAAAGCAGTCCAAGTTCATTGCATTTCAAAAGGGTTTAAAGGCATGTGTTCTTCTTCCTAGATGCCCTCTTCTGTGCTGCCAGGAATGAAGCAGAGAGGAAGGTTATTGACTCCACAGAGTAGGATGGCTTATGATATTAGTAACTTTCTGTGTGCATTACTGTCTGAAGCTCAAAATGAGCATCTAAGTTAGCCTACAGCTAAATGGCACCAGCTGGAGCTAGCTAGAAGGAACTAATTTCAATAATAAAGTAGTGGCATGAAATAACTAGTTTGGATCTTTGGTTGGTTCATTGTTCAGGCCACTTCCTAAAATAGCTGAAGGTCTTATTTGTTTATAATTTCCCACTGAGAGACATCCGATTGTTTTCTATTATTGCCATTTTTACAAGAAACAGAAAGTTCTCCAATTGAACCCACCGATACTCCTTTGTCATGAAAACAATAACATCTTGTTGCAACACTGAACTGGAATTGGGGGCACTGTTTTTTATTACATGACCAGCTACTGGAAAATTAATCTTGAGGTCAGTATGATAACACTTGCCCCAGGGCTAAGAAACTTTCCCACCGGGTCCTACTGGTTACAGAAAGTGTGTCTTCCTGCTCAAATGGAATATGGCAGTGTGTGCTGACACTGTTTTCTGATTCTAGGGATGATGGGATTTGGGCAGTATTTGCTTAGGTGGGATTCCTTCTTTCCATGCCACTGAAATAGCAAGATTCCTCATGGACTCATGGAATAACTTGTAAAACTGCAACCAGGCTGCAGTATGTGCACCACACGACCTTGCACACTTTGCAGGATTGGTTTGAGTGAATACTTGGACAGGAAACTTCCAAGAAAAATCCAAGTATTTTAGGGAGGTGCAGTAGCACAATGAGTGTAGGTGAGTGGGGCACTAGCCCCAGATGCTAAATGAAGGGTGGGGCTGGAATGGCAACCCCCCAGAGAGTCTCTGCCACTTGGAACAGTAGCAGCCCCATACCATGCCATAGCAGCCCTAGGCTGCATCATTAGGAGCTGGCTGAAGGGACACCACAGCACCAACACCCAGGAGGGGGCAAGGGGAGGGATCAGACAGCAATACAGGCAGTGGCAACCAGGGTCTTTTTGAGACTTCCCTCAAGACTGAGCTTCCTCTTCCCCTCCCCCTGTCCCCGCTCTCTAGCAGGGTGCAGGTGACTTTTCCCCAGGTTACAAAACCTGTTAGTCACACCTCTGGGCAGGTGTGCTGACGGCTTAAGAAGGTATTTTTCCTATTGAATTAGCAGCTATACAGTGCTCTACACCAGTGAATACCACACTGGGGTCCACAGGCCACTGTTAGTCCATTTGAGCTGGACTGTACCAAGCGTCACTCCCACTTTTTCAAATAAAAATGTGAAGATTAGGTGCATGATGATCTATGAGAAATGCTGAGGACTAATAGTGGTACATTGGTCAAGAACATATGGGAACCACCACCCTATATTGATGTCTGGGGGGCATTCTGTGAATGGAGGTACGAGAGAAATGCAAGGTCCTGACCACTTGGGCACATGTTATATCCACATGTTATGTCAACTGGATAGCATACTGCCTGTCCTAAATTACTAAGTAGAGAATCATGGAAAGATCAGACTGAAACAGACCTCAGGAGGTCATCTGGTTCAACACTTTACTCTGGCCAGATTGTCACTGTTGTTTCTTGTTCCCTTGCTTCATGTTGAGCTATCAGTATGCTTCACCATAGGAGTAACTGTTGTCATGAACACTGTGTATAATCCATGTATCCTCTGGTGAAATCATTGATGCCTTTGTCAAAAACCAAGGTTAGGATCCTAGCCAGGGTCAAAAAATTCCTAGATTCAGTTCTTTTCACCACAGACACCCTGTGTAACCCTGATATGTGACCCTGGGTTAGACCAGGTGACCTAGGTATTGCAACACTGAGCATTGCCAAGCTTAGCTTTGAGGCACCTTATTCCTGGAATTAAATCCACGTCCTTGATTTAGGTACCTTGGTATGGGCACCTCAGAATGGGATTTACAAAAACCAGTACACTCCTCAAGAAACTGCCCAAGGCAGCCAATAGGAAATGATAAGGAAAGATGGTCTTAAGTTCTGCCTGTCTCTAGAGTTTAGGTGTCTATCTATGCTGCAAGGAAGTATCTCCATTTACTTGGGATTCACAATCCTGCCCCCTTGCCTTGAGTTAGACACTTAAGCCCAAGCCTATCAAAAAATGGAGAGAGATCACTCCTTTATTTAAAAAAATGCTGGAGATGGTGTTAGCATTGCTATTACACCTTTGATACAATGGGCTGGTGGTTATGGTACTCACCTACTATGTGGAAAACCCAGATTATATGTTCAATGGCTGTTTAATGTGACATCCTTAGCAGTGAAGTGGAGACTAAGTTTTCCCCAGTGCAGATGAGTCTCTGTCTGATACAATGAATTTTGAATTACACCACTCATTGTGGGTAGAACAATTTCAAGAGAAGGGGTTGAGATTGCTTCTATCCATGAATAAACTGTAGCCTGATAATTAGAGCACAGCCCCAGGACGGGGGAGCTGTGGGTTTAGACAAGGGATTTGAAGGTGGGTCTCCTATGACCTAAATGAGAGTTTTAAATACTAGTCTACCATATGAAAAGGAGATAGCTTCGCCACTAGCAGTGAAGGCAGTGATTGCCACTTTGTTCTGTGCAGAGCCTGCTCCTAGCATGCCTACTGGAGTGAGCCTCTCAGGGACATGGATATGGGAATGACTGGTGGGTCCCAGTGGGCAGAAGGTGTGACAATAGACCCTGGGGCATACAGCATAAGGTTGGTGCGGAGTTGCTGAGACTGATACACCCAAGGCATTTAGGAAATGTTACTCATGAAAACTAAAGGCCTTATGGACTTTGGGTGCCTACAAGTTTGGGCAGCAGCACTGAACTAGTAGCTGTGACCACTGCAATTATGGATTTTTTTACCTAAAACCCATATAAGTCCCTGTGTGGATCTAGCCTGCAGTTTCCCTGTGGCTCCGTTTCCAGTCCATGAAATATAGATAATGACATTTCCCTGCTTCACCGGGGTGTTGCTAGGGTAAATACATTAGAGACTGTGAGGCACTCAGGTATTATGGTGATGGGGCTAATAGGTAGCTTAGACAAAAAAAAGTGCTTTGGGATGAAATGTGCTATATAAATGTAAAACTTTATCATTACTATTCTTGTACTGGAAAACCACATTCCTGGTGACCGTCCTGAACCAAAGTCATCTTCCCAAGGGATTCCTGATTAGAACCTTTCAAATCTGGAAAGAGTCCCAAAGGATACAGGACATGTAGAGAAGGAGGCATGACACTCTGTTCAAGCCACCACAAATATAGAAACTCTAATGATGTTCATAAATAATGCGCAGGGAACATTGCAGTGTCACGGCATTGTAAATAGGAATATTGATGTCAGTGCATCTCTAAGTGGCAACAAAGTGTTCCCACAAAGCAAAGTTCTTAAAATTAGGTGTTGTTTCAAAATTACCGCAAGTGACAGCATTTTTAACATGCTAATAAGTTCCGCCACAGGCGAAGGTGGCCTCATTAGCCAACATTAGTTAGTGAATGCAAGCAAGGGAGAGGTAAGATCTTTGCTATAAATTGAAGCACATTTAATTTAGATTTTATGGGATAAATATATTTTTAAATAGAACTTAAATTTCACATGACATTATCTCTGTCCCATTTTAAAAATTGGCTCTCAGTTTTTGGAAATCTACTTATCTCAGACCACAATGGTTATAAGGTTTTTTTTTACTGGAGATTAACTACTAGTCCACAGTTTACAGAAGGGTCAAATATAGGCCTCTACTGAAATCAGTGGAGCTGATCCAATATATGATAGGAAGATTTGACCCTATAAGGTCTAGCTCAGTGGTTTTCAAACTTTTTTGGCTATGCACCTCTTTACCTGCAAAATATTGCTGCTTATACTCCCTAAACCTAATGCATAGGGACCTACTTATATCACAGAGAGACTAAACAATGTTCACGGGTTGGTCACGGCATAAAGAGAGCAAATGTCACGGATATGTCCCAGATATGGCTCTGCTGGCCTTGCCCCTTGGTGCTGTGTGACAAAGATGCCCTGGAGGGGCAGCCCTTTGTCCTGCCCTGCCAGCCAGTACCTTCCTCCCTGACCCCTCCCCAGGCTGGCTGTGAGGCCAGACCATGGCAGCGAGGACAGCTGGCTCCCACCATTTTTTTAAAGTTTTTTTTTAAAGTTGATTTCTCAGACAATCCCAGATTTCACAGTTTTTCACAAAGTTGTGAATTAAGTAGACCCCTACTAATGTGCCCCTACACATGCATTCCTTCGGAAGTGTTAACACCAACAACTGCATGCAATAATGCCATTGCTCACCATGCACTGATCAATCAGAAGTTCTACTGCTATTCTTAAAATTTTGGCATGTACCCCTTGTCAAAGCACCATGTACAGTTGGGGGTACATGCAGCAGTATAAGAACGTGGTCAGGCACCTGCCTCACACAGGGGCAGTGGCTGCAATCACAATCATGTATCTGTGACAAAAGCCATTTTCTTTCACCCCCCCCTTGTCAGCTTCCAGGATGGTTGCCCCTGTCACTCTGCCCTAGTTACCCCACTGGGTACATGTACCCCACTTTGAAAACCATTGATTTAGGTCATCATGAGTTGCTCAGGGGCTTGGGAATGGCCTAAGGAGCTGTCACCTTTGCTTTACTCATTCCAGTTTTTGGAATTCACAGAGCAATTATGATTATGCCTATCTTTAAAACTGTGCTTAAGTTCCATTGAAATCACAGAGAGCTTTTCTTGGAGGACAAGGGGATGATGTTGCAGATAAGTGTTGAAATAAGATTCAAGAGGCCTATGTCCCATGCCCAGCTCTACCACTCACTAGTTGTATGACCTTGGTCAGATGGTCTGTCCCCCTTCTCTTCTCACACCTTACAGTCCTCCTGTCTGTTGAGGTTATAACCTCCCTGGGGGAGGGCCTGTCTCTTGCTGTGTATTTGTAGATCACTTCTCACAGCAGGATCCTGACCTTGGTGGGGGCCTCCAGGCAATGCTGTCATATACAACCCAACAAATTAAACAGCAATTTCTAGTGCTCTGCTAGGTCACTACTGGATGACAGTTAGTCCAATGATTATCTGAAGTGAGTGAAATGCACTCAGTATTCTCTGCTTAATGTCCAGTAGACAAATGTCCACACGATGAGAAGAATGTTTGACAGTCACAACAGAGAGACAGAGGACTGAACAGGCAACAGAAAATGAACTGATCTCTCTTTTCCTCAAGGCAGTTCCTCCAGCCATGTCAGCAAAGCATTGTGGGAACATTTGCACTGCTGCTTCCTATTGTGAAAACAAAGATACAGCTTTACGCTTTTTGTTGTGAGCACAGCATCCTTTACCAGCAACTAATTCCCCCACAAAAAATTTTTTTTAAAGATTTAACTGTATGGAACAAGACAACCATCAGCTTCCTCTTATACCTATGCTTTGATAGGTAGCTTTTGGGGGAAGAAGACATCTTTTGTTTGGTGCTTGGAACAGCTCCTAGTACAGCAGGACACACTGGTCCATGAATGTAGCTCTTAGGCCAGGGTTGGCCAGCCCGCAGCATGTGCTGCAAGTAACACAAGCAGCGTCTGTGTATATGGCATACAGCAGATTTGGGAGCGAGCAGGGAACACATATTCAGATAGGGCAGAGAAAAGAAAATAGAGCATCAGATCAGGCAGCAAGTGCAAATGGGAGGTGGGGAGGAAAAAGCAGAGCAACAGATTGGGCAAGGGAAGGCGATGTTAGTGGCACATGGGGAGGGTGCAGGATTTACCTTGTGGCACAGCTGCCAAGTAGTTTGGCCCCCACTGCTTTAGGCTGCAGTACAGCATGAATAAAAGTTTCTGCAAAGCTGAGATTGCCAGAGCCTTTCCATTCTGAGCACCTGTGTTTTCTCCCTTTAGACCTCCAGCAAGAAAACTGCTTTAGGTCTGAGTTATTTAAAAAAGAGAGCTAACCATTTTAATGATTCCATAACATTGACCCCATTTTGTGGCAGTGCAAATCTTTTTGCTTTGATTTAATTGTTAGTGTCTATTAATAAGGATAATACTTAGCCCATATGCATGGTTTGCTATTTATAAGTTCCCAAACACTTTACTGAAAGCATCTAGCAGATGTTGTTTTGTTTTATGACATTACCTTTTTCTGTCCTCCCACTGATTAAAATCATCTCACGATTGTCCTGTGGTACCTCTTCTGTGATGCAAGATACATTATTTTAAAATATATCTGGAATATTTATTAATGAAAATAAATGTGGTTTTGAAAAGAAACAGCTATTCATGTTAAGACCCTTGTGGTCACAGTGAGCCGGTCATCCCAGATATGTTCTTTTTCTTTTACGATGCAGCAGGATTATCCAGCCTAAAATCACTCATACCAAAAGGTCGCTCAAAGATGAGAGTCACTTATCCTAGGAAATCTTAGTCCTCTGGTTCAGTAGTGCAAATCATTCACCCCAGACAGAGGATCAGGCCATCTAAACATTTCCTCTATGCATCTCTCAAGACTTCCAAACTTTCAATGATAATTATTAACTGTGATATCTGCCCTCTTCTCTGTTCCCCAGATAATTAACTTTGGGTATTCACTTGCCTAATCCCCTGTTTTGTTCATGGGATCCTTCTCACCCTGAAACTCTGCACCCTTTTGTCCTATTGGGCACTCCTTTGACCCATTTATCCCCCTCTCCTATACAAGAAACAATTTCTTAGTATTAGTTTGTCTTTCTGAATAAGGGGTACTGGAGTATTCTGGTGAGTCACTGTCTCATCTCAGCAGCCCTCAGAGCTAGTCTGCTCTATCGATATATAAACAAAATCTAAAGCAGAAGGGAAAATTACAGCTTGTCATTTTTTTTGCAGCATCAGAGAGATCTGGCAGATGAAAAGGGCTTTAAATTATATATTGTCACTGTTTCAAAATGATAAATTCATCAAAATCAGTGGAACTCACAAGCAAGCTGGCTAGAGAATTGAGAATGCAGGCTTGGGGGGAAGGGAACACATTTCTAAGAATACAATTTGAAGACAGGTAGAGCCATTTATTATTTATCTTCTCTGCTAACAGTAATTGTACATACCAATGCATTTTGCAGAGGTGGGCAGATAACACGAGTCCTGTTTTACAGACGGAGAGTTGGTTGCAATGCCCCAGTGGTAGGAGAGCAACTACTGGTGGTTGGGGTATTTATATATTTCCTACCTATTTCTAATGGCTTGGGTATAAGCAAGATCTGTTAATACCTCTGTGCTACATTCCACTCTTGACGTCCTCAGTGTGGCTTGCAGCATCCACAATCCCTACAAGGAGCATTTACTGTTGCAGCAATCACAGTGCCCCTGGAGAAGGTACTGTCTGCTCCCCCTTTCATGCTCCACCTGTTCTGCCCTGTTTGCTTGCTTTCTAGCAGCTGATGCTAACATGGGCAGCCCCAAGGAGGAACAGGACACATTTCTACGTGACACTGAGCTAAGTTTTTCCAGCTCAGAACTCACCAACACAGATTTTCTAAAGGGCTGTGCAAATCAGCTGGTAAACACTTGAAGGCCTGGTCCTTTGTGTCTGGCTCTGTACAGGTAGCCAAGAGTGGACAGAGATCCTTGGATTTCCCCTTCTCTCTGTTCACTAGCATAAGAGCTAACCTCAGTGTGCCCATGCCCATGGGTATTTCAGCACTGAGTTCCTGTCATGTCCTGGCATGGATGTCCCTGCCCACATGCTCCTGCTCTCTCACACCACACTCAGGACTATAGCTGGGGGTGCTCCCACACTGACTAGTTCAGTAAGGGCCAATCTTTTGGGCAAGTGTGATACAAGTTAGCCCTGTGCCCTCCCTAAGTGGCACTCCAGTTCCCATCCCCACTCAATATGCAGGTTGACTTTCTGCTCCCAGCCCTCCATTCCCTGCCTGATCTGCTGCTTTGCTTTCTTCTTCCTACCCTAGCTGCCTTATCTGCCACTGTCCCCTCCCTGATCTACCACATGTCACATGCAGACGCTGCCCATGCCACAGGTTGGCCACCTCTGGGCTAGTGCATTTCTAAGTTTGTCATGTGGGAGTGGGTAGGTGGGATGTACAAAGGAACATCTCTGGCCAGGCATGATGTCTGGCTCTTCTGAAGGCCAGCCTTTCCCTCTGCAGTCAATGCTGATATAGATGTAGAATGGGCTACCGACAACTGGGAGGCGAGACTATAATTTTGATACACATGGAATCACATCTACAAACTCGGTGGACCTTATCTGACTTCTGACCTTCACTTCCTTGGCCATGAGTCCGAAAATGTGTAATTCTCTTGCTGACTATCTAGTTCAGACTCCTGTAGGTTGAACAAGTAGCTTTTGAGAGGCAAAACACAAGATGACGTGTTAGATGCCAACACAAACAAAATGCCAACTGGTCAAAGCTGGCCACTGGGAAATCATGCAAGTCTTCCTATACCATAGTAAAAAAATTATAGCTGGTCAGATTTTTCCTGCAAAAAATTGCAACAAAAAAATTACTAATTGGTTTTGTCAAAATATTGAGTGAAAAAATTTTGACTTTTCAGCCCCCAAATTACCAAAACCAAAAACTAATGTTTAGCTGAAAATGGCTAAAATGGGGGCTTGGAGCTTTTTGGTTTTCTGAAAGAAAGGCATAACTTGCTGAGGAAAGCAGACATTTCCCATTAACATTCCAATTAAATCAGAAAGGAAATTTTTCCACCAAACTAATTTCAGTTTAAAATGGACTCGCATTGCTGCCTTTTAGCTGTGGGCTTAGCTGTTTCAGATGTGGCAGGAGAGGCAGTAATGTACAGTGTGGAATCAGAAAAAATATATGCCTTAAACTTTGATTATTTTAGTTATAAGATGACATAACCGCTTTGTGTAGAATTGCTGGCTCGGTACAGTAGAACAGATAAGGGCAAGTGTTTGTTCTTTGTAACTCTTCTGCAAATGCTTCGCTCACTGCGGCCTTGAAGGTAGAAAAAAAAAGTATGTACAAAGTAGATTTCCAGGTGCAAGAAGGAGGTTTGTGAACTAACCCCACTTCCCCCATAATTCCCATCCTGATAACAGCAAAGAAATAATGAAGTAATATTATAGCCGCTTTTCATGCTAATTTCACTATATGATCACGTGAGTTGTAAGCGACTGTTAAAAAGTATATAAGCCTCCTGATTTTGCTCTTGGGGGGGGACCCCTTCCAAGTGCTTGGGAAATCCATGTCACTTTGGAACTCCCCCTACAGCTGTAGTTTCTTTTGAATAAAAGCTTCTGCTGACCTGACCCAAAAGTACTCTGTGTGTGTTTCCACGACAATTCCTGGTGCCGTGACTCGGATCCAGAACACAGGCTGAGGAAGGAGGACCGCAGGCTACCCCCCCCCCGAACCCTGAGGCGCCAAACTTGAGAGGTAAGAGACCTAATTCAAAATCTCTATTGGGGTTTCGGAGGAGGACTGTCTGTAGGCTCCCAACTTGGCCGTGGTAACTGGATCTGAACCTTGTTAAAACAGGTCAGTCTGAACCTTACTGCCGGCTAAAATTTTCTGTCTGGTAAAGGATCCCATTTTGTGTCTGGTAACGTACGTTTTAGGGAGAAACTGTTTGAGGCACCTTCATCCAACAGCACATCGGGCTTGTAGTTAATTAACTAAGGCGGTGTGGGGTAGGAGGTCTGGCTGACTGAATAAATGTGCATGTGTGTGTGTATTTAGAAATATGAGCCACTGACCAGGACTGAGACTACGGTTGGGCTCAGCCGCCCCAATTCTGCCTGACAGGGCAGTTTTGAAAGCAAGGGGGCCCAACTGGAACCTCGTGACCCAGTGGACAGGGCTTATTGAATGAATGTGTGTGTGTATTTAGAAATATGAGCCACTGACCAGGACTGAGACTACGGTTGGGTTCAGCCGCCCCAATTCTGCCTGACAGGGCAGTTTTGAAAGCAAGGGGACCCAACTGGAACCTCGTGACCCAGTGGACAGGGCGTCTGAGTGATTTTGTCTTTTCCAAACCCCTCGTCCCAGTAGCTTCTGCCGAAAGCAGGAGTGAAAGGATCCCTCTAGTGTTTCCCTCCCCATTTCCATTTTATGAGCCGGTGTCGGGTCAGAAGCCTTTTGTCTGGGCAGTGAAAAACTGCGGGGCAAGGCACTGAGCGGCCCGGACATCCTAAATAAGCCTCTCCTATGTCTCCCTGTGTGACTGAAAATGGGAACAAGTCAGTCTAAACAGGTTCCTGTCCCCCCTAAGGGGACTCCGGCGTACTTTATGTACACACACTATTCTCCCGAGACTTGCAAGTACCTGGATAAGTGGAACTGGTATACTAGGGATGATCCTGTGAAACATTTTCCACAGGAAGGAACATTTGATCAGGATAAAATAGTGCACTTGAGAGGGGCGTTAGAGTCCCGTGGATCCAAAACACCACAAAACCAGTGGGACGCGTTCTTTTATTGGTATGATGAAATGTCCAAAAGGCAGACAGAATCTCAAACTAGGAGCCTAAAAGACTCTCAAGAAAAATTAAAACAGCAGTTAAAAGCTGTTCGGGAGAAATTGGCTGCTCCCCCAAATTACACGCTGGCCACCGCTCCAATGTATCCAGCATTGCCCGGGGCGCCCCCACCACCGGAGCCAGCAGAGGATATCCTTGACCTTTGTTCGAACCCCGCTCTCCTGGGACTCCCACATCAGCAACAACCGGTTCAACATCAGGCTGCAGCCCAGGCTAGTGACCCATTAGCTGAAGCTCCTTCAGTAAATCCATCCACGGAGCTTAATAGTCCGGACTCATCCACCATATCTGCCACTCAATCATCACCAGTGTGGCAATTTACTCCTGGGTCACAACCCACCACAGGTGTATTTAGAAGAATGGGAATAGGCATGGAAAGATCTCCCATCAATCTGAGATCCCGAACTACACAAGTTTACCCCCTAAGACAAATGCCAGGCATTGGCACCGATGGACAAAATATAGTAACTGTGCATGCACCCTGGACTCCAGGTGATCTCTACAATTTAACTCAAAAGTTCCCAAAAATCAGGGAAGACCCAGAAAAATTTCAGGAAGAATTGCAGACTGTTATAAATTGTTATAATCCAACATGGGCTGACATTAATCAGCTCATGTGATCCATTTTGCCCAAGGAGACTATGCTACGTCTGTACGCTGCCTGTACTTGGCCAGATCAAAACCCAGGGATTGGCCAAGACTTTATTGACAAGAGAAATGCTTTGGTTCAGGCAGTTCTCACAATTTGCCCAAAAAAGGCAGACTGGACCAAAATAAATACCTGTAAACAAAACAAAAATGAACACCCCAGTGACTATTTAGAACGCCTCAAACAGGCATTTGAACGATACTCAGGAATGGATAACCCAGTCGGAAATGCTAAACAAGCAATAGTGGCAGCATTCGTCCAGGGACTTAACCCTAAAATTGCTGAGAAAATTCAAACAGTAATTATTGGCTGGGAAACTAAAGATTTGACTGAAGTCCTTGCTGCAGCTAACCATTTTCATAACAAATTGGAACGGTCTAAAGACAGTGCCGAGTTTAAGTTAATGGCCTTACAGATTTCTCAGTTGCAGGGTCCAGGTAGAGGAAGGGGACGAGGACGGGTAAGGGGAGGCCCGGGTAGATTCAGGGGAAGAGATAGATCCTTGAGCCCACAAAACCCAGGCTATGGGAACCAATGTCATTATTGCAAGCAAGAAGGACATTGGAAATCAGAATGCCCCAACTGCCCCGGCCAAGGACCCAGACCCCAGCCCCCACCTCCACTTCCTGTCAATTTTCCCAGTGTTGAATAGGACAGCCTGAGGGACAGTGACATCATTGCTCCTTTGCTTGCTACTGACCAATCTGGTCCGTTTGTTGAATGCCTTATTTCTGGTAAACCTGTCTCCTGTCTTGTCGACACCGGAGCGTCCCGCTCCACGCTAAAGGCTGCTGAGTTTCCTTTTCTACCTTATTCTCCTGAAACTGTAAATGCTGTCGGTATAGGCGGACAACCTATCCCACATCCCGTCTCTGAACCTGTCTCCATCTCTATTGGCCCTTTGTCTGAAAATCATGCCTTTCTTCTTAGCCCCTGTGCACCTGTCAACCTTCTTGGTAAGGACTTGCTGTGTAAACTGGGATGCGTGATTTATTGTAGCCCAGATGGTGTTTACCTTGAGGTACCGGAACATAGGGAAACCGAGCTTGTGGCTTTGCTAACCCAGGAGTACTCTGATTCTGACACTTCCTTCTTGCAAGAGGAACTGTTGGCACGAGTACCTCCACAGCTGTGGTCCACCCATGTGAATGAAGTGGGGCACATGCTGAGTGCTGAACCAGTGCGTATCATCCTGAACCCTGCCAAGCCACTTCCTCGTGTCCCACAGTACCCCATCTCAAAGGAAGCTGAGGAAGGGATCAAGCCTGTCGTTTCCTCACTCCTTGAGCAAGGGATTATTGTCCCAATACGCTCCCCTTGCAACACACCTATCCTACCTGTCAAAAAACCTGGTAAAGATACGTATCGCTTTGTGCAAGATCTTCGAGCTGTAAATGCCGCTGTGTTACCCGCTTTCCCCGTGGTCCCTAACCCTGCCACTATTCTTTCCTGTATCCCTTCAGATGCTACATATTTCACAGTAGTGGATCTTTGTTCTGCTTTTTTCTCTATCCCCATTCATAAGGATAGCCAGTATCTGTTTGCATTTACTTATCAGGGATTTCAATATACCTGGACAAGACTCCCTCAGGGATATACAGAGTCCCCAACCCTGTTTTCCCAAATCCTAAAAAAAGATTTGGATCCTATCACGTTCAAAGGGGGGTCCACCCTTGTTCAGTACGTTGATGATCTATTGTTAGCCTCACCCACTTTAGAGGCCTGTGAGCAAGATACTTTGACACTCCTCACAGCTTTAGCTCAGAAAGGCCACAAGGCCTCAAAATCTAAATTGCAGCTCTGCAAGTCTAAGGTACATTATTTAGGGCATGATATCTCAGCAGGAGAACGACACCTTTCCCCTAGTAGAGTTGAAGCTATCCTCAACATTCCCAAACCTATGACTAGAAAACAGATGAGGGGATTCTTAGGTGCAACGGGTTATTGTAGACAGTGGATCCTGGGTTATGCTGCTTTTGCAAAACCCTTGCAAGCATTCACTCATGATACCACCCCGGAACCCCTCCCTTGGACTCCTGAAGCCGAACAAGCATTTGTGGTCCTTAAGCAAGCCCTCACTCTTGCTCCTGCTCTTGGACTTCCTAATTATAAGAAACCCTTTACCTTGTTTTGTCATGAACGGGAAGGAATCGCTTTAGGAGTACTCACTCAGCTGCATGGTGAAAAGCATCGCCCAATTGCATATTACAGCTCTGCCCTTGATCCCGTAGCTGCGGGACTTCCTCCTTGCCTCCGTTCAGTTGCAGCTGCTGCCTTGTTGGTTGAAAAGGCAGATTCTCTAGTTTTGGGACACTCTTTAACTGTTGCAGTTCCACATGCTGTGATGGCCCTTCTGCTCAAGGGCAAAACTCAGCACATTTCCAATTCCCGTCTTACTAAATATGAGAAACTTCTACTGTCAGCTGCAACTGTAACCTTAAATCGCTGTTCAATTCTGAATCCTGCGTCACTTCTGCCTATGGCCTCTGATGGTGAGCCTCATGATTGCCTGTCTATCACAACTCAATTGTTAACCCCTCGAACTGACCTCAAGGACATTCCTATCCCGAACTCTGACCTTGTTTTGTTTGTTGATGGTTCCTGTCTTAGAAATGATGCAGGCAAATTAGTTGCGGGATATGCAGTATGCACTCAGTATGCTGTTTTGGAAGCCTATTCTTTACCCCAAGCTCGTTCTGCTCAAGTTACTGAACTCATTGCTTTAACATGTGCTTGCATTCTTGCAAAAAATCAAACCACAACCATTTATACTGAAGTATGCTTTTGGTGTTGTTCATGATTTTGGACAAATCTGGAAACAAAGAGGGTTCCTCACTTCATCAGGGACCCAAATCAGTCATGGTTGTTATGTAAAAGCGCTCTTAGAAGCTGTTCAATTGCCTCTTGCTATTGCTATTGTTAAATGTAAAGCTCATGAGAAACCCTTTGATGATGTCACACGAGGAAATGATCTGGCAGACTGTTCTGCCAGAAATGCGGCCCTTTCTGGCCCACAGGCTCCTAACTCTGTTTTTGTTTGTTTTTTAGCAGACCAGTCTCCTTTGGCTAGCCTTTCAAGTCTGGCCCTTCTTCAAAATCAGGCCCCAAAAAAGGAAATAAATGACTGGCTGCGTGCAGGATGTTCACTGCACCCCGACTCTCTCTGGCGCTCCCCGGACGGCCGCCTGGTGGCGCCTAGAGAGCTTTTGCCACATCTTGCTCGTTTAACCCACTCTGTGGCCCATACGAGCAAAGGAGGAATGATTGCTACAGTACAAAGAAATTGGTTTGCCCCAAATTTTCCTTCCATGGCACAACAGTACTGTAGCTCCTGTCCCATCTGCTTAGCTCACAACATTGGGCAACGGGTAAAAACGACACCCGCAGCCCATCCCCCTCCATGGGGACCGTTTGTAAATCTGCAAATTGATTTTGTGCAGCTACCTAAGTGCTGTTCTTATGAATACATTCTTGTTATTATTGATGTGTTCTCTGGATGGGTGGAAGCCTACCCATGCGTACGTGCTGATTCCATCACTGTAGCAAAGAAATTGCTCAAAGAATTCATCCCTAGATTTGGATTGCCTCTCACAATAGATAGTGACCGTGGCACCCATTTCACAGGACAGATAGTAAAAAACATCTGCCAAGCACTCAACATACAGCAACACCTACACTGTAGTTATCATCCACAGTCAAGTGGTGCTGTAGAACGTAAAAACTCTGATTTAAAAACGCGCATTTCGAAGATTTGTGCTGAAACAGGCCTCAAATGGCCTGATGCAGTGCCCATTGCTCTTATGCACATTAGAAACACTGTTAACAGAAAACATGGCCTAACCCCTTATGAAATACTTATGGCACGACCCATGAGGATGCCAGCTACACCACCTGTTGCCCCTCACCAAACAGACCTACAATTAACTGATGAAACTGTACTAAATTATTGCAAGGCATTAATGAAGTATGCCAGGTCTGTTCATTCACAGGTCCAAGAAGCCTTACCTCAACCACCGGATGTTCCCTGTCACAACCTCGAACCAGGGGATTGGATCTACGTAAAGGTCTATCAACGGAAAAACGCACTTCAACCCAGATGGAAAGGACCTTTCCAGGTACTTTTAACCACTAATTCTGCTGTTCATTGCCAAGGTCACCAAACGTGGACTCACGCCTCGCACTGCAAGAAGGTATCACCTCCATTGGACCCCGAAGCAGCTGTATTCCAACCAAGGTTGGGATCTTTCCCTGAGGCCAAGGACAAAGACCCTCAGGACCTCACTCAGGCAAGTGAGGAGCATCAGGGTGCAAGTGCTAGTAACCTCTCCCCTGCACCCAACACCTCAGCCCAGCCGGATTCATCAGTTGAAGAACAAAGATATCATCTTCGGCCTCGAAGAAAGTGAATGCTCCCATTCGGAAGATCACCACCTCGATCAAGACCAAGAGCCGACGTTATCAGTCCTTTAGGTAACTTGAGCCCAGAGGACGAAGAAAGACTTTGGCTGCCATCCTGGGTTTGGCTGGTAGTGTTCTTTTTCTTACTGGTGCTGGTTATGTTTGTTGTTAAGATTCTTTGTCCCTCCTGTATCTAAAAATGGCACTGATATCCTTATATATCACACTTGGGTATCTCAGTATCACCCAAGGGGGGTGGGAGAAAAATTTGTATTTGCAGATCTCCCATGCGGTGGCTCAAGCTGGAAATAAAAGTGACTGCTGGATATGCTCTCACGGCCCAGCACACCTACACCAAGGAATCCCAATGATCGGAGTACCAATATCCCTCCAGCAATGGGGAACAATAAACGGCGGCTTCGTTAGACACTACTCGTTAGCTGCCCATCGGTCCGCTCCTAAAGAATGGAGGGCCGCCCTTGCTAACTGGCTAATCTCCCCAAGAGTAGAGGCGCCTTTCTGTTACAGATCCAACAACACCGGAGCTTATAATAAAGCCACACTTGTAGGACACTACCCTCATTGCCTAACTACTCTAGATTATAGCCCTAGTAGCACCAGTGGAATCCTGTTGGGTAACGTACCCTCTCTCAATTGTACAGGATTCATGGTCTACAACTTTTCTAAGGAACCTCATGTTGCTCTCATTGCAAACAGATCAGAATTTTACATTCACTCCAATTTTACTTCTTGTAATATATCTCGGTCCAGCAGAATAACAGCTGAACGTGGACCGTCCTATACGATGCATATCAATCGAAAGTGCCGGATAGGGCACAACAACTGTCGAGATTTGAGTACCCTTTCTGCCCCAGGCCTTTACTGGCTCTGCGGAAACAAGGCTCATAAAATCTTGCCCTGGAATTGGGTGGGGGCATGCACTCTTGGACGTGTTATCCCTGGTTTCGAAATGCATAGTGCAATATATCTGGAACAAGTAAAAAATTTCAACCATCACATGAAAAGGGCGGTTAACCCCTTAGCTACCAGAAACACAGGGTTCCATCGATTTGTGAGAACCTTCATACCGTGGCTTGGAGTAAGAGAATTGGAACTAGCCATAATTAACATTTCAGCCACAATGGAAGCTATGGGAAATGCCACTGCGGATGCAATTCAGGCTCTGCAAAAAGAGATCTCCCAGATCTCACAAGTAACTATACAACACCGCATAGCCCTAGATTACCTATTGGTATCCCAGGGAGGAGTATGTGCCTTAGTAAACTCCACCTGTTGTGTCTATGTCAATCAGGACATGCGAATCGAAACTGACATTCGCAAAATCCGAAATCAGTTAAGGGTCCTACATCAAGTGGCCTCAGAAAATACTGACAGGGGTCTAGAAGAAATGTGGTCTTGGCTAACCTCCTGGCTCCCAGATTTCGGGGCCCTTGGCAAGAAAATCCTGTATGGAATATTGTTTGTCTTGATAGTTCTGATAATGTTCTATGTCTTAATGCAACTGATCCTCTGCTGCGTGAAAGCCAGCAGGGGAAGCTTTAGCAAGGCAAGAAAACCCACAGCAGAGTCTAGAATGGTGTTACAAAAGTGTGAGCAGATTGAAAGAAAACATGAAAGGCTGCATGATGAAATAGAGGGGCTCATGAGAATGGAAATTTAAGGCTAAAGTGAGACTAAATAGTCTCAAAGGGGGGGGCTGTGGAATCAGAAAAAATATATGCCTTAAACTTTGATTATTTTAGTTATAAGATGACATAACCGCTTTGTGTAGAATTGCTGGCTCGGTACAGTAGAACAGATAAGGGCAAGTGTTTGTTCTTTGTAACTCTTCTGCAAATGCTTCACTCACCGCGGCCTTGAAGGTAAAAAAAAAAAGTATGTACAAAGTAGATTTCCAGGTGCAAGAAGGAGGTTTGTGAACTAACCCTATCTCCCCCATAATTCCCATCCTGATAACAGCAAAGAAATAATGAAGTAATATTATAGCCGCTTTTCATGCTAATTTCACTATATGATCACGTGAGTTGTAAGCGACTGTTAAAAAGTATATAAGCCTCCTGATTTTGCTCTTGGGGGGGGGACCCCTTCCAAGTGCTTGGGAAATCCATGTCACTTTGGAACTCCCCCTACAGCTGTAGTTTCTTTTGAATAAAAGCTTCTGCTGACCTGACCCAAAAGTACTCTGTGTGTGTTTCCACGACAACAGCAAGCAACCACGCCTGGGGATACTGGATCAGCCCTCAGTGTAATTGCAGTGAAGTGAAGGCTGCTTAACAGGTACAGGAGGGCTTCTAGGGTATGTCTATACCCATTCTGGAGTAAGGCCAGCATGCCACCAAGGAAATAACCCAAATCCTATCACACCCACTCTGCCCATTTCCAGAATCACAAATCTGAGGTGTAATCAGATTGGCATGGTCCCAAAAGCATGTCCCAGAACCATGCTCTGGCTCTCTAGATCAGACTAAATCAAAGCATATTCAGCATCTACAGGAAGACTTCTATCAAACAGGCCCTAGGGAGTTTGAGTACAAGGCTGAGACATGCTCTCGGGACCACACCACAACACTTAGACTACAAATTTCTAAACCTAGGTCTATGGGGAGCAGGTGCCAGTGGCTGGCATATATTTCTTCAGTGATATGTTTACGTCACTCTGAACATGGAAGAGATGTCCTCTAGACTCCACTCAGGTGTCCTTGAGGATATTGAATGGCTAAAAGGTATGTGATGCATATCTAAACTCCTTTTGACTTTTTTTTTTACTTCAGAACCCCTGTTCTTGCTTCCCTGCCTTCCAGTTGGCATGTTAGACATTTTTCCTATCTTTATTATTCCACTAAATAAATAGCATTCTGCCCTAATATCAACATGCTTCATATTTCAGTATTTAGCAATGATTCCATGACAGTCTGCTCATTCCACATTTATAACAGGCTTCAAAGTATGCGCTAATTATTGTGTATTATAAGAACAGTAATTAATAAATCTGTTTGCTTCAAGTAACAGCTTCCATGGTATCTATTTAAACTGTGAATCACTTTTTCCTCCCCCGAGTGTCTGTAAACTTTTGTGTATGATTAAAACAAGGCATCCAATTACATGATTTCTTTACAATGCCAATTAAACTGTTAATTAATTGATGCTGGTGTCCTGACACTTAGTACCAGTGAATAACAGGAAGAGAACAATATACACACAGAACAGGAATAAGGGACAGTAACAACTTTTCATTTTTAGTTCCCGTTGGCAGACAACTTGGAGGATTCCTATAAAAAAGCATCACCAGTAATTTTTGGTCATCACAATGATACTAACATGTGGTCTGGTCTCATCCTGTAGTATGAGTGAGACTAGTGAATCAGGGTCTGGGAGGGCTATATATTGGAATCTGACTAGAGGTTTTACCTGCTGGCTGCATCACCTATTGCTCAGCCTTTTTGCCTTGTAGTCTCTGCTCAATAAGAGTTTGGCTGAAGTGAGCACTCCGGTTGGATCCTTTATGTATGTCATTCCTCAATACCAAATATTTTTCCTACTGATCTGATTTTCAGAATACCAAATATTTTAGGGTCATTATCTCTATATTTTAATTGGCTGTCCAAGGTAACCCTAATGTCTTACTGAAGTTGTTGACTGAACATCTGGCAAATCTTCAACATATTTTATCTCATTTGTTCTCAGGTGAAATTTTCTTTTGGGCTGGGGCAGAGCCTGAAGCCAAGGCCTCTTTCCTTCTGGTGAAGCTCCATAGAATAACAAGCAACCCAAAGTGGTAAAATCCTGCAGAGCTCTAGGGGAATATCTTTGCATGCAAAGATTGAAAGGTCAGCAATGCAACCAGCTATAGCCCTTAGTCTGTTCGCAGGACAGAGAATTATGGCATGGCATTGGTCTTACCATGCTCCTGAATGTATCTTCTTAGCCCGCAAAACACAGAGAAAATGTGTGTTAGCACGAGCTAAATTCTGGAAGTGAGAGAAGAAGAAAGGACTGAGGGCACAGGCTGCCAAAACAATGCAGGGAAACTCCAAGGATCAAATTTATTGTAACTCTACTGTCTTCTGGGAGTTACTGCGCAGCTGCACTGAGGAATGGCTCTTTTGTGACACTGATAGCGCAGTAGCTCTTGACTACTGTCCAGTCAGTGCCTTGTGTAAACGTATCCACAATGTGTTAGAATCAGACTCTCTGCTACAGTGAGTAGTGCTTGCCGCAAGAGCCACAGGTCTTGACATGCATTATCACATGTATTGTGTGTCTAAGATCAGACTCTGGCCCTTCACTTCAGGCTGTTTGAGCAAAGATGTTCCTGCTACTTAAATGGTGAGCTCTTAAGGACAGTGAAATCCCACTTACCATACATGCATGTAGTGCCTAGCACCACAGGGCTAGGTCCCTGAATGGGCATGAGATACTACCATAATACAAATAGTAAATAACAGTAATTATAAGTATGGAAGGCAGGGGCCTTGCCCTCTGTGTTAGCAAATGTTTGCATACTCCACTGCTGACATATCATCATGTGTGTGTCTGTTGTTATATGCAACAACATTAGACAAGACCTGAGAATTTGCTTGTGGATAAAACTGATACTTGAAGTCTGAGAACAGTCACACCAAGCCAGTTGCCGTGACTGGAGAAACAAACCAGCCATGAGTCCTGGCTGTATGACTGCTAACAAGATTGTGGTCTGGATAGGGAGCATTAAATATACTGACATCAACAGGAACAGTGAAACCCTCACTTAGGTGATTTTCTATTTTATCTGCAGGGCAGATAATGTTGACTGGTGCATAGGAACAAGATGACCATTATTTAAATTTCAAACAGCCATGTATTATAGCTGGGGAAAGGCATCTTCAGTACTGAGGCAGACAAGGTTCCTTGGGTGAATTTGATATCTTTTATTAGACCAACCCAAATGGTTGGAGAATAGTTATTAAGCAAGCTTTCGGGTTCAAAAACCCTTCGTCAGGCTAAGGAAGTGTCAGCAGTTGGTGTATGCTCTTCCTGGATGGAATGAAAAGTAAACAAGCCCGGGGCTGGGCTGGGCTGGGGAGTCAGTTGCCAGGCAGATTATAATGTATCAAAAATCCAATGTCTATGTTTAGTCCCTGATCTCTAGTATCCAGCAGGTTGATGAAATGGAGCTCATAGGCTCATCTCTGGGAAGTGTTGTGTAAGTTTTCCTTGAGGATCAGGACTGAGAGATTGGAGAGAGAGTGGCCCTCCTGTGAGAAATGTGCCCCCACTGGTAATTGTGTGTCTTTGATGGATTTCCGGTGTGTGTTCATTCTGGTGCACAGTTGTTGTTTGGTCTCTCCTACATGTCTTCCATCAGGGCATTTGGTGCATTGGATGAGGTACATTACATTTCTGGAGGTGCAGCTGTAAGATCCTGGGATGCTGATGGCTCTGTTGTGGGGTGTAGTAATAGTGGGGGTGGTGGAGATGTGTTGGCAGGTTTTGCATTTCTTGTCCTGGCACGGTCTGGATCCTTTTGGTGTGTTCTGGGCTTGAGGAAGTTTGCTTCTGGTGATGAGGTTGGCGAGGTTCGGTGCTTGTCTGAAGGCTAGGATGGGTGGCTCTGGGAAGATCTTTTTAAGAATAGGGTCTCTTTCTAATATGGGTTGCACTTTTTTGAGGATTTTCCGTACAGGTTCAAGGGAGGGGTGATAGGTCATAACCGGTGGTGTGCGATTTGTGGGTGTTTTTCTTCTGTACTGCAGCAGTTCTTCACGTGGTATCCGGGTGGCTCTTTCAAACGTGTGATCTACCTCTCTGGAGGAGTGTCTTTGCTGGGTGAAAGCCTTTTTAAGATTGGTGAGGTGGCGATCCCGGGTTTTCTCTTCAGTACAAATGCGGTGGTATCTGAGGGCTTGGCTGTATATCACAGCTTTTTTGGTGTGTTTTGGGTGATTGCTGGTTCTGTGCAGATATGTATGTTGGTCTGTGGGTTTCTTGTATACTGTGGTCTGTATTTTACCCTTCTGGATACTGATCATTGTGTCTAAAAAGGAGATGTTGGTGCTGGAGTATTCTAAAGAAAGTTGGATGGAGGGATGGTGACTGTTGAATTTCTGGTGGAACTCAATCAGAGATTGCAGGTTCTCACTCCAAATGATGAAGATGTCATTGATGTATCGTAAGTACAGCAAGGGTTTGATGGTGCAGTTCTTAAGGAAGTCTTCTTCCAGGTGGCTCATAAAAAGGTTGGCATACTGTGGGGCCATTTTAGTGCCCAGAGCTGTTCCCATCATTTGGAGGAAGTGTTGATTATTAAAAGTGAAATTGTTGTGTGTGAGGATGAAGTGTATAAGCTCAGTAATATCTTTGGGTTTGTATTCTGGGTTGTAATCTTGTTCCTGTAGATATGTAAAGCAGGCTTGGATGCCATCCTGGTGTGGGATGTTGGTATATAGTCTGGTAACGTCCATGGTGGCTAGGAGTGTGTTGCTGGGAAGGTGGTCTATGTTTTTAAGTTTCCATAGAAAGTCTGTAGTGTCTTGTTTTGATACATTATAATCTGCCTGGCAACTGACTCCCCAGCCCAGCCCCTGGCTTGTTTACTTTTCATTCCATCCAGGAAGAGCACACACCAACTGATGAAGCTTCCTTAGCCTGACAAAGGGTTTTTGAACCCGAAAGCTTGCTTAATAACTATTCTCCAACCATTTGGGTTGGTCTAATAAAAGATATCAAATTCACCCAAGGAACCTTGTCTGCCTATGTCCTTAGACCAACACGGCTACAACCCAAACGTCTTCAGTACTGAAGCATGTACAGATTTATGCTTCAGTCTCAAATGCTTGGGAATGTGTTTTCCTTTTAATTGCTTTGTTTTTGATCTTTTAGTCTTTTTAGATGAAGAGGTATGTACAGGCAATTAACTATTCTGATTCTTGATACAATGAAATTTCTGGCTCTTAATAGCTTCCAGGCACAACAACATATTAACTAGTGCGTTGGTATGAAGTGGCCTCTGATCAGTGAAGCATTTTGAATTACAGACCTGTTCCAGTCCACTATACTCCACTAAACTGAGACTGGAAGCAGAAGGGCCATAGCATAGGGAAAAAATAAGTTGAGCCAGTATTTTTGTTCTAACCAGAAAGGGGGATTCTTAGGAATGCTGTTCCCCAGAGACTGCAAATACCATAGTACAGGTACCACAGTATGTTTTTATATCTGTTGCGTGATTAATCTAAATTCCCCTTTCTGTAATTGGCATATTATGGCTTATCATTTCTGAGGTCACTAAATATTAGTAATAAAGATGTGATAACTCAAAACCAGTTTGAGGCACTGAAGGTAAATTTGCATCATGTTCTGATGGATAATGAACAGTCAGATGAACTGATTTCTTGATACAAAAGCTTATGAGGTTACCCTTAACATTTGCTGTTGCATGTGAGCTTGATGATGTTGGGATAAGTACTGCTTTAGTATCTGGTGGAGAAGAAAATGAAAGGGTTGCAGGTTGCTGAAGTGTGTTAATGATAGGAGAGTTATGATAAATGCAGGAGACTTCCTCCTTCATTTCTCACTTCCATGTGTCTGAGGTTTGGGTTTGGAAGAACGTGTCTTAATGCAACATTAATTGTTGATAAATTAAGTTTTAGGTTTGTGTTTGTTGCTACTGTTTGTTTAAAGCACAGTAGCACTTAGCAGCGCTAGATACCGTAAGTTCACTAGTCCTAGGCACTAAATGAACACCCAACAAGAGGCAATTCTTGCCCCAAGTAATTCATGGTCTAAATAGAAAAGACCCACAAAAAATGGGAAAAAGGAAGTACAATTCCTCCTTTACAGACTGGGATTGGATGTACAGAAATGTTTGTAAAGATTAAGTTTTTTACCATTATTTTTTCCCTCGTGCTGACCCTACAGAACACAGATGAGGCTGTCTGATGCTTCAAGCATAAAGGAAATCCAGATGTGCTAAATTAAACCTAAACTCTAAATTTCCTGGATTTAAATAGCAATATTTGGTTCTAGAAAAAAATATAACATTATTATGATGTTTGTGTACCTTTAATTACTACTATGTATTCTCAGTTCTAACATTAACTAACATTATTTCTGTGAACAGGGAAAAGATAATATCTGAATTTAGAAGCTAAACTATTTGTGCAGAAAAAATAGAATAGAATCTTTTGATTAGAGATCCCCTTTATCACAATCTCTAGTTCTTTTCCTAACAAGGATTTGGGGTCTATAGTTTGTAATAGCAGTGGCACCTAGTGGTCAATTCTTTTATGGCAAGTTAATTTTCTGCGCAATTTTCTAAATTTGATTCTTCACATCAAACTTTTGAAAGGACCAAAGCTTTTCCATTTAATCTGCATGCAAGCACTGCATGACCCAGGAATGGATGAACCAGGTTTAATATAGCCATCTCAACCCTTTGCTAATAAAACTTTATTACCACTATACCACATAGTGGTTGCAGAGGAGAGAGGTGGCATGTACTCTAAGGGTATAATATTGCAGACCACAGTGTAGTGGAAAGACACCCAAAGTTTGCCCAGGTAGAGATTCATGATGCTGTGGCTAGACTTTGTAGTATCTGAGCTGCTGGTAACTTACACCCGGTACAGGTTCTCTGTACTGAAAGCAGACTACAGTGTAGACATACCCTTGAGTTGCAACCAAGTCTCTTTTGCAAATCTGTTTTTTCAACTGTTCTGTAACTTCAGAAATAAAAATACCCTTATTTTCCCATAGGCAGGCAGGGTTCTTTGAGTAGATGTGATATCTTTTATTAGACCAACTGAGTAGTTGGAAAAAAGTTCTTAGCAAACTTTTGGGCGCAGTCACCCTTCATCAGGCATAGGGAGTCTCTGCTGGTCTGACTCTCAGACCAACAAAGACCAGTATCATTTGGAGAATGATACTTCTGTATTCTCTGAAATACTGCATGCACTTTTCAAGATATCATCACCTGAAGGATCAGGCTACCCCCTTAATAAAAGGAGCCTTGTGGGAAACTCTAGCCTCTCCAGCACCAGTGAAAACATCCATCAAAAAGTGATCCTAGGTAAAATTTTCTAATCACTTGGATCTCCAGAGTTTCTGTTGGTTTTTGAGCATCTGCTTTTTGAGTAAGAATACACCAACAGATAAAGCCTAGAGCTATTTAAGACATGTACTTCCATATCTTCCGTTATGAGAAGTGAACTCAGGTTCCTCACCCAGCATTGACTTTCTAATGTAGGAAAGAGGCTGTTTATCAGCAGAGGGGAACTCAGAGACAATATAAAAGAGAGCTGGTTAATTGTGAAAACCACCCTACAAGCTACACAGATGTAGCAGAAACTGTAAGAAAATCTATGGTTGCTGTAGCTTTCATGAGAAGGGCAATCAGGGTCCAAACTTTGGGCATCCCTTGTGAAGTGCAGGCCATGACTAAGGACATACCCTTCCAAGGAGCTGAACTCTTTAGTAAGAAAAAGAAAAGTGCCTTCCTTTCACTCAAGGACTCCAAAGTAACCTTTCTCATCTTTGCTACCTACACACCTAATCTACCAAAAACCCTACTATCTTCTGTCCCAATGGCAGTACATGCCATCTTACCACAGGGGTTCATATCACAGAAATATGAACTTTCATTTTGACCCAGGAGAACTTTTACAATCTTTGCTCCGATGCCTGATGAAGGGTGTTTGTGCCTGAAAGCTTGCAAAAAAAAAAAAGACATTTTTTTTGCAAAAATCTTGTTGGTCTAACAAAAGATATCACCTCTACCATGAGCCCTGATTGCGTTTTCCTCTAAACCAATATGTCTACAACCTAGATACCTGACACCATCTTACCACAGATGGAGTATTACTCCAAACAGCAGCTGAGATACAGGAGAGAGTAACCTCCTTCAACCATTTGCACTCTGATAATATCTCAGCAAATTTGACTGTGTGGGATCAGACTGATAAGTACTTCCTTGGGTAATTGCCTTACCACCTTGCACTGGCTGTAGTCCAATATTACCAATAATATATGGGTGCTGCACATTATTACCTTTTGGGGGGGATATATGCAGCCCACATGAAAACAACCCAGATAGGGTCATGGTGGTAAATCATGTTCATGGAGAGTTTCCCCTTAGATCACTCCATGAATTTGTATGTATTACCAAATGACTGGCATTCCTCTCCTTGAACATCAGTGCACACTCCGCTAAGCACACAAGAAACATGGGCCTGCTTCAGAAAAGTGCCAGTTTCTGAGATTTGTAAAACAACTACAGATGGTTACTCACTTATATTTGTTAAACATGAGACTATTGACACAGCATCCATGGCAGAAGCCAAGTTTGGAAGAGCGCTATTACATTTCTTATTTGACTAATCATCTGTAAGTCCTTGACACACCATCTAGACAGGATAATGCTTGTTCCTCACTGGGATTGGGGTCCACACTGATTCATACAAGAAGAACAAAACAGTAATTTGTCCTACACTTACTGCAGCATTTCAAAATGATGTAGTCCGTGTGGATTCAACGGTCTACCCTCCTACCCTGCTCATAGTCTTTAGCTATAATGGGCTTAGAATTGCAACGAAGCTTAGGGAGGGTTACAGCCACTCCATTCTTTATGCTCTTGTTTGAGATCATGAAGAGACATAGAATATGGGTTACCTGAAATAATCCAGACTGGTGTGCATAGAGCACATGTTCATCCATAGCAGATCCACACAGATGATAGTGTTTCAGCTGCTGTAGAACAAGTAGCCATTCTTTTTTTAATACTGTGCTGTGGAATCTAAAATGATCTTTACAATTTACAAATGATGAGTTTACAAGCAACGTAAACTGCATTTAGTGAAGTTTTATTGAGCTGGCTTTTTTCCATATTATGCAATTTGCTTAAAGCTTTAAGAATAAGCTAATGAATAAGCTTTTTTAAGACTGTATCTCTTAACATTGTGTTGTAACTTTTCTTTCAGCAAATCTCTTCCTCTTTTGGTAAAACCAAAGCAACATGTTTGAGAAGTGGGGTGTAGAAGGCTGAGAGGTAACTGGAGGTCAGGTTGAGCAAAGGGCAGTTTATATTATAAACGAATATAGTGCAGGAAAATGACTTTTTCTACTTATTTCAATGTGATCATAATGCAAATGGGAAAGAAGTAACTGTATTACAGATAGTACTGTTTAATGGAGCTACAAATATAAAGATGATGATGATGATGATGCTCTTTGATTACATAACAGCATTATCAATCAAAAAAAGTCTAGGTTTGGAGACTGCCATTGCTATGGCTTTGTACTTTTTGTGGCTATAATTCTTTAAGATTTAATGTTTATTCACTTCAATTATTTTAGAGTCTAACATCTTTGGGTACTAATGAAAAGTCGCTTACCTTTGAAGTAAAATTATTTAATTTTTTTTAAAATTACAGTTGATATTTCACAGTATCAGCAATACAAATAGCGGAAGAAACTGGTGGCACTGGCAGGTGACCTGGATCAGTGATTCCCAACCTGGGTGCTTTGGTAGCCTGGGGTGTCTTGTAATCCCTTCAGCAGTGCCATAGGGGGTCCCACAATGTTAGCACCACTAGGTGTGCCAACACGATTCAAGAGATAAACCCAGAGATTTCAAACAGACACCCATAGCTGCAGTCATTTGGAGTTCTTTGCAGCAGAAAAACTGCTGTGTTCTTTTTTCAGACACCAAAACAGAGCAAAAACGGAGAGCTGCCACTTTCTGAGGTGTACCACAAGTCCTATCCCAAGATGCCTTGAGACTAAAAAAAGGTTGTAAACCACTAATCTAAGTACCCCCAGTTGTGAAGCCATGAAAAAATGAAATCTCTGCCAGGATGCCTGCTGATCCCAGCTTGCTGGGCAAAGAGAGAGAGGTGTGATTTTTTTTCCCCACAAATCACAAAAAAATCAGGCTGCAAGAGACCTCCAGAGGCCATCTACCCTGCCTGAGGCTGGACCATCCCTATCCAAACCATCCCACACAAACCCTAGTCTAAATTGTATCTAAGACAACCATCAACCCTGACACAACATGGAGCTACCACCCTAACCTGCCGCAGGTAAAGCAATGTCATGTTTCTATGAAACGTTGTCAGCCTACACTCATAGGGCCACACCGCAGTTAGAGAAGGCAACGCCCCAGGGGGTGGAAATTTCTTCCTGACCCCAAATATAATGATCGATCTGACGCTGAGTGGAGGGGCAAGACCCTCTAGCCAGGAACAGTGGTGGCCTTAGGGGTGTTGGGGCTAGACCAGGGGTGGGCAATTATTTTGAGCAGAGGGCTGCTTACTGAGTTTTGGCAAGCCACGGGGGTCAGCATGATAGGCAGCCAGGAACAGATAAGTATTAATTTTCTAATTTTTTTAGGGGCCCTGCAGGCTGGATAGAATGGCCTGGCGTGCCGCATCCAGCCCCCAGGCCGCATTTTGCCCACCCCACGGCTAAACAGTCATTTGGGGCCCCTTTGAGGCTTAATTTTGATGACCTGTAAGCAAGCCAGACATTTTCAATTTCAATTTAACTTTGCCCTATTGCACGAAACTGCAATGACAGTATCTTATACAATACTGATATTACAAAGAAAGAGTTTGTTAACATGGAGCTATATTCTAGGTTCAAAATTTCAGGGCCTCCTAAGGCGTGGGGGCCTGGTTTGCCCTCCCCTAAGGCCGCTACTGCCAAGAGCCTCCGGCTTTGGTCCTAGCAGGAGCGCTGGCACAGCCCAGTCAAGCTCGGCTGTCGCCAACGCCAAGTGCCTCCGAGGGAGGCTTAAAAACACCCTGACACATGTATCAGGAAGGCGGGGGGGAGAAGCAAAGCCCACAGCAGAAAGCCCCGGCCTCTTGTCTCCCTCCTCCCCCAGCCCCCCAGCTTTCACCACAGTGAACAAGCAGCAGCAGGGTGTGGGCAGCCCTTGCCATGCGTACACAGGAGAGGGGCAGGTGGCCCTGCGGGCCCGGGGCCCTGGAGCGAATCCCCGGGCCAGTACGTCCACCTCCAGCTCCCCGGAGCGGGGCGACGCAACCGGCAGTGGGCATGCGCGCGGCGGGCGGGCATGCTCAGTACTCAGGCCTCGGTGAGCGGGGAGGTTGCTCGGCTGCGGAGCAGGTGAGGGCAGCCGGAGGGGCTGCGGGGGCCATGAGTCCCGGCAGGCGGGGCTGGCCCCTGATCCAGCGCCCGGGCTGGTCCTGACTTTACCTGCCTCCCCCCCCCGCCAGGCTGGGATCCGGTCTGGGCACCCCCTGCACTGGGGAAGCGGTTGGGGGGAGGGGGTGCGGGCCACTTCCTGCTCCCCGCCTTGTCCTGCTTGAGGTGCGGGGCTCCTGCCTTCTTCCCTGGCCCTCACCGAGGGGTTTGGCCCCAGGTCTGATAGAAAACTTCTGCTTCGAGCAGAGACCCAATGGAAGTGCTGTCAGTGCCAGAGGGGTGTGATTTGAAGTGACGCACACCTGGAGAAACACGCACGCCCATGCGTGCACACAGAGAAACGCACACACACGTGCACACAGAGAAGCACGTGTGTGGAGAAATGCACACATGCGGACACAGAGAAACATGCACGTGGAGAAACATGCACACATGCACATACAGAGAAATACGCACATGGAGTAACACATGCACACACATAAACACATGCACACATGGAGAAACATGCACATGTGCACATACAGAGAAACACGTGCAGGCACACAGAGAAGCACATAGGCACATGGAGACAGAGAGAACTGCAGATGCGTTCACCCACACGGAGAACTGCATGCACATGCACACACATGTGCACACACAAACATTGTAGTAACATATTTGCTTTTTACCTAGACTGGTTGCTACCTTCCCCCAAGCTCAGCCTTTGCTGCTATAATATATGTACTTGCATTTGCTTGTTTTTCTCAAGATCCACACAATCTCTTCCCCTTCCCCCACCAAGAAATGTGTGAATTCCACTTGTTCTGGACTTTTGACTGTAGAGCTTTGTCATTAACAGAGGTTACTCGGAATCTGCTTCTCCAGTCAACAAAGGAATATATAGATATTTTTGTCTCTTTCTGACTTATCTCCACAGCGCAATGGCATCCCAAAAGAAGTTGCAGGGTCTTGTAGCAGCTACAGTCACTCCATTGACTTCAGATGGGTAAATATTACCGTGGACCAGCACAAGGTGTGCTGTCAAAATTGGCAAGCCCCTGTTAATGCTAATTATACCTGTGCTGAAGAAGCATTATGATCCTGACTTTTAACAGAATCAATGAATGAATGTACTGTACTCTTTTATCCCAGAACCTTATTTCTCTACTTCTTTGTCTACAACTATTTATTGGGAAAAAAAGTCAATTTTCTAATGATCTTTACCATTCCAGCTGTGATGGATGACACAGAGCAATGGGGTCCAGCCTTTTTGGCAGGCATCTCACAAATTAGCCCTACATCCTCCCTGAGTGCCACTCCAGTCTCCTCTCCCTTACTGATCTGCTCTGTTTCTGCTTCTTGCCCTGGGCTCCTTGAGAATCTGCTGCTCTGCTTTCTGCCTTATCTGCCACGATGCTGCCTGTTCCAGCTCTAATTTTTTGGTGTGCCACACAGAGGTTGCCTGTGCCACTTGTGACATGTGTACCCCAGGTTGGCAACCCTGACATATATCATGGGGCATACGTGTGTGACAGTAGTGAGAGAATGACTGGTATTCTATTCTAGGCTGTGCATTTGTTAGCACAGCATTTGTGTAACAAGTGATTACTATAAAGTATTTAAAGTACAAGTTAGAATCTTTCCAACTAGACTTTCAGAACTCAGGCTAAGTTTGCAGGCATGGGAATGGGGAAAATCATTCTGACTTGTAAATAAGTAGATGTAATCTGGGGTTGTAGAGAGACAAACCATTCAGGATTTCACTCTGTCACAAGTGGAACACAGCCTGCCCCATTCTGTCTTTGTGCGAGCAGAGAGAGGGTTCAAGGTAACAGCTGACAGATGCTATTAGCAGCTTGCATCCTGTGATTATGAAGGCTAGCTTGGGTACTTGTCAACAGCTGTGCAAATACTATCTGTTTAGTCCTTGAAATTGTGTGCAGTTGTACAAGCCATGTCCATGGGAGGCATTTACAGCACTCTACAGCCACTAGCTAATTACATCTATGTGGTGAAGAAGCATTATTACCCTGATTGTAACAAACTGCCATGCAGAAGCCACTGGCTGGATTTTTATAGGTGCTGAGCATATGCAATTCTCCTTAACTGTAGTTAAAGATGTTCAGCAGTTCTAAACATCAGGGTCTGAAGAAGTAGCCCAGAGTCAAACAGCTTCTGTGTAGTGGAGCTAGAAATGGAACAAGAAATCTTGACTCTCAGGCCTCTATTCTCTGTCACCCCATCTTTGCATTTGAAGCAGGACAGTGAGATGGGGTGGGAAAGGCAGAGATGATTTTAAGCCATCTATATCTTTCTTTAATGCAGGGGCTTCTTGGCTCCTGGTATAAACTGGATAACCACAGAACTGTTCATTTCTCCTTTCCATATGTCCTCAGGTAGCAGAGTAGTCATCAGGGTGTGTTTTGGTCTCCCCATCTCCCTGACTCATAAGGGGAACTTAAACAAGGGGCCAGGAGCAGAACTTGTGCAGAATCCTTACTGTCAGCCCTATGTTGGCT
Organism: Alligator mississippiensis; assembly: GCF_030867095.1. Classification (NCBI taxonomy): domain Eukaryota; kingdom Metazoa; phylum Chordata; order Crocodylia; family Alligatoridae; genus Alligator; species Alligator mississippiensis. Next base: position 53,664,799 of record NC_081828.1, read on the forward strand.
GAAAAGAGACTGTTGGGATGCAGGGTATGTTGCCTGCCTTCTTTACAGTCTCTTTACACTGCCAGAGTAAGTTGTTATGCGCCCCCCATCCTGGAGGATAGTGAATCAGGAGTTGTGCTGTTTTTCTCATGACTTAAGAGCATCCTATTCAAGTGTTAATGCTTCTTAAGCTACAACATACAATATGAGAAACACGCATGTTCTGTGACAGATGAAAGTGGTTTGTTTAGTCTCAATCGTGGTTGAGCTAAGACCATGGCCATCCCTTGGAGAGGTTAGGTGGTGAGTACCCAAGAATCCAATAGGAGGGGGAGCTGTGAATAATAATATTTTTACTGTGACCTTCTTTTAAATAACTTTTAAGTGCTCTATAAGCGACAGGCATACAAACCAATGAAATGTAACACCACAGGACTGGGTAGCCTGGACCCATCTAGTGGAATACTGAGGGGTGGGGAGAGTGAGAAAGACTTTGACTAAGGATGTTGGAACCAGTCTCTGGTCTCACTTCAGTTCTGTGACTGCAGAAATGGATCACTGCTGAGCTAGTGAAAATATTTCAGAAAGGGAAATTTGTCACCATTTTTTTAACCAGTTCTGGGCCATACAGTTCCATGTTTCTCTCTGGTTTCTGTAGTGAGCATACTGAGTTTAAAGTTAAGTTCATAATTTCCCCTTGCCTTTTTTTCTTCAAACTCAGCCTAGTTTGGAGACAAGCTGTTCTTTCATGTATCCACCAGCAATAAAAGTTCTGAAGGACAAATTATCCTGTGTTGACACAGGCACAATCCATTGTGCCTGAGCCAACCTAAATTTGCGCAGATTATTGGAATTTTGCAAACGGTTCTGTTGATGTAGAGGAAAGAATAGAATTCAATTCAATCTGTCTTATCTCTGCATTTGTAAAGAGCAGTAAAGAAGAGACAGTGCATTGATTTTTTTGGAGTCATATTTGAAAGACTACCTAAAAAGACTTCCTAGAATTCATTTTGTTCACGTCAGCCGCCTGAATGAACCCTGTTGGGACTGAAATGAAAATCAGTAGTACCTAGTTTGAAGCCATGCTCTTGGGGAATAATAAAATGAATTAATGCTACAAGCTGGGAGTTCTTCAGTTAGAAATGAGGAAGAACTGAAAAACCTGGGGGTAATAGTTGATCACAGTATGACTGTCAGTCTCCAATATGATGTGAAAAGGCAAACAGTCCCACCTTGTATCAAAGAAGGTACAGGTTTCCCTCGCTTTATGCGTGTTGTGTATGTGCAAATTCATGCTTATGCGATGACCCTTTTTATACTAAAAATGTGTTATATGCGAGGTAAATTCACTCTTATGTGATTGGTGTGGTGGAAGTCTGCAGTCAGCTGCTTTGTGCGGTGCATTGTGGGAGTGATACGCACCAAAATGTAGTCTCCTATGTGGATCTGTGCTCCTCGCTCATTGTCTGCAACACGTTTCTGTAGTTGCCACCCCCATTACGGTACAATCACACTGTGCTTGTGTGTACTGTCTGCTTTTGGTGAGTACCAAAATTGTCTTGTAAAAGTGGTAGAAATGGGTCTGAGGGCCAGTACAGTTGAGGTCTTGGAATGTATCCCTATTTGTTACTTTGTAAAGTGGGTTCCCTTTATGCAAATTTGAGTTATGCGCCGCTTTCCAGGATTGCATGTACAGCATAAAGCAAGGGAAACCTGTATTTCCAGTAGAGATAGAGATATACCAAGCCATTGTACAACATAATCTGGAACATTTTGTTCAGTTTTGGTTGCCCAGATATAAGGAAGATCATTTCAAAATCTAACAAGTGCAGAGAAGGATGATCAGGGAAATGGAGTATGTATCTTGCAAGAGAAGGCAAAAAGTTGGCTTATTTGGCTTAGAAGGGCATCTGATTGTTATCTATAAATTTGGTGGTGAACCCCCATAGAAGGAGAAGAAAGAGTTAAGGTAAAGGATATTGCTGGTACCCCCATAGAAGGAGAAGAAAGAATTAAGGTAAAGGATAGTGTTGGGACAAGAACAAATGTGTAAGCACTGTCCGTAACTACATTTTAAACTGGAAAGGAGAAGAAGTGTTTCTAACCATCAGAGCAACAAGGTTCTGGAACAGCTTCCCAAAAAAGTGGAGTCGGAAACTGTAATGAGTTTGACCATGAAGCTCGATCAGTTTGTGAATGGAATTATAGGATGTGGTTGCCTGCAATAGTGGGAGACAGGACTCAGTGGCCCAGGAAGTCCCTTCCACTTCCACATTCCTATGAATTTTTGATGCCTGCAGTGGCTTCTTTAATCTTGCTATTTTTGCCACATGCCCCCCTCCCCCCACCTTCCCTGATTGGCCGGGGGCCCTGATGGTCCTGCTGCTTGCTGCTGATCAGCTGGGAGGCAAAAACCCCAGCATATTTAAAACCGTAGCTTTTTCCTCCTGGCTGATCAGCAGCAAGCAGCAAGGCCACCGGGGCCCCTCTGCCAGTCGAGGGAGGGTGGTGGAGCATGAATCGAAAATAGCCAGATTAAAGGAGCTGCTGCATAGTGCATTCTTGTTGTAATTTTAGTAGGTCCCTACCTATGTTCATTACCTCTTTCCAGGAGTCAGTTTGCTTGGCCACTGTGGCAGAGGATTTAAAAGGGTCATGACTGAGAGGAAGAATTCAGAAAGCTTAAAGTGTATGTATTAAAACCTTGGAGGAAAAATACGGTGTTTAATACCCTGTAGCAATGACAGAACAATGACATCTAGGTTTATGTTTCATTAGGCTTAGACTCTTGCTCCAGAAACCCCAAATTAGGTTTCATGTACAGCAGGGCTGTCAAACATGGCCTGCAGACTGGAACTGGCCCATGGAGCCCACGCAGCAGCCCTGGCCCTGTGCACTGCATGTGGCATGCAGGCTGGATTCATGCAGCCTGTGCCCTGGATCCCATGGAACATGTGCAGTAACATGTTCAGCCCATGCACTATGGGCAGGGCATGGACCGTGCTAGCCCCAGAGGCCATATGCACAGCACACCCCAGGGCCAGTGCATGCTGTATGTGGCACACAGCACAGAGGGCTGACATGGGTCACATGCTCCACATAGTACCCCACCGGCATTGGAGTCAGCATGCAGGGGTGGTCACTTGGAGCGCGTGCCCCATGCCAGCCCCTACTGTATGCAGTGTGCATGGCTAGTCCAGCATGTGTCAGGCAACACATGCTGGCCGCAAGGCTTGCTATGCAGCCCCCAGGTATGCAGCCCCCAGGGTCAGTACAGGATGCATGGTGCCCATAGCACATGGACTAGACCTGGCAGTGCAGGTGGCACAGAGGGTCCAGGGCACAGGTTGCATGCAGTACCCTGGACCAAAGCCCTGTGCTGTCTGCAGTGCTGGATCCAGCCCATGCGCTGTGGGCAGCAGGCAGCATGTACCTTATGCCAGCCCTGGGGGCTGGCACATGCTGTGTGTATGGCACATGGGTTGGACTTAGCATCATAGCTACTTCACAGGGGGTGGGTCCCAGTCTGGCCCTCAGATCATCTTATGGGCCAGATGAGTTTGACACCCCTGATGTACAGCACACTTTCTAGACTCAGCAGTCTCAGTCCATAGTATCCTGATTAGATGCTTCATGTACAGAGTTTTCCTTAAATCCTAATGAAAGCATGTGAGATTTTTGGTTTACAGTCTATACTTGTGTCCCTTCCAGTGTGTTAGGTAGAAATGTACTAGTATTTGGACTTGGACAGGGCTTCCTTCAATACAAATGTTGTTTATAGCCTTTCCTTTTTTATTTTCTTTTATTTCAGAAAAATTAACCTGTCTGTGATTGGTCAGTATGTGGATTACCTGGTAGATAAGCAGGGAGTGAAAAATGTTTTTGGTAAGTCTTTATTAGAAATTACATTGTGACTCTTCTCATGGGAAACAGGTGTACTGTGTCTTGTCAGCCAAGATGAGATGGAGTAAGGGGATGGAAGTATTATAAAAATGTGCTTTTCAGTGAAAGAGAGCATAATCTAAACTTATAGGATCTGCTCTTGCCCAAAGTTCCAGTTCTGTACAAGATAGAATAAAAGGAACCATTTTTTAAAATCAGTGCTTTCTAAAAATGTAAAGATATGCCTTGAATAAAATTGGCACAGCTTCTGCAGGTTGGCCAGACCTTAATGAGTGTGTTGTGTTCTGTTTGAAACAGTGAATGGCACAACAGGAGAAGGGCTGGCGCTGAGCTCCCAGGAGAGGAAGCAGCTGGCAGAAGAATGGGTGAATCAAGGGAAAAAAAAGTGAGCATCTCTGGGAAAACATTTCTGTTAGCCTAAATATAACTGCTTACCTAAGCAGAGAGATCTGATTTAATTGTGCAAAGTCACATCCTCTAGTTACTTCCCCTATTTTCTTTTCCCAGCCCCTTTATCAGGATGTTGCTAGAAGTGTCAAAACAAATAACTGTAGTCCTGCCTGACTCAGCCATCCATGAATCACTGACTTCTTTTCCCCTCCTGGGAGGGCTTCTGGGTCTTCCCTTCCCATTCCTTTAGTGAAGGGGAGGAAGGATATTTTGGGAGATGTCCTTTTAGAATGATTTGAGAATAGCGAAAGAAGTGAGTGATGTGACACAAAAAATCTTTTTATCTCCATTAACATGGCCTGTTGTCGTGGAAACACACGCAGCATATTTTTGGGTCAGGTCAGTAGAAGCTTTTATTTAAAAGAAACTATAGCTGTAGGGGGGATTCTAAAGTGACATGGATTTTTTAAGCACTTGGAAGGGGTCCCCCCCCCGAGCAAAATCAGGAGGCTTATATACTTTTTAACAGTTGTTTACAACTCACGTGATCATATAGTGAAATTAGCATGAAAAGCGGCTATAATATTACTTTATTATTTTTTTGTTGTAATCAGGATGGGAACTAATAGGGGAGGTGAGGTTAGTTCACAAACCTCCTTTTTGTACCTGGAAATCAGATTTGTACATATTTTTTTGTTATCTTTAAGGCCGCGGTGAGCGAAGCAGTTGCAGAGGAGTTATAAAGAACAAACACTCTTTTTTATCTGTTTTATTATACAGAGCCAGCAATTCTCCACAAAGCGGTTATGTCATCTTATAACTAAAATAATCAAAGTTTAAGGCATATATTTTTTTTTTTATTCTACAGTCCCCCCTTTGAGACTATTTAGTCTCACTTTAGCCTTAAACTTTTATTTTCATGAGCCCCTCTATTTTATTATGCAGCCTTTTATGTTTTTTTTTAATCTGCTCACACTTTTGTAACACTATTATTTTAGACTCTGCTGTGGGTTTTCTTGTCTTGTTAAAGCTTTTCTTGCTGGCTTTCACGCAGCAGAGGATCAGTTGTACTAAGACATAAAACATTATCAGAACAATTAAGACAAACAATATTTTATACAGGATTTTCTTGCCAAGGGCCCCAAAATCTGGGAGCCAGGAGGTTAGCTAAGACCACATTTTTTTTATACCCCAGTCAGTACTTTCTGAGGCCACTTGATGTAGGACCCTTAACTGATTTCAGATTTTGCGAATGTCAGTTTTGATTCGCATGTCCTGATTGACATAGACACAACAGGTGGAGTTTATTAAGGCACATACTCCTCCCTGGGATACTAATAGGTAATCTAGGTCTATGCGGTGTTGTATAGTTATTTGTGAGATCTGGGAGATCTCTTCTTGTAGAGCCTGAATTGCATCCGCAGTGGCATTTCCCATAGCTTTTATTGTGGCTGAAATGTTAATTATGGCTAGTTTTAATTTTTTTATTTTAAGCCACGGTATGAAGGTTTTTATAAATTGATGGAACCCTGTGTTTCTGGTAGCTAAGGGGTTAACTGCCCTTTTCATGTGATGGTTGAAATTTTTTATTTGTTTTAGATATATTGCACTATGTATTTTGAAACCAGGGATAACACGTCCAAGAGTGCATGCCCCCACCCAATTCCGGGGCAAGATTTTATGAGCCCTGTTTCCTCAGAGCCAGTAAAGGCCTGGGGCAGAAAGGGTACTCAAATCTCGGCAGGTGTTGTGCCATATCCGGCACTTTTGATTGATATGCATCATATAGGACGGACCACGTTCAGCTGCTATCCTGCTGGACCAAATATATTATAAGAAGTAAAATTGGAGTCAATGTAAAATTCCGATCTGTTTGTAATGAGAACAACATGAGGTTTCTTAGAAAAGTTGTAGACCATGAATCCTGTATAATTGAGAGAGGATATGTTATCCAACAGGATTTTATTGGTGCTATTAGGGCTATAATCTAGAGTAGTTAGGCAATGAGGGTAGTGTCTTACAGGTGTGGCTTTATTATAAGCGCCGGTGTTGTTGGATCTGTAACAGAAAGGCGCCTCTACTCTTGGGGAGATTATCCAGTTAGCAGGGGCGGCCCTCCATTCTTTAGGAGCGGACCGATGGGCAGCTAACGAGTAGTGTTTAACGAAGCCGCCATTTATTGTTTTCCATTGTTGGAGGGATATTGATACTCCGATCATTGGGATTCCTTGGTGTAGGTGCGCTGGGCTGTGAGAGCATATCCAGCAGTCACTTTTATTTTCAGCTTGAGCCACCGTACGGGAGATCTGTAAGTACAAATTTTTTTTTTACCCCCCTTGGGTGATACTGATATATCCAAGTGTGATATATAAGGATATCAGTGTAATTTTTAGATACAGGAGGGACAAAGAATCTTAACATCAAACATAACCAGCACTAGTAAGAAAAAGAACACTACCAGCCAAACCCAGGATGGCAGCCAAAGTCTTTTTTCGTCCTCTGGGCTCAAGTTATTTAAAGGACTGATAATGTCGGCTCTTGGTCTTGATCGAGGTGGTGATCTTTCGAATGGGAGCATTCACTTTCTTTGAGGCCGAAGATGATATCTTCGTTTTTTAACTGATGAATTCAGCTGGGCTAAGGTGTTGGGTTTAGGGGAGAGGTTATTAGCACTTGCACCCTGATGCTCCTCACTTGCCTGAGTGAGGTCCTGAGGGTCTTTGTCCTTGGCCTTAGGGAAAGATCCCAACCTTGGTTGGAATACAGCTGTTTCGGGGTTTAATGGAGTTGATAACCTTCTTGCAGTGCGAGGCGAGAGTCTACGTTTGGTGACCTTGGCAACGAACAGCAGAATTAGTGGTCAGAAGTACCTGGAAAGGTTCTTTTTATCTGGGTTGAAGTGCGTTTTTTTCGTTGATAGACCTTTACGTAGATCTAATCCCCTGGTTTGAGGTTGTGACAGGGAACATCCGGTGGTTGAGGTAAGGCTTTTTGGACCTGTGAATGAACAGACCTGGCATACTTTATTAATGCCTTGCAATAATTTAGTATAGTTTTATCAGTTAATTTTAGGTCTGTTTGGTGAGGGGCAACAGGTGGTGTAGCTGGCATCTTCATGGGTCGTGCCATGAGTATTTTATAAGGGGTTAGGCCATGTTTTCTGTTAACAGTGTTTTTAATGTGTATAAGAGCAATGGGCAGCGCATCAGGCCATTTGAGGCCTGATTCAGCACAAATCTTTGAAATGCGCCTTTTTAAATCAGAGTTTTTATGTTTTATAGCACCACTTGATTGTGGATGATAACTACAGTGTAGGTGTTGCTGTATGTTGAGTGCTTGGCAGATGTTTTTTACTATATGTCCTGTGAAATGGGTGCCGTGGTCACTATCTATTGTGAGGGGCAATCTAAATCTAGGGATGAAATTTTTGAACAATTTTTTTGCTATAGTGATGGAATCAGCATGTATGCATGGGTAGGCTTCCACCCATCCAGAGAACACATCAATAATAACAAATGTGTACTCATAAGAACAGCACTTAGGTAGCTACACAAAAACAATTTGTAGATTTATAAACGGTCCCCATGGAGGGGGATGGGCTGCGGGTGTCGTTTTTACCCGTTGCCCAATGTTGTGAGCTAAGCAGATGGGACAGGAGCTACAGTACTGTTGTGTCATGGAAGGAAAATTTGGGGCAAACCAATTTTTTTGTACTGTAGCAATCATTCCTCCTTTGCTCGTATGGGCCACAGAGTGGGTTAAATGAGCAAGATGTGGCAAAAGCTCTCTAGGCGCCACCAGGCGGCCGTCCAGGGAGCGCCAGAGAGAGTCGGGGTGCAGTGAACATCCTGCACGTAGCCAGTCATTTATTTTCTTTTTTGGGGCCTGATTTTGAAGAAGGGCCAGACTTGAAAGGCTAGCCAAAGGAGACTGGTCTGCTGAAAAACAAACAAAAACAGAGTTAGGAGCCTGTGGGCCAGAAAGGGCCGCATTTTTGGCAGAACGGTCTGCTAGATCATTTCCTCGTGTGACATCATCAAAGGGTTTCTCATGAGCTTTACATTTAACAATAGCAATAGCAAGAGGCAATTGAACTGCTTCTAAGAGCGCTTTTACATAACAACCATGACTGATTTGGGTCCCTGATGAAGTGAGGAACCCTCTTTGTTTCCAGATTTGTCCAAAATCATGAACAACACTAAAAGCATACTTAGAGTTAGTATAAATGGTTGTGGTTTGATTTTTTGCAAGAATGCAAGCACGTGTTAAAGCAGTGAGTTTAGCAACTTGAGCAGAATGAGCTTGGGGTAAAGAATAGGCTGCTAAAACAGCATACTGAGTGTATACTGTATATCCCACAACTAATTTGCCTGCATCATTTCTAAGACAGGAACCATCGACAGATAAAACAAGGTCAGAGTTCAGGATAGAAATGTCCTTGAGGTCAGTTTGAGGGGTTAACAATTGAGTTGTGATAGATAGGCAATCATGAGGCTCACCGTCAGAGGCAATAGGCAGAAGTGACGCAGGATTTAGAATTGAACAGCGATTTAAGGTTACATTTGTAGCTGACAGTAGAAGTTTCTCATATTTAGTAAGACGGGAATTGGAAATGTGCTGAGTTTTGCCCTTGAGGAGAAGGGCCATCACAGCATGTGGAACTGCAACGGTTCAAGAGTATCCCAAAACTAGAGAATCTGCCTTTTCAACCAACAAGGCAGCAGCTGTAACTGAACAGAGGCAAGGAGGAAGTCCCGCAGCTATGGGATCAAGGGCAGAGCTGTAATATGTAATTGGGTGATGTTTTTCACCATGTAGCTGAGTGAGTACTCCTAAAGCGATTTCTTTCCGTTTATGACAAAACAAGGTAAAGAGTTTCTTATAATTAGGAAGTCCAAGAGCGGGAGCAAGAGTGAGGGCTTGCTTAAGGGCCACAAATGCTTGTGCGGCTTTAGGAGTCCAAGGGAGGGGTTTCGGGGTGGTATCATGAGTGAATGCTTGTAAGAGTTTTGTAAAAGCAGCATAACCCAGGATCCACTGTCTATAATAACCCGTTGCACCTAAGAATCCCCTCATCTGTTTTTTAGTCATAGGTTTGGGAATGTTGAGGATAGCTTTAATTCTATTAGGGGAAAGGTGTCGTTTTTCTGTTGAGATATCATGTCCTAAATAATGTACCTTAGACTTGCAGAGCTGCAATTTAGATTTTGAGGCCTTGTGGCCTTTCTGAGCTAAAGCTGTGAGGAGTGTCAAAGTATCTTGCTTACAGGCCTCCAAAGTGGGTGAGGCTAGCAATAGATCATCAACGTACTGAACAAGGGTGGACCCCCCTTTGAACATGATAGGATCCAAATCCTTTTTTAGGATCTGGGAAAACAGGGTTGGGGACTCTGTATATCCTTGAGGGAGTCTTGTCCAGGTATATTGAAATCCCTGATAAGTAAATGTAAACAGATACTGGCTATCCTTATGAACGGGGATAGAGAAAAAAGCAGAACAAAGGTCTACTACTGTGAAATATGTAGCATCTGAAGGGATACAGGAAAGAATAGTGGCAGGGTTAGGGACCACGGGGAAAGCGGGTAAAACAGTGGCATTTACAGCTCGAAGGTCTTGCACAAAGCGATACGTATCTTTATCAGGTTTTTTGACAGGTAAGATAGGCGTGTCTGCAAGGGGAGCGTATTGGGACAACAATCCCTTGCTCAAGGAGTGAGGAAACGACAGGCTTGATCCCTTTTCTAGCTTTCTTTGAGATGGGGTACTGTGGGACACAAGGAAGTGGCTTGGCAGGGTTTAAGGTGATACGCACTGGTTCAGCACTCAGCATGTGCCCCACTTCATTCGCATGGGTGGACCACAGCTGTGGAGGTACTCGTGCCAACAGTTCCTCTTGCAAGTAGGAAGTGTCAGGATCAGAGTACTCCTGGGTTAGCAAAGCCACAAGCTCGGTTCCCCTATGTTCCGGTACCTTAAGGTAAACACCATCTGGGCTATAATAAATTACGCATCCCAGTTTACACAGCAAATCCTTACCAAGAAGGTTGACAGGTGCACAGGAGATAAGAAGAAAGGCATGATTTTCAGGCAGAGGGCCAATAGAGATGGAGACAAGTTCAGAGACGGGATGTGGGATAGGTTGTCTGCCTATACTGACAGCATTTACAGTTTCAGGAGATTACGGTAGAAAAGGAAACTCAGCAGCCTTTAGCGTGGAGCGGGACGCTCCGGTGTCGACAAGACAGGAGACAGGTTTACCAGAAATAAGGCATTTAACAAACGGACCAGATTGGTCAGTAGCAAGCAAAGGAGCAATGATGTCACTGTCCCTCAGGCTGTCCTATTCAACACTGGGAAAATTGACAGGAAGTGGAGGTGGGGGCTGGGGTCTGGGTCCTTGGCCGGGGCGGTTGGGACATTCTGATTTCCAATGTCCTTCTTGCTTGTAATAATGACATTGGTTCCCATAGCCTGGGTTTTGTGGGCTCAAGGATCTATCTCTTCCCCTGAATCTACCCGGGCCTCCTCTTTCCCGTCCTCGTCCCCTTCCTCTACCTGGACCCTGTAACTGAGAAATCTGTAAGGCCATTAACTTAAACTCGGCATTGTCTTTAGACCGTTCCAATTTGTTATGAAAATGGTTAGCCGCAGCAAGGACTTCAGTCAAATCTTTAGTTTCCCAGCCAATAATTACTATTTGAATTTTCTCAGCAATTTTAGGGTTAAGTCCCTGGATGAATGTTGCCACTATTGCTTGTTTAGCATTTCTGACTGGGTTATCCGTTTCTGAGTATCGTTTAAATGCCTGTTTGAGGCGTTCTAAATAGTCACTGGGGTGTTCATTTTTGTTTTGTTTATAGGTATTTATTTTGGTCCAGTCTGCCTTTTTTGGGCAAATTGTGAGAACTGCCTGAACCAAAGCATTTCTCTTGTTAATAAAGTCTTGGCCAATCCCTGGGTTTTGATCTGGCCAAGTACAGGCAGCGTACAGATGTAGCATAGTTTCCTTGGGCAAAATGGATCGCATGAGCTGATTAATGTCAGCCCATGTTGGATTATAACAATTTATAACAGTCTGCAATTCTTCCTGAAATTTTTCTGGGTCTTCCCTGATTTTTGGGAACTTTTGAGTTAAATTGTAGAGATTACCTGGAGTCCAGGGTGCATGCACAGTTACTATATTTTGTCCATCGGTGCCAATGCCTGGCATTTGTCTTAGGGGGTAAACTTGTGCAGTTCGGGATCTCAGATTGATGGGAGATCTTTCCATGCCTATTTCTATTTTTCTAAATACACCTGTGGTGGGTTGTGACCCAGGAGTAAATTGCCACACTGGTGATGATTGAGTGGCAGATATAGTGGATGAGTCCGGACTATTAAGCTCCATGGATGGATTTACTGAAGAAGCTTTAGCTAATGGGTTACTAGCCTGGGCTGCAGCCTGATGTTGAACCGGTTGTTGCTGATGTGGGAGTCCCAGGAGAGCAGGGTTCGAACAAAGGTCAAGGATATCCTCTGCTGGCTCGGTGGTGGGGGCGTCCCGGGCAATGCTGGATACATTGGAGCGGTGGCCGGCGTGTAATTTGGGGGAGCAGCCAGTTTCTCCTGAACAGCTTTTAACTGCTGTTTTAATTTTTCTTGAGAGTCTTTTAGGCTTCTAGTTTGAGATTCTGTCCGCCTTTTGGACATTTCATCATACCAATAAAAGAACGCGTCCCACTGGTTTTGTTGTGTTTTGGATCCACGGGACTCTAAAGCTCCTCTCAAGTGCACTATTTTATCCTGATCAAATGTTTCTTTCTGTGGAAAATGCTTTACAGGATCATCCCTAGTATACCAGTTCCACTTATCCAGGTACTTGCAAGTCTCGGGAGAATAGTGTGTGTACATAAAGTACGCCGGAGTCCCCTTAGAGGGGCAGGAACTTGTTTAGACTGACTTGTTCCCATTTTCAGTCACACAGGGAGACGTAGGAGAGGCTTATTTAGGATGTCCGGGCCGCTCAGTGCCTTGCCCCGCAGTTTTTCACCGCCCAGACAAAAGGCTTCTGACCCGACACCGGCTCATAAAATGGAAATGAGGAGGGAAACACAAGAGGGATCCTTTCACTCCTGCTCTCGGCAGAAGCTACTGGGACAAGGGGTTTGGAAAAGACAAAATCACTCAGACGCCCTGTCCACTGGGTCACGAGGTTTCAGCTGGGCCCCCTTGTTTTCGATGCTACCTTTTTAGGCAGAATCGGGGCGGCTAGACCCAGCCTTAGTCCCAGACCTGGTCAGTGGCTCATTTTTCTAAATGCACACACACACACACATTTATTCAATAGCCAGATAGAAAAAGACAAAATCACTCGGAAGCCTTGTCCACTGGGTCACGAGGTTCCAGTTGGGCCCCCTTGCTTTCAAAACTGCCCTGTCAGGCAGAATTGGGGCGGCTGAACCCAACCGTAGTCTCAGACCTGGTCAGTGGCTCATATTTCTAAATACACACACACGCACGTTTATTCAGTCAGCCAGACCTCCTCCCCCACACCACCTTAGTTAATTAACTACAAGCCCGATGTGCTGTTGGATGAAGGTGCCTCAAACAGTTTCTCCGTAAATAAAACACACGTTACCAGACACAAAATGGGATCTTTTATCAGAAAGAAAATTTTAGCCGGCAGTAAGGTTCAGACTGACCTGTTTTAACAAGGTTCAGATCCAGTTACCACAGCCAAGTTGGGAGCCTACAGGCAGTCCTCCTCCGAAACCCCAATAGAGATTTTGAATTAGGTCTCTTACCTCTCAAGTTTGGCGCCTCGGGGGGTGGGGGCAGGGCAGTCTGTGGTCCTCCTTCTTCAGCCTGTGTTCTGGATCCGAGTCACGGCACCAGGAATTGTCGTGGAAACACATGCAGCATATTTTTAGGTCAGGTCAGCAGAAGCTTTTATTTAAAAGAAACTATAGCTGTAGGGGGGATTCTAAAGTGACATGGATTTTTTAAGCACTTGGAAGGGGTCCCCCCCAAGAGCAAAATCAGGAGGCTTATATACTTTTTAACAGTTGCTTACAACTCACGTGATCATATAGTGAAATTAGCATGAAAAGCGGCTATAATATTACTTTATTATTTTTTTGTTGTAATCAGGATGGGAACTAATAGGGGAGGCGAGGTTAGTTCACAAACCTCCTTTTTGTACCTGGAAATCAGATTTGTACATATTTTTTTGTTATCTTTAAGGCCGCGGTGAGCGAAGCAGTTGCAGAGGAGTTATAAAGAACAAACACTTTTTCTTATCTGTTTTACTATACAGAGCCAGCAATTCTCCACAAAGTGGTTATGTCATCTATAACTAAAATAATCAAAGTTTAAGGCATATATTTTTTTTTATTCCACACTGTGTAAAAGCAATATTGTAACACCCCACAGTCTTTCAATATGTGTATATATATTGAACACAACACACCTGAGAGGTAAAGAAATGCTGCTGTTTCCATTTTCTAGATGTGGAATCAAGGCCTAGAATGACACAGGAAGTCCAGGTCTTCAGAGACCCAAGTTGCAATCCCCTAATCACTATTCTGTCCTCCTCCCTTTGTGATATCTTTTATAGTATTATACTGCTTATCTTTGCCCTCTTTGACATCCGTGCCAAAAGTGAAGCAGGGGGTGTGGAACAGAGAAGGAAGGGACACAGAAAGTGAGAAAACCAATGGGCCAAAGGAGCTGGCAACAAATGTGGTGTCCAGAATTAGCAAGGCAAGATGATAACTCTGTGGAATGAAGGAATGGTGTAAGGAGTAAGAAGTAGGAGGGAAGGGGGAGAGAGACAGTACTTATAAGTCCTGCCAGTTAAGAAAACTACTTGCTATTGCGTGGTTTCAGCAATAAATGCAGCTGGGCCTATGTTAAACTGTTTTGTTGGAAGTTTAGGTGTAGAAGGTACACTGCAGTTTGTAAAGTGGCCATGTGTGTGGCTGGCCATAGGTCACACTGAATTTAAACCATGCTCACTGTTGGTTTTACTACAGCTGTCGCTGACCCCTATTATCAGCACAGGATGAATTTTCTGGGATAGACAAGGCTACTTGCCTTTCATCTCATATGGGCACACATGGCCAAGGATGCCCTTTCTGGTCTTACATTCCTCTGCTCACAGAGAGCACTGCATGATGTTCTTGATGGAGTACCATGGATTGGGCAGGTATGGAGCAGCTTCCAGAAAGCTGAATATTGATCAGCTAGCACAACACAAAGACCTGGAAGCATTTTATAGACCTTAGGCCACATCATACTCGTGTAGGTAAAAGTGGGAGAACTCAGTCGAGGAGGGAGACTGATTAGGGCTTTGTCTCCCCTCTGCATTCTCCCCCTACTCCTGCTCCAAGACATTTGGGCAGGGATGGGAATGCTCCAGCTCCTTCCTCCTATCTCCTTGCAGCCAGGGAATTGGCAGTCCTCATAGTGGTGGGAGACAGTCAAATGTAGGTGATGTGAACTGGTTTGTACCAGTGAAAACAAAACAAACATTTTGCCAGAAAGTTTTTATTTGGCTTTAAATTTTAGAGATTATTCTTTGGGAAGTGGGGCAGAAATGAGAAGACAAAAATATTTCAGAAGGTAGGATGAGGAGAGTGTGTGTGATTTGTATGTTCCCAAGAGAAGTCTGGGTTTAGTTTCTAGTTAAAAATATATGACATTTCCCTTGAAAAAATAATGTGTGTTTCTTTATCCCGCTTTAAGATTAGCTTTCCAAATTTGCTGAACACGATAGATATTCTGCACATTCATTTTTATCTGTGTAAAGTGGTGTCAAGCACCAGGAAGTGGAATGATAGCACTTCACAGAGATGTACAGTAGGGGTGTGCGAAACGGGCCCTATTTGATTTGGATTCAAATTCGGCCTGAATTAGGGGCAGTGATTCAATTCGTTGATTTGGATCACTGCCCTAATTGAATTTGGCAGAATCCGAATCTGAAGATTCAGTGCTGATTCAGAGAATCAGCGATCTGGACACAGACACAGCTTTAAAAGTTTTTATATACCTTGAGGTAGGAGGTGCGGTATGTGCATGCTGCAGTGCTGGGGTGCATGGAGTGTCCCACGGGAATGCGGGGCGGCCCTCCACATGCTTGCTGGCGAACCCAAGAGTGGACGAGAACTACTTCTGGTCCACTTCCAGAACTAATTCCGGTCCCGCTGGGGAGCACGCAGGGGGGCCCCCCATGCCACTTTGGTTCAGCGATCGGCTGCAGGGGGACCCCAGGTGCCCCCACCAGACCCAGAAGGCACCAGTCACCGAGCTGGAGGGGTGTGGGGGAGCCAAATTCGCTGGTACCCTTCACCAATGCTAAATTCCCATGATTCTTTGTTTTTTCTTTTGTACAGGTTGGAACATGTGATCATTCACGTGGGAGCATTAAGTCTACCAGAGTCAAAAGAACTGGTGTGTATATGATTTTTTTCCTAACCCCTTTCCTTTATCTTACTGTTTGTGTATTTGTTTGTTTCCCCCCTGAGTTTACATACAAGTTACCATCTCTTCTCCATCTTGGAGGACCTTCTTAATTCTTGAATACACAAATGCTGAGTCTAATCTGATTGAGCTGGTTTGCTTTACCAACATTTCCCTGATTGTTGATTTAATGGTTCTGATCGTTTTGATTAGTGGAACATCATGCTTTTGATGTTCCACTAACCTTACTAACCTTTATGAGGGCAATTTTGCTCTCTGCTACCTGCTCCTAATCTCTTCCCTCCTATTTCACAACCTAAGCAGGAAAAAGAGGCTGAGTCACCTGAAGATTAGACTGTGTCCCTGCTCTTTAAGGCCATAGCTCTGGGGGAAAAAAATGTCTTCATTCTGCCTTTCACAAACAAGATGTGCATATTCCAGGGCATGCTGTGTGTCAGAAAACATAGTAATAATTTAAATTATGTCAATGGCTTTACCATGGGTCATTTTCAGGAAAAATCCCAGCTAACCTGGGATGGTAAGGCTACTGTGAGTTAGTTAATTGGAGAGGCCAGCCTGACTGCCCTGAACTATACTCCAGTTGTGCATAGGTTTAATATAAGGTTTGTAATTTTGAAGGTTTATGTTAAGCAGTTAACTTAAGGAACACAGGCTTGGAAGAGCCCTCCTGAAAGTCCATCAGCTTGTTATAAGGTGGTTGTCCTGATGTCACTTTATTACTGCTGCGTCATGGTGTTTGCTGTGTCCTGAAGAGTCTCAGGGATTCTTTAACATGCTGCTGGGTAGGTGTGCAGGATTCAGAATCTCTTGTCAAAAATGGGATGCTTCTCGAGAAAGGGTGACAACCTGAAAATATAAGTGACTGAAGGTCTACTGCTGTCCTACACAAACAAATCCCC
The DNA here is from genome assembly GCF_030867095.1 of Alligator mississippiensis. Taxonomy (NCBI): domain Eukaryota; kingdom Metazoa; phylum Chordata; order Crocodylia; family Alligatoridae; genus Alligator; species Alligator mississippiensis. The sequence continues at coordinate 53,681,430 of NC_081828.1, forward strand.
CAATTCAGCATAAGTTGCACAAAAATACATTGTGTGTATTGTGCTAGTGACATGCAGATACTACAGTGATTGTTGGATTAGGAAAAGTTAATTAGACCAATTGTACTTTTCAGTAGCAACCCAAAAGTACTAGCTGCCAGTAGTATCTAGATCCCTGAATATAACATATCTTTCCTGGCTTCCTCCACGTCCCCTTTGTTCCTTTCTTTTTTTTCCCTCAATTATTTCTCCTTTACTATCTCCTTTGGGTCTTCCAGACCCTCCCACTCCTCTTTCTTGGCTATCCCTTCCTATGTGTATGCGTACATGCATATGGTAGTGTAAAAGTGATGTTATAGCCATGGTTGTTCAGAAATTATATGAGGGGCAAGGATGCAGAGAAATTTTCAAGCCTAGATCACTTGTTTCCTGGGTAACTGCTTCAGGAGGGGTGGGAATCCAGGTCATGTAAATAAGTGGAAGGAGGAATTTTAAAAAAATCTTAGGGAGCCAAGTGCTGATTTGCCAGCTCTTCTTGATTTCTACAACAGTAGCTGCAGGCAAGCTGCTGAATCCCTGTGTCTCTCTTTCCCTATCTTTACAATGGAGCCAGTGACACTAACTTATTTCAGGGAAGATAAAAGCTATTAGCCTGGGATACTATTTATTAATCACGTAGAGTGTGCTTAGACATGGATATAGTTCATTCTGTTTATGAAAGGTTAAATTTATCTCCAATGTAAACTGGCACAACTCACGCTGACTTCTGATCTGACTTGGTTCATAACTTACGTTTTTCTTAGGGTTTCATTCATAGCTGTGGAATGTAACAATAAATGTGGTTCCTCTCCTCTATATATGTGAAAACCATCTACCGTGTATTCATATACCTCTTGTTTTTCCTTTCTAGGCCAGACATGCAGCTGAAATAGGAGCCAGTGGCATCTCTGCAATAGCCCCCTTTTTTTTTAAACCTACAAACAAAGGTGAGTAGACTTGCTGTGGCTGTCAGACTTTGTGAGATGCTTTTCTCTATCAGTTTGCTGAACACTCAGAGTATTAGCAGTATACTGTGGGCTAGATAGTAGGGCTGTGCAAAGCTTTAGTCCCTGATTCAATTCAGCAGAGATTCGGCCCGATTCGGTGGCTGAATCTATGAATCTGAATCAAATCAGAGGACTCTTTAATCTTTCAGAATCAAATTGGAACCCTCCAAATCGATTTGGAGATTCGGACATAGAGACAGCTTTAAATGTTTTTTCTACATACCTCTAGGTAGCAGGGACTGCTGAATGCTGTGATGCTGGGGTGCATTGAGTGTCCCACAGAGGCATGGGGGCTCCCCAGCATGCTCGGCGGCAGACCCGGAAGTGGACCAGAAGCACTTCCGATCCACTTCTGGGTCCTCCGGGGAGCATGCAAGGGGCCTCCCCACATCCCCCCAGCTTGGCGATTGGTGCCTCCTGGGTCTAGGGTGGGGCACCTGGGGTCCCCTTGTGGCCAATCGCCAAGCCGGGGGAGGGAGGGGAGTCCAGCGCGCTCCCCAGTGGACCCGGAAGTACTTTCGGTCCACTTCCAGGTTCACAGCTGAGCGCATGGAGGGCCCCCCCACCGCACTCCTGTGGGACGCTCCATGTGCCCCAGCATCTCAGTGTTCACAAGCTGCGCCTGCTACCTCAAGGTATGTAGAAAAACTTTTAAAGCTGTGTCTATGTCCAAATCACTGATTCTCCAAATTGGCATTGAATCTTTGGATTCGGATTCGGCAGAATCAAATCAGGATCAATGATCCGAATCAACGAATCAAATCACTGTCCCTGATTCGGGCTGAATCCATATCGAATAGGACCCACTTTGCACACCCCTACCAGATAGTCTAAGCCTGATCAGCCCCTAACTGACACACCTCCGAGCCTTGCAGGTATTATCAATTCCTGGTTCTGTGTGTATCATATTACTAGAAAATATAACAATTTATTGTGGTGTTTTGGTTTATGCACAACAATCACAATATGAAGAAACTATAGGAGCACAAATAATTATTGTATTTATTCAAAGACAGCCCTGATTATAAGATGACTGCCCAATAATTAGATTCTAGTTAGGGAAAATTTACAATTTTGTTATAGTTTTACAGGTGTAGACTGGCGAGCCTGTAGTGGGTGCTCCGGTGCTGAGCCACCCACCTCACTGCGCCCGACCACCTTCCAGGCTCTGAGTGCCTCCCTGGGGACGCCTCACGTCTGGCCCACCTCCTTCCTGGAGGACACCTGCTAGCCTGGGAGTAACACCACCACCACCCAGGGTCTGGACTGATCCTGGCTCTGTGCCCCCTGGGAAACAGGCCTAGTAGTCCTTGACTCACGGCAAGAACTTGGGGTGTTTCCCTTGGTCTGAAGCACAAATAGTGCTCTCCCTTAGTCAGCTGAACCAAGGGGACCCCAAGGCATAATCTAGACCCTCTCCCAGTAAGTCTTCCACGCTAGGTACAAAGGAGAACTTTATTGGTTACAAGGAGTAGGTTTGGAATAGGGTACAGAGTAGAGCAATATCAGAGAAATCCCATAGAGCAAACAGGGTGGCTGGGTAGCCTTTGATCATGCATCTGAGTAACTGAAAGCTATATATCTAGTTAGATCTCAGGTAGCTTACTCACAAGTATCATCCTGAGGCAGGTGGCAATTCCCTCTGGAGGTAAGCAGTTCATTGATCATGAGTTTCAAGAGAGAGAGCAAGTTTCAGAGTTTTTTTCATCAGGGCTACTGCCCCTCCTCCTGGGCAGTCCTTCGCTTATATAGCCCTTATGACCTCATTTACCTGATCCAATGAAGGCCAGCAACTGCTGGCTGCCAGCCAACCAATTTGAAATGCATCACTGGTTGCTGGGTAGACTGGCAGGGTCTCTAGCACCCTCCCAGCCAGGCTGGCATTGCTTAGAACAATAGGGAGCTTCAGCCCTCCTACCCAGGTATGTGATGCCAGTCACGTAGGAGAGGGAGCAGGTTTTCCCCCTCCCTCTGGAATGTATCCAGCTGAATGTATCCAGCTCAGGTTACACCTCAGGGTTACCTGGAGCCCACAGGCCAAGTGACTCTGCACAATCTCAGGGTCTACGCATGGTAGTCTGGCACCCTGCTGCTGCCTCTCTACAACCCCAGTGAGAGACTTGTCTTGCCCCTCTCTTAGGAACACTGAGGCAAAGAACTCATTGAGGAATTCAGCCTTGTCGCCCCTGTCCATCACCAATTGCTTCTGCCCATTTAGTAGGGGTCCTGTTCCACCCTGGGCCTTGCTTTTACTCCCTATATATCTAAAAAACAATTTCTTGTTATCTTTAAGTTGGGATGCCATCCTCAGCTCCATGGTAGCTTTGGCCCGTCTAACTGCTTCCCTACAAGCACGAGCAGAGGAGGTATACTCCTCTTTGGTGATCTCTCCCTGTTTCCACTTTTTATATGCTCCCCTTTTAGCCCGTAGGCTGCTCTGGATTTCTCTGGTCAGCCAAGGAAGCTTTCTGGCCCCTTTCCCTCTTTTTCCTCGCATCGGGATCGTCTCCTTCTGTGCCCGAAGGATCATTTCCTTAAGGCACAGCCACCCTTCCTGGGCTCCCATCTCTTCAAAACTCCTACTCTGCAGTGCGTCCTTGACTAATCCCCTGAGTTCATTGAAATCAGCTTTCCTAAAGTCTAGCACTTTCACCCTACTAGTTACCTTACCCACTCAACGTCTTATGATGAAATCTATTATTTGGTGATCACTGTCCCCTAGGTGACCACCGATCTGTAGGTCTCCTACCATGTCATCCCCCGTTGCCAATACCAGGTCCAGTAAGGCATTCCCCCTAGTGGGACCGTGTACCTCCTGCGTCAGGTGGAGGTCCTGTACACAGGATAGGAACGTGCGTGAATGGTGGGACTTTGCTCTCTGTGTCTCCCAGCAGATGTCTGGGTAGTTTAGGTCCCCCATGACTACCGCCTCCTTAGTTTTTATGGTCTCCAAGAGCTGCCTCAGGAGCCCCAAATCTAGCTCTTCCCCTTGGTGTGAGGGTCTGTAGCAGATCCTTGTCTCTGCCTCACTTCCCATGGGGATCTTTACTCCGCTGATCCCAGGATCTCATCTGAGCTACCAGATTAGCAGTTCCAGCATGCAGATGAACAAGATTGGGGAAAATGGGCAGCCCTGCCAGGCGCCTGACTCCAGTGCGATCAGGGCAGTCAGAAACCTATTCACCAGCACCCTGCTGCTCACTTCAGTTTATAGCATCTTTATCCAAGCGATGAAGGTCAGGGGGACCACCATTTTCTTCAGCATCTTTAACAGGAACCTGTGAGACACTTGGTTGTAAGCTTTCTCCAGGTCAAGGTTCAACATGGCTGTGTTCAGCCCTCTCTCCCATTGGTACTACAGCGTGTCCTGCAGCTGTAGCAAGGCTTTGTGGATCAGTTACCCTGGTACTGTGCATGACTTCTTCATGGATCATGGCACTTGTAACAGACTTGAAGCACACAACGAAGACTATGGCCATCAGTTTATGGTCAAAGTTCAGGAATGTCATGGGTTCCCAGTTCTTCAAATTCTCCCTCACCGCCTTCTTATGAAGAAGGGTTATGAGGCCTTGATCCATCCCTGCCTTCAGGTAGCCCTCCTGCAGCCATTCCCTATACACCTCCAGCAGGTCTGAACCCACCTGGTCCTAGGGGGTGATGTAGAACTCCTTGAGCAAGCTATCTGTCCCAGGAGTCATAATTTTTTAAGCTGTGGGGAGTCTTGGTGGTCTCCTCCAGTGTCCACTCCTCCACCAGCTTCTGGCCCTTATCCTGCCCCGCCCCCCACAAGGATGTGGGTGATCTGCAGGTAGTCCTGCATGGCCTCTGGGTCCTGACCTGTTTGGGGCCCCACTTGGTAATGTTTGCCAGACATTTAAGGTTGGTGTAGAAACAGGAATAATTGGAAATGGGAAAGAAAGGCACAGCTCAGTTGTGGGAGTGAAGAGGAAGTAAAAATGTATGCAGTGTAGTGGCTCACCATGACTTGAAAAAGAGTTGGTGGTGTGGGGGACTGCACTTAATGGCACATACCATTAAGTCTTATTCAGATGGGTTGCACTAACCTATCCTTGTGGCAGGTTTCCATCGAAATGTTTGTCCCGTGTGGGCTATGTGTTTTATAGCAGAGGTTCCCAAACCTTTTCTTTTTACAGACTCCACTTCCAGATTTGCCAGCTGTCTGCATATCCCTTCCAGCATATGTTTTATATTTTAACTCCTTAAATGCCAATCATTATAATGAAAATTAAATCTGCCATTACACAATTTCTCCTGTGTACCCCCTAGAGATGTCTTACATGGACCCCTGGGGGTATGTATCACAGTTTGGGAGTCCCTGTTTTCTAGTCATGCTCAGTGTTGACTGTATTTAATCAGCTTTAGAGTTAATTTTCATGACTGAGCACTTGCTGCTTTTGGCAGCAGGTTAATGATAGACAGTGTATTTAGTGAGATTTCCTTGTATGCAAATGTAAGACAAGGGGCTTTTTTTCCCCTTGCCAGCTGGGGAAAAAAACCCCCTCATCTTGTATTTGATTAAATGCTGTATGTTTCTAACCACGTACCATAAGTAAGGCCAAGAACATATACATGTTGTGATATTGTTGACTTTTGAAACATGCAGTGGGGACCACTAGAGTGGTCATAAAATATTTAATTCCTGTACAGTATGCCTGCAAAGTGCAAAGAGATGGGACAATGGCAGCTCCTCAGAGCAAGCCTGTGAACCTGAAGTCCTCTTCATTGGAATGACCTCCTTTCCATGACTCAGTATATGACTGTTTTATTTCACTCTCTCTTTCAGGTGCCCTGGTTGCTTTCTTAAGGGAAGTTGCATCGGAAGCCCCTCACATTCCATTTTATTACTATCACATTCCTCCTTTAACAGGTGTAAAGAGTAAGTACCACTTGTCTACATCAGGGTGCTCTCACCTTCAGAAGCATCTGTCAGCCTCATACCTCTTTTCACTGTCTGCTACTTGACCACTAAGAACAAGATGAGATTAGCCACCAAGCCAGCTTCCTAGACCAGGCTTTACCAGTTAGTCAAGGAGATTTTGACAGCTTAAAGATTTATACCCTTATTTGGCTTTGTGTAAAATTAATACTCCTTACCACCATAGGAATAACCAGTCTGTATTTGCCAGTTGCTCTGAAATGCCCCTTCGCACAGATGATCAGTAAGGTCTAAGATATAACAAAAGGATGTATTACATAAACAAGAGAAATCTTAAAAGCAGGAATATTGAGACAGACAGAAACATAAGAACAAAAACTTGTAAGAATTAGATATGATCTTACCGTGCACCTTACCCTAAAATGCAGCTTCTGCCTTGGACTCCATCAGTTTTCTGCATTTAACTTGTTAGCTTGCACTATCCAGCCTCCATCAGCAGGGGCCTTAGTTATCCAAAGCCCACAAATCCTTAGACAACCATTTTTCATTCCAGGTATGTGTTAAGTACCTTCACCTTATCCATTCATCTACAATCACATAATCATAGAAAATTAGGGGTGGAAGGGGCCTCAGGAGGTCATCTAGTCTAACCCCCTGCTTAAAGTAGGACCAAACCCAACTATATTATCCCGGCCAAAGCTTTGTCAAGCCGGATCTTAAAAACTTCCAAAGATGGAGATTCCACAACCTCTCTGGGTAGCCTGTTCCAGTGCTTTACCACTCTCCTGGTGAGGAAGTTTCTCCTAATAATCTGAATACGTTCTTCTATTCAGTTCTCAGGGAACATGTGTATATTATTATGTGGGTAATTCCCACCTCCCTATGATATGCATCTGTTTATCGTGTGATGCGTCATTCCCAATGAACCCACAGTGGCTAATACTGCTACTGCTTGCTGCACTGCCAGAATTGGATAGGGATTTGACCCATGGAGCCAAATTATTTTGATACCTCTGTTATAAATAATGTACGAGTCAGGAACTGAAAAATGGTGGGAGAAAGCCACTAGTAGTAAAATGATATAAGCTGTTAAGCTGGGGGGGTGGCGTTTGATCACTGTAGTCCTGGCTATTGTCAGGAAGTAAGCTCTAGGGGAGCAGGTATCAGTGAAAACCCTAACTAACCAAGCTCTTAAATGTGGACCACAAAGCAGAAGGTTGTACAGGAGCAAGTCTGTCTCTGCCCAGGTGAACTCTGGGGGAAGGTGATGCTTTTGGGGAGGAGAGCAGGGACATCTCGTGATACTGAGGTATGATGCTTCATGTGAGATTGGTGTTCTGTGCAGTTTGTATTGAGGACCTGTTGGATGGAATAAAAAAGCAGATCCCCACCTTCCAAGGCGTGAAATACAGTGACACAGACCTCTTGGACTTTGCACAGTGTATGGACAAGTATAACAAGGAGCAATTTCTGTTACTCTACGGGGTAGATGAGGTAAGGACCTCCCCTTCTAGCAATACTGTAAAAGCATGTGGCTGATGCTAGAATGTGTTTCATAGTTGGTAAGGTCGGAAGGGACCCGAGCAGATCATCAAGTCCGACCCCCTGCCATGGCAGGAAAAAGTACTGGGGTCAAACACCCCAGCAGGGTGTTTGTCTAACCTCCTCTTAAAGACCCCCAGGGTAGGAGCCAGCACCACTTCTCTTGGAATTTAGTTCCAGATCCTAGCTGCCCTGACTGTGAAGTAGCGCCTCCTGATGTCTAGTTTGAGTCTACCCTCTGCCAGCTTGTGACCGTTATTTCTAGTCACTCCTGGTAGTGCTCGAGGGAACAGGTACTCTCCCCCAGTGCCTGCTGGTCCCTCTGACTAGTTTGTAGCAGGCCACTAGATCCCCCCTCAGCCTTCTCTTGTGGCTCCAGTCTGGACAATTGCCACCCAAAGTGGAATTTAATTCCAAACGTTGTAATGCCTTGTACTTTTACTGCTTCTACTTTCTTTTTGTCTGTATTATATGAAGTTAAACTACTTTGTCTTTCACCAACTAGCAACTGTTAAGTGCTCTGGCAGTGGGAGCAACTGGAGCAGTTGGAAGGTCAGTTCATTTGTACTTCTCCTTATGTTTTGTTGCTATATATTCCTGTTATCTCTAGTGGGGATCCCAGTTGCTCCAGTGTCCAAGCATTCACAATCTTTAATGTATTTTTGCATCCTTATAATGCCCTTGTGAGGGGGGAGGGGGTGCTATTGTACCCCACTTCACAGATGGAAATGAGATCCAAATATAGGTTTGTCTACAGCAGGGATGTCAAGCTCCCTTGGCCCTTCCCCAGGTCAGAACGATTACATTCTGAAAATAAAATGTTATGCTACAATACCTGGGTGCAACTTACTCTGATCACAATGGCCCATCTAAGCACCGCTTACTGATTCCTCTTTGTTTTTTGGCAGCACGTACAACTACTTGGGCCAAGCAAACAATATGATGTTCCAGGCTTATGCAAATCAGGACTTTGCCTTAGCTAGGAAGTATCAGGTATGGCATCTCTACCTATCTGTAACAGGAGTGGCCTTTCTTTCCACCCTTAAACTCCTTTTATTGAGGCTTAATTCTTTTACTCTGGGTTTTCCCCATGTCCTATATATCTTGTACTGTACCAGTTTCTCTCACCATCAGCAACAACCAGTCTGTCTGGCACCCAGGTAATCCATTTGTTTATGTTTTAATTACACACCCTAAGCATTTACCCATTATCTGTTTTAACTAGTCACAGCTTGCTTTTCTTCCCTTTGGGTAACCTGCTCTTCAGCCATCAAAACCCTGTGTGCAGCAGACACTGTTTTTCTTTTCTTCCTCTGTGGTTCAGACTGGGCAAGAATGTTTGGATTAGTCCCAATCGCATGCATGCACATGATTGCTTTGGTTTTGGCCCTTTTCATATTCCAATGTATGCTCCTCTCACCCAGCCTTCTCCCTCTGCCCTTCCAGTGCATGTGCATTCACAGCCCCTTCTGACTAGTCTGGGCTACCTGGCTACACCACCTGGTTCTCCTGCCCAATTCAGACTGAGTTCTGTGTCTGAAAGACAGCTATAGCACTCTTTAGTAATGTAATACCCTGCTTCGGCAGACTGTTGTGACCACCCAGCATGGTAGGTTTGAGAAGCAGCCTATGAGTTGGGACTCAGGTCCTTCCTGGCTTGCCAGGAGAGAGACATCTAGCCAACTACTGGCTGAAATTATCTACAATTTCTTTGAAGGAAGCAAAGTCCAAGAAACTCTCACTGACACTAATGAGATTTTTGCTCTGGAAATAGTTTCACCTGTCTCTGCTGAAGCTCCTAATCTAGGGCAAGGTTATTGAGAAGGTTATGATGGTCTTTGTTGTAATATTGGTTTTCCTAGACAACAGTCTGTCTGGTTTCAGGCCTGTACATGGAATGACACTGATTGCCTGGGTCATTCTTCTGGTATAGGAGAATCAACAGGTATCCATGCTGATTAGTTTAGAAATGTCAGTGTTCTTTAACGCTGTTCCCAGGCAGCTATTGCTATTCTGCCTGAAATCATACCAGGAGTGGATGGAGCCATTTTTGAGTAACTTGCTGGTTAACAGTAGGCAATAGCTTTCTGCATCAAGGGTGCTCTGTGCAGCATTCCTTGGGTCAAGGTGCCTTTGCCCTTCTTACACTGAGGCCAATTGGAGGGTAAGAAGGCTATGTGAGAAATGGTGTAGACAATATGCAAATGATGCGCCATTTTCATATCTTAGTCTGGAGCATACAAATTAACCCCTCATCTCCTTGTGTTTTTTTTTTTTTAAAGGATGGGCAGGGATGGGCAAAATACAGCATGCAAACCAGATCTGGCCTGCTGTTGGATGCCTGCCAGGTGATTGGAACTGGCCCCTGGGTGCCCCTGTGGCACTCTGCATGGGGCCAAGCCTGGCCTGCTCCTACCTGGGACAGCTCACAGTATACTCCCACCCACACACCCCAGCCCCAGCTAGTATGTACAGCTCCTGGCAGGGCTGCTCTGGGTAGGGCCGCAGCCACCTGGGTACTGCTTGGCTCCCCATGTGGTTCCTGCTACTTGGCCACCTGGTGCAATGAGAAGCCACCTGTAGGCAGCCAAGTGGGTGGAAGGTAGCCAGGAGCTGGAGCTACACGTGCTGGGGCAGGAGTTGCCTGGCTACAGCTCCCCTCTTCACCACCACCGCAGTCTGTCTGTGTTGTCGTCGTGTCGTTCCTCCCCCCTCCCCCCACGTGCTGCAGCAATGGTAGGAAGAGCTGCTGGAGGCAGGGGGAGCTGAGCAGTACCCAGGTAGCTGCAGCTGCACTAGCAGCCCCTCTGGGAAGTCGTGCATGCTGGCTGGATCTAGAGTTAGTGGGTGGGTGTGAGTGCAGGCACAGGCTGCCCCAGGCAGGAGCGGGTGGGGCTTGGCCACATGCAGACTGCTGCAGGACCAGATGTTGGCCAGGAGCAGGGTTGCAAACTACACCTGCACCAGTACTGCCTGGGCAAGCTCTGTTGCACACCCCTCCTGCACTTCTTCCCCCCACCCACCACCATCTGGCTCCCAGGACTTAGTGTGCAGGCCCCCACCTCTGCTTGTACCCACAACCCCCTACATGCCCCCCCACACACACACTCCACCCACACTATATGAAAGTAAGAGTTAATTTTGAGCTATTATGCAATTGCTTCTATATACACTACACATAAATCAGGACAAAAATTATTTTTTTAAATAAAATTAGAGTATGTTATAGTAGATGTTTGATTTATAGTATGCAATTTGTTTTTTGTCTATAATTTGTTAAAATATCTTTTGAAAGATTTTGTGTGTGGCCCTCAACAGCTCACCAAAACTCATTAAGTGGCCCTCCAGTCAAAATGATTGCCCACCCCTGGACTAGTGGCTAGAGCAGTTGGTTGTTTAGCAAGGATCCTCTGGAATGCGAGGCCTCAGTTGTAGGCCTTCAGAGCATGGTGCAAGACTCAGCAGCCTTCTCAGACTATTGGGTGAAGGGAGCAGGTTGAATGAGAGTGATAGCCTGAGTGAGCCCAGTCCTTTTTGGGTCTTTTTATACTTTTGGAAGGGGGCAGGGGGGGGACTTTTGCTTAGTTATATATATTTATATTATTGTTGTACAAGTATATAACACAGTTTGAATAGCTGTGTCTTGTATACATAAAGAAGTGAATAACAGTACTCTTGTCTTTGTCTCTTCTAGTTCTGTATTGGGGAATTCCTAAGCTTTGTATTCAAACTAGGTAGGTGCTGCAGTAGATTCATCCTTCCCTCATAACACAAGGACAGCAAGCTTCTGAATGTCACCGGTGCTCCCGGGTTTCTACACCAGGAATTCCTTCCTGAAAGATATACAGAGTAGATGGCATGTCTGCCATTTCTCGAGCTATCAGCAGCTTTAAAAATGTGCTCTAGGTTGCTTGCTTCTTATCCTGACTCTTCCTATGCATTTTTTCATCCCAAGCTCCCTTCCAATTCCATTATTTTGGGGTGTTCTCAATTCCAGACAGAATAAAATTAGCCTGACAAATAAACCCAAGGGACCTGATGCTCTTTTACCCTTCCCTACTGTAATTTAGGAGTAACTGTGTCCACCTCAGAGTTACACCTATGCAGAAGTAAATGAGAGAGAAAAGTCAGGCCCAAGAGTTTTAATGCACTTTTATGGGCAGAAAAATTACTCTAAAAATAATACTTCTTATAGCTCAGGCATGCTCCCTATATGTTTTCAAAGCTATATTTATTTACTCCACTGCCAGTTTTTTTTATGCTGCTAGCACTGCAGAGCCAGGATAGCTTTGGAAGAGTGGATTCTTTCTGATTTGTACATGAATAAGTTGTCAAATAAAATGTTGTTTCAGAACCTGTATGTAAACCTAGCTAATTGGGATGTGCGAAACGGGCCCTATTCGATTCAGATTCGGCCTGAAATCAGGGACAGTGATTCGATTCATTGATTTGTATCACTGTCCCTGATTCAATTCATCTGAATCCAAATCTGAAGATTTGATGCTGATTCAGAGAATCAGCGATTCAGACCTAGACACAGCTTTAAAAGTTTTTTTAACATACCTTGTAGCAGCACAGCTCATGATCACTGCGATGGTGGGGCAGATGGAGCGTCCCACAGGAGTGCAGGGGGGCCCTCCACATGCTCGGCAGCAAACCCAGAAGTGGACTGGAAGTACTTCTGGTCCACTTCCGGGTCTGCTGGGAGTGTGCAAGGGGGCCCCCCCCCCGCATTCCCCCAGCTCAGCAATTGGCCACAGGGGGACCCCAGGTGTCCCCCCAGAGCCAGGAGACACCAGTCACCAGCTGGGGGAGCATGGGGGGGCCCACCATGCATTCTCCGGCGAACCCAGAAGTGGACCGGAAGTGCTTCTGGTCCACTTCCGAGTCTGCTGCCAAGTGCAGTGGGGAGCCCCCCACGCTTCTGTGGGACGTTCCATGCGCCCCAGCACTGCAGCATTCGCAAGCGGCCTGCTACCTAGAGGTACGTAAAAAAAACATTTTAAGCTGTGTCTATGTCCAAATCTCTCTGAATCGATTCGGGGGGTTCTGATTCAATTCAGAGAGATTAAAGGGCCCTCTGATTCGATTTGGATTCAGAGATTCAGCCACTGAATCGGGCCAAATCTCCACTGAATTGAATCAGGAACCAAAGCTTCGTCCAGCCCTACTAGCCAGGTCTTTTGTGGGTTCCTGGCTTCGGTTTGCAAAGTTGAGAGTTAGAGGAAATGTTTGTGTATTAAATACCTAAATAACTCTAAGCTGATTCAGAAGACAGAGTAACTGGAAACCCCTGCAAAGCCATTTTTCCAGAGTTACTTTTGGAAATGTAAGCATATGTAGTAAATATTGTGTAGGATACCTTTTGGAGGAGAGTATGCCTAAATAAGGGTGGTTTCTGCTGTTACCTGATTGCACCATTCTCCCTACTGAAAAGTGTTTAAACCCAGGGCTTAGGCCTCCATTTCACAAAAGCTGAAAAGTTTGTTCTATTAATATTTTAGAGCCCCCATTTAGTAGTGTATGTTGAAGTGGGATGATGTTTAGGTAACCTGCTCTCCTTTTTCCTGCCTAGGTTTTGGTGTTGCACAAACTAAAGCGATCATGACTTCCTTGTCTGGCATTCCAATGGGTCCCCCACGACTTCCACTCATGAGTGCCTCTGAAGAGTTTATCACCAAAGCAAAAGCCAAACTGGACAGCCTACCATTCCTCACCACTTACCCAGCCAAGTGATTTGACATTAATGTGGATTTGGAGGTTTGGGGCCTTCCTCCACTGTTGTGATCCACCTGAATGTCCCTGCTGGAACACACCGACTTTTTCAGGGAATTTGACTTCCTGTCAGGGGTGGCCTTTGGTGGTCTATAACTAACTTTCTTTCTCTTAGCTTTATGTGGAAGGGAAACTGTATAGTAGTTGCCTTTGCACCACAGGTCCACTAGAATGTTTTCCTAGGACCAGAGTTGGAAGAATCTGGCTTTTCCTAAACAGAGGAGAAACATTCCTTGCTGGAACTCCTGAGTTTCTCTGGACCGGGAAGAGAACTATCTCCATATCGCCATCTACCAGAATTCCCTCCAGCTTTGCATTTCCTGTGTTTATCCTTTCATTAGCATCTTCCGTACCATATCCTCTTTTCAATGTAATGCTATTCTGCTGCCTAGCTTGGTATTTTAATGCACTCATTTTTTATATAAACCTAAAAAACCCATGACTGCGCACTGGTAAGGAAACCAGGGAGTATTTTTGAAAGCTTAATTTCTATTTTTGTAGGTTTCCTTCCCCTTAGTTTTTGCACTCTTTCATCTAACAAAATATTTGAAGATTTATTTTTGTGACAGGAAGCACTTTCAGCCCTCTGATGCAGGGGTCGGCAACCTACAGCCTGTGGACTGGATCCAGTTTATGGAACCTTTGGATCCAGCCTGTGGATGTGGGACTTCAGCAGCATTTGGTGGTGGGGAGCTTTGACTGTGGACAATCTCCCTATGTCACTCTGGAGATGAGCACTGATTGCAGGGTGCTCCACCTGTGCTGCTGTGGAGACAAGTGGCAGTGGCAGCAGGGTCCTAGCACCTACCCATCTGATTTTGACTCAGGGTGGTTATTCTAGCCTGCAGCTGGAAGAGGTTGCCTACTAGGGCTGTGTGAAGCTTCAGTAACTGATTTGATTCGGCCCGATTTGGCAGCCGAATCTCCAAATCTGAATCGAATCGGGAGGCCCATTAAAAGGTCCAAATTGTATTGGCGAGATTTGGAGATTTGGAAGGCTTGCAGTTTTTGTGATATGAGTTTTGCTTTCAACAGTTTTGAGGTGCACTTTCACAGATACCCTTGCACCTATCTCCTTGAAACTTGGCAGGCTCCGTGCCCTAAGAGCTGCTAGCATCCCTGCTGTTTTCATCCAAATATGTAAAATAATTACAAAGTTATAGGTATTTTAGTGATTTCCCATTATAGTCTAACAGAGCAAGGAATAGCCCAATTCCTTTGTTGCTACAGAGTTGCGAGTACAGGGGGAAGTTGGGTCAGGGACAGGGCAAGGATAATTACTTAATAGACACAGTTGGGAGAGGGATCGCATCAGAGAGGTATTTCACCTGATTAAGGGCCAGCAACTACTAAAGACCACAGCCAGAGGGCTATTCTTTTCCCCCTGGGGCAGAGCATGAGAAGAATCTGTGGGGAAAGCCAGGAGCAGCAAACCCAGTGCTGGAGCAGATTGCTGATTAGACCGGCTGACCAGGTGAAGGTAACCATGGCAGCCAGCAAAACAAAGAGGTGAGAGAGGGGAGACGTTTACCAGGTGGATCCTCAGGTGGAGAGACAGTCCCACGGAGGAAGAATCCACTGATACCTGCAAGCAGGGTTGTCCCTGGAGGGGGGGGGCGCACAAATTGGGGAGATTGCCCCAGGCCCTGCACTTTGGAGGGCCCTGCAGACAGTGCCTGCTGCAGTTGCTGTGCACTGCCAGCTCCGCCATGGCAGCTGCACACCACCATCCCCCTGCTTCAGCTGCTGGCCACCCCCCACTCCCCCCCAACCTCCTACTTACCACCCCCCAGCCCCGCACACCCCTAGGGATGTCTCTGCCTACAAGGGAAAGAGAGAGAGAGAAACTGGAGGTGAGCTGACAGGCTTAGGGGGAGTGGGTTGCACTGTGGTGAAGGGAGAAGGAAGACTGCAGGCTGTGATAATGGCTGGGATTACCCAGATCCTGCTGGGAATTCACTAATAAACCAATTTACTTTTATGCTGCTTCTGAGGTGAATTACTATGCCCTCTTTTGCTGGGGAATTAACTTCTTATTTTCCCATTTACATCAAGGCATGGGAGGTGAGTTGCAGGGAGGGAGATTTTGTTAGTCAATCCCACCTGGCCACATAGTCTACGGCCGAATCTCTGAATCAGCATCGAATCTCTGAATCCGAATCACTGTCCCTCCGAATCAGCTGAATCTGAATTCAAGTGAATACTTGCTGCTTTGCACATGCCTATTGCCTACCCCTGCTCTAATGATTGAATATGCTGCCCTCTTCCTTTCTTCCAGTACATACTAGCCAAAGCAGCCATGGAGTTGCAGCAGGAATTGACCCAGGGGTTTCTATAAAGCAGTAGAGAGCACTACCACTAAGTTTTTTTGAGAATGTCATGTATTTTAAGGTTAAGGAGTTCCATTATACATACTGGACCTAATTCTCCACTGCCTTTTACCTTGCGTAGTTATGTATACTATGATAAAGCACTATGGTAAAGTTTAATGTAAAGTGCTATCCATCTCTGTGTACAAGAATTCTGGCAGCATTTTTCACATTTCCTTGACTTGGTCTTCTTTGGGTGTAAGTCTTGCTTTCTAATTGCAGAACACAAACTTAGAAGCCAAGGTAGAGTTAGATGGTTGACTAGACTTTTCCAAAGATGTATAAGAAATTTAAATAAGCTTTCTTTTCAGTCAGACATGGAAAGGGAGATGATCTCCCCATCAGCCAATGAGTATGTGCATCTGCACCGAGTTCTTGTGCTACCATTCCTTTGAGAGAGACTGCAGAGCGCCAGCCTTCCAGGGTTCTAGGTAGAAGTATGCCCATGTACACTCCCAGCCAGAGCTATTCTAGGAAAATTTCTAGAATGTTTTCCCCAAGGCTTTTATTTTGTTACTTTTAGGATTATTTCTAATGAGAATGAAATCTTGTTACTGCTGTTCTAATGATGTTTACAAAACAAGACACTTTTTAAATAATAGGTAATATAGAAATAACCTATCTAAATATGTGATCTTCAAATGAGTAACTTCTATTTGTTTTGATAATCAACAAAGCTACCAAATTATTAAACTGGGTTTCTTCATGAACTTTTTTGTGTAACATTTTGATTATATTTCTGTGGGTTCTGGGGATCATAAACACATTCTTAAAAATAGTTGCATCACTGTTTTCTTTCTGCTTTGGAAAAATGCCCTTTGTGAGGCAGTAGAGGGGCAGGTGCCACTCTACTGGGAATTGATTTCTTTCTTTTTTAAAGAAGTTAGTAATTGTTTTTACTTTTGTTGCAATTTGGGATGAAAACAAATGTTAAGATATTGAAACTTTTCCTGCCGGATTGAAATCCTAAATTGTGTTTACCTCTGCTTAATACATCCTAGTGGCTGGTGCTAGGGCTTGCCAACCCAAGCTGCCCTGGTTCTGTTTTTGCCCCTTCATCTTCAATTTTGACCAAAAAACCCTACACAAAACACAAAAGAATTGGTAATTTTATGCCTGAGCATCTAAAATCAATCCAACCAGAAATACAGTATGAGAGGCACAGCCAGGAATTGTATATCCAGGATACACTTTTATTTTTTTACCTAAAAATGGCAAAGAGTCAAAAGTAGTTTCCATTAATTGTTCCTTTTAGCATAGCAGCCTTCCTATCTATCTCTGTCTCTTCTTTAATAGCAAGGGTGTTACTATTGTTGTTTAGTTCTCTAAAATGCCTAGCTATCTAGATAAACTACTGTGTGTTCCTTGCATAGTGAGGCTAATATGGTTAGCCAGAATGGTTTGCATGTGCCATTGTGCTGGAAAACTAAAGTTAGCATTAGTATATTTAAGTTCTGTTCTCTCAAATGTTGGTTTTTTTGTGGTTATTTCCCCTTCTCTATATGGATCCTGGCCTTCCAGGTGCTGAGTTTCCTGGATTGGGATCAAATAAGCCCTTAAGCACATACTCCACTTTAAAATGAGATGGTCACTTCGACTAAAAAAGGACTATTCAGATACTTGAAGTTAACTATATACAGTATTACTTTGGATCCAGGTGTTGAGTGCTCAAGACTTTGCAGAATTGACTGAAAATTGACACTGGACTTTCACAGGACTTTTACTCTGTGCAAGAAAATGAGA
Organism: Alligator mississippiensis; assembly: GCF_030867095.1. Lineage (NCBI taxonomy): Eukaryota > Metazoa > Chordata > Crocodylia > Alligatoridae > Alligator > Alligator mississippiensis. Next base: position 53,698,781 of record NC_081828.1, read on the forward strand.
AATCTAAGCTTAGGAAGCAAGTCCCAGCTTTTCTTATGTTCCCTGGTTTATAATAAAACCCAACTTTGTTCTGGGTATAATTCTGCTAACCACCCAATTGCATTACCTTAAACCACACCAACTTTTTATCTCAGCTTCGGGTAGCACAGTGGTGTCAAATACATCTGGTCTTTCAGGCCAAGCGATTGATGCACAACCAACCCACAGACTAGCTGAACTGCATGGGGATGGCCACACAGGCCAGATCAAGCCCACGGACCCTCCCCTACATGCCAGATCCTAGCACCCATGGTGCTCACTCCAGCCAGTCTGGGGCCTGGAAGGAAGAGGCCCAGCGACCTGCCATGGGAACAAGCTATGATACTGCTGGGACTCCAATGCCATGGGTCCTGCCCAGGCATTTGCGTGTTACCAGGAAAAGGTCTCCAGGCCAGATTTGGCTTGTGGGCTATAGTATGTTTGACACTCCTGGAGCAGCAGAAGGGTAAGGCGGCAATAGTAACTTATTCACAACTACTTTTCATACTTCTTCCGTTTCTAGTCCAGCTCCTAGTACAAGCTAGAGCAGCACTTTAACTTGTCCTGGCTAATGTGGTCTCTGCGTAGTAAGTCATGGCACAGCTTCTGTGCCCCCTAGTGCATTCCCCTGCACCTCTTCATCTGCCTGTAGTCTCAGTCCTGGCACTCCTAGACAGTATGATTACATACAGCTGTAACACTTGGTTTTGTTTTTGCATCATGTAAAAGTGACCAATGCCTATTTAACAGCTGAGCTGTCCCCTTTTTTGGCTACTTTGATGTACAAGGAAAACCTCAAGTTTTATTTTTTTAGATTTTAAATTCCTTAATTTTTTTTTTAATTTTACAAAATCAACAATGTACATCTGCTCTTCCTAGGCCTTGCTCCAACACTAGCTGGAAGCTCTCACAGTACAGTTATTGTGAGCCCTACCCCCTGTATGACAGATGCATGTTGAGTCTTTAGCAGAGGCTTACTTTATTTGCTTACTCATTGGAGTTAAAGCAGCAAGAGCTTTAAACAGGCTAATATAAAGACCCTTCACTCCCAGTGGTTTATCTCTGGCCCTTATGGAATCTGCATGACGCGAGTGCTCCTGTCCTCGCAGGGGCCTCCTGCATAGATAGGTGAGCTGGCCATCTATCTGCCCAGGAAGAAAGATGCAGCCAGGAGGACCCCTGGTGACTGGGGGGGCCATCTTTCTGTCCCTCATCCATGCACATCTCCAGGCAGTTTCACCAGCTCCTTGGATTCGTTGGAGAGCCAGTGGGTGCTGGGTGGTGCATGCTGCTCCGTGTCCCCCCACAGAGCACTCGCTGTTAGTCTATGACCCTCGCTCTTGTCTGTTTGCTTTAGTTGTCCCAAGGACTCTGCTGGCGAACGCTTACTAGCACCCTCCAAAAACAGGGTAAGCGTTTCTGTGCTGACTAGTGCGTGGTGGACCCGGCGCTAGCTGCGAGTCACGCAGGCCCCCGGCCGCTGGGGGCGCTGCCCCGCCCCGCCCCTCGGGCCGGCTCCACCACTCTGCTCAGTGCGCATGCGTCCAGCGGGCGCCATTTTGCGGGGGTCGGTGGGCCGCGCGTCTCACCTGTGACAGCGGCCGGGCTGGGAAATAACGACGCAGGTCAGCGGCTGCAAAGCGTAGCTCCGGGCGGAATGGGGCGGTGCTAGTGCGCAGTCGCCGCCGGGCTCCGTCCCACCTGGAAGCTGCCTTTGCGAGGGCTGGGAGGGGCGCGCTGCTGTGGCAGCTGCTAACTGTCGCGTGTGCCCGCAGGGCGGCCCCGCCATGGGGGACGTGAAGAACTTCCTGTACGCCTGGTGTGGCAAGAGGAAGGTGACGCCGGCCTACGAGATCCGCGCCGCTGGCAACAAGAACCGGCAGAAGTTCCAGTGCGAGGTGCGGCGGGGCGGGGCGTCGTGCGGCGGCTGCTGCTGCTGCTGCTGCTGCTCCCGCGCGCTGTGGGGGCGGGGCTTTGAGGGGAGAGTGGGGCCTGGGTGTGGGCGGGGCTGCCGCGGGGCAGGTAGCCGGGCTCCCGGGGAAGTGCAGGGGCTGTGTGAGGAAAGACGCACCCGTGGTGGTGTAGGCCGGGCATTGGAGCGCAGTCCCACAGACAAGTTCAGTGGCGTACCGAGGGTCTCTGGCACCTGGGGCCCCATGCTTACATTTGCGCCCCCACCTCCGTCGCAGAACGGGAGGGAGGGGTCCCCTAGCAGCCTATGGCAGAGCCCACACCCACCCGCCCACCCCCTGTGCCGGAAGCAAGCCCCCCAATAAAAGATATCGTGCACACACACACAACCTGTACCACAAGCAAGCCCCCCCCCCCCCGCCCCAAAGATATCACACAGCCCTGTACTGGAAGCAAGCCCCCCCCAGTAAAAGATAATCACACACACATACAGCTGTACTGGAAGCAACACCCCCCCCCAATAAAAGATATCACACACACACCCCTGTACGGAAGCAAGCCCCCCCCCAAAAGATATCATGCACACACACAGCTGTCTGCCCTCTCCCTGGAGCTGTCCACGGCTCAGTTTCACTCCCCCTCCGAGCCCCCTTTACACTTATGTGCATGGAGCTGCTGCTTGGCTGTCCCGAGCAGCCCTGCAGATGCAGAGGGCCAAGCTGGACTGGACCCGGTGGGGAGCACGGTCACCACACCATGTCTCTGCAGGCAGGCAGTGGCCCTGTGGGGGAGTAGTTCAGACACAGAGAGGAGCCAACTTGAATTTTGGGGGTTTCTAACCCCCAAGGCCCTCCCAGTGCCATGGCCCACAGAGGTGCAATGTGGCAGGGTGCTCCTGGCCTGGCTGGCCTGGTTCCAACTGCCCAGCCCACCCCGCTCCAGGTAAGGCGTGACTCGCCCAGCCCAGCCCTCTCCCTACCAGACAGCGCCACTCAGCCCACAGATGTAGCACAGCTTTTTAGGCAAGACCCCAGTCCTGCCTCCTCTCCTCCAGCCCTATTGGTGGAGGAGGAGCCCTGCTTCCGTCTCACAGGGAAGCAAACGTGAAAACCGCAGTTTTAAACTTGGTGCCAGATATGGGCACTGAGTTTAAACTGTGGCTTTCGCTTCCCTGCTGGTGAGGATCCCAGGACTCCGAATTGGAATGGGCCCCTGGGCACGTGTGCCCAGTTTGCCCGTGCATTAATCTGCCTATGACCTGGCCAGCACCACCCCACCAGGCCTGTGCCCAGGGGCCATGGCCTCCCCCTTGGTGCATCACCTGAGCGCAGGGGACAGCTGAGGTGAAAACAGGGATGGGAAAGAGGCCTCAGGTTTAAAAGTGCTCCAAGGGGTAGACCCTGAGCAGAGCATGCCAGGCAGTGCCCACTGGCCCCTGAATAAATCCAGGGAACCAGTGGATGCTGCCTGGTGATACTCTGCCTCGAGACAGGAAAGTACAAGGGCATGGGAAGTGGCTCCACAGTTCCTGAGGACCCTTCTGGCCAGAGCCCCCTTCCTGGTGAGGTATACTGTCAGTTTGGCCAGGGCCAGAAGAAGGTTGTCCAGAAGGTTCTGGGACTAGGTAGGGCCATGGATGGGGAGTGCGTAAATAAACAGGTGAGGGGAGAAGTGCAGCCAGAACCTCAGTAAGACATTCTGGAGGAGGCAGTACAAGGGCTGTAGCTCCATCTCACCCAGCTCGCGGAAGGGCCTGTGGGAAATAGGCCTATTTGTCACCCTTTAAAACGTGAGCCCAGCCCACCAAGTCTCTCATTGGCTTCCCTTAGGCAGGGAAGCTACAGGAAAAACGGACAGCATATTTCTTGGAGCAAATAATGAAAAAACAGAGAAGGAAGTGCCACTCAGTTTCAAAACAAACATGCCGAGTGGGGACACTGAACAGAGCACACCAAACAGCACCCACTGGCCCTCAAATGAGTCCAAGGAGCCAGCAGGCACTGCCTGCTGATACTTTGCTTGGAGACAGGAGTAAAGCAGGGCAAGGAAAGCAGTCCCCAGGGACCCTCCCAGCCAGAGCCGCATTCCTTGTCAGATACACAGCCAGCTCGGCCAGGGCTAGGAGGAGGTTGACCAGGAGGTTCTGGGACTTGGTAGGGCCATGGACAGGGAGCACTTAAATAAACAGGTGAGGGAAGAAGTGCAGCTAGAACCTCAGCAAGAGGTTCTGGAGGAGGCAGTACAGGGGCTACAGCCATGTCTCTTCCTGCTCACAGAAGGGCCTGTGGGAAATGGGAGACTGGGCAAGACAGACCTATGATTTGACCCAGTAAAGGGCAGTGCTTATGTATGTGTGCGGCCATATATATGTAATGAAAGAAGCAGTCACCAGTGAGGTCTAGTATGTGTCAGATGTACGAGAGGATTTGGTGACCCTGTTGTTTTGCTGGGAAGTGGGTAAAGATAAGCTGTTCTTTCCTTTGTGTGGTGTGAAGCGTTGTACCAGCCTCATAGATTCATAGATGTTAGGGTTGGAAGGGACCTCAATAGATCATCGAGTCCGACCCCCTGCATAGGCAGGAAAGAGTGCTGGGTCTAGATGACCCCAGCTAGATGCATATCCAACCTCCTCTTGAAGACTCCCAGGGTAGGGGAGAGCACCACCTCCCTTGGGAGCCCGTTCCAGACCTTGGCCACTCTAACTGTGAAGAAGTTCTTCCTAATGTCCAGTCTAAATCTGCTCTCTGCTAGCTTGTGGCCATTATTTCTTGTAACCCCCGGGGGCGCCTTGGTGAATAAAACCTCACCAATTCCCTTCTGTGCCCCCGTGATGAACTTATAGGCAGCCACAAGGTCGCCTCTCAACCTTCTCTTGCGGAGGCTGAAGAGGTCCAGGTACCCCAGTCTCTCCTTGTAGGGCTTGGCCTGCAAGCCCTTAATCATACGAGTGGCACTTCTCTGGACCCTCTCCAGGTTATCCGCATCCCTCTTAAAGTGCGGTGCCCAGAATTGCACGCAGTACTCCAACTGCGGTCTGACCAGCGCCCAATAGAGGGGAAGTATCATCTCTTTGGATCTATTCGTCCAAAGTGCCATTAGCTTTTCTGATGGCTTCGTCACACTGCCGGTTCATGTTCATCTTGGAGTCCACTAGGACTTTAAGATCCCTTTCCACTTCCGTGCCACCCAGCAGGTCCTTTCCTAGGCAGTAGGTGTGCTGGACATTTTTCCTCCCTAGGTGCAGCACTTTGCATTTCTCCTTGTTGAACTGCATTCTGTTATTTTCTGCCCATTTGTCCAACCTGTCCAGGTCTGCTTGTAGTTGTTCCCTGCCCTCCGGCGTGTCCACTTCTCCCCATAGCTTTGTGTCATCCGCAAACTTGGGCAGTACACTTCACTTCCTCGTCCAAGTCGCTGATGAAGACATTAAAGAGTATCGGTCCAAGGACCGAGCCCTGTGGGACTCCACTACCCACACCCTTCCAGGTCGATACTGACCCATCCACCACGACTCTCTGGGTGTGACCCTCTAGCCAATTCGCCACCCACCGGACTGTGTAGTCATCCAAATCACAGCCTCTTAACTTGTTCACCAGTATGGGATGGGATACCGTATCGAAGGCCTTCCTGAAGTCTAAGTATACGACATCCACCCCTCCTCCTGTGTCCAGGCGTTTCGTAACCTGGTCATAAAAAAAGACTAGATTAGTCAGGCATGATCTACCTGCTACGAACCCATGCTGGTTTCCCCTCAGCATAATTTGTCCTGCCGGGCTCTCGCAAATGTGAGCCTTGATAATTTTTTCAAAGACTTTGCCAAGGATGGAGGTGAGACTGACTGGCCTATAGTTGCCCGGGTCCTCCTTCCTCCCCTTCTTGAAAATGGGGACCACATTGGCCCTTTTCCAGTCCTCCAGGACTTGGCCCGTGCGCCATGAGCGTTCAAATATTCCTGCCAGTGGCTGTGCAGTGATGTCGGCCAGTGCCTTCAGTACCCTCGGATGGAGCTCATCTGGGCCTGCCAACTTAAAGGCATCCAGTTCTTCCAAGTGACTCTGCACCATCTCAGGGTCTACGCATGGTAGTCTGGCGCCTTGCTGCTGCCTCTCTACAACCCCAGTGAGAGACTTGTCTTGCCCCTCTCTTAGGAACACTGAGGCAAAGAACTCGTTGAGGAGTTCAGCCTTGTCCCCTCTGTCCGTCACCAATTGCTTCTGCCCATTTAGTAGGGGTCCTATTCCTCCCTGGGCCTTCCTTTTACTCCCTATGTATCTAAAAAACAATTTCATGTTATCCTTTACTTGGGATGCTATCCTCAGCTCCATGGTAGCTTTGGCCCGTGAAACTGCCTCCCTACAAGCACGAGCAGAGGAGGTATACTCCTCTTTGGTGATCTCTCCCTGTTTCCACTTTTTATATGCTCCCCTTTTGGCCCGTAGGCTGCCCTGGATTTCTCTGGTCAGCCAAGGAAGCCTCCTGGCCCCTTTCCCTCTTTTTCCTCGCATCGGGATTGTCTCCCTTTGTGCCCGAAGGATCATTTCCTTAAGGCACAGCCACCCTTCTTGGGCTCCCATCACTTCAAAACTCCTACTCTGCAGTGCGTCCTTGACTAATCCCCTGAGTTCATTGAAATCAGCTTTCCTAAAGTCTAGCACTTTCACCCTACTAGTTACCTTACCCACTCGACGTCTTATGAAGAATTCTGTTATTAGGTGATCACTGTCCCCCAGATGGCTACCGATCTGTAGGTCCCCTACCATGTCATCCCCCGTTGCCAATACCAGATCCAGTAAGGCTTTCCCCCTAGTGGGACCGTGTACCTCCTGCGTCAGGTGGAGGTCCTGTACACAGGTTAGAAACCTGCGTGAATGGTGGGACTTTGCTCTCTGTGTCTCCCAGCAGATGTCTGGGTAGTTTAGGTTCCCCATGACTACCGCCTCCTTAGCTTTTATGGTCTCCGAGAGCTGCCTCAGGAGCCCTGAATCTATTTCTTCCCCTTGGTGTGGGGGTCTGTAGCAGACCCCTACCACCAAATCCCTTTCTCCTTGCCCCCCATGTAACCTAACCCACAATCCTTCTACTTCCTTCTACTTCCTTCTACTCCTATCCAAGAGAGGGATTGAATATTCATATCTGAGTGCCTTGGATTAAAAGGGATCATTTTGATTTAAGGCTTGCTGTGGAGACAAGTTTGCTGTAGGTCTCGGTCTGGATGACACAGATGTTTACGAAAGTGAGCACAAGATGGGAGAGAAGACTGGGGAATTCATTGCTGCCTTCAGCACCCAGAAATGCCCTCAGAAGGTATCATATGCAGTGGAGCCTCACACAACATGCAGCCAAAGGGCCCATGGACTACCCAGCATGTGTCCACCAGCCACTGTGCAGTTGGGCAGCTCTGACTTAGGTTAATTGCTGGGGTTCTGCGTTTATTGGGGCTCTGCTGGGTTTGGTGGTTGGGAGACGCTTGCCTTTATTAATTCTGCAAATTAATTTCTTGTCTGCAGGTTCGAGTGGAAGGCTTTAACTACATTGGCATGGGCAATTCCACTAACAAGAAAGATGCACAGAGCAATGCTGCTCGGGACTTCGTCAATTACTTAGTTCGAGTGAATGAAATAAAGAGAGAAGAAATTCCAGCTTTAGGGGTAAGCTACTTTTTATCCTTGCATATCATACAAGAGGCTGGAGATATTTTCATTGGGAACCACCTTGTAATGCAAAGCACTGTATAGGTCTTTGGCAGCAAGGCCAAACTTGGGACCTTTGGACTTAAGTTCAAAGTCTGTGAACTACTTCTGCCTGATATAGTAGGCCTGTTAGCCAAAACTAAAGTAGGCTCATTGTTTTCTATAACACCAGATACCACCAGGGAGGAACACAGTGGCATACTAAGCCAGTTTGGGCTATATATGCAAGGGAGAACCTCTTGGTAAAACTATTAGAGGAGATTTCAAGAGGTAATTTATTGCAGCTCCTCTGTTTCATGTGTAGCTGTTTAACGCTGTATAGGGAAGCCAGTAGTGGTTGTGTAGTCCACTGCAATATTGCCCTCTTTATATTTCTTCTACTTCTGGTCTGTCTAGTCTGTCTTTCCTCTTTGATACTTCTGATTCATTCATGGCTCCCCAGAGCAGTTGTTATTGACAGTCAATTTTACTTCTTTATTCTAGATTTGAATAGTAGCTGTTGGTGCATCTACACATGTGCCTTACTGTGGAGTAGACTAACTAGCTCCTCAGTTAAACATCACAGTCTACATGTGCACCAGTATTAGGGCACAGTAAATTAATTAGCTCCACTATAGGATAGTAGTGTTGGGGACAGTACTATCCTACAGCAGAGTAATTTACTCCCCTGAAACACGTGTAGACAACGACAGGGGCTGGCTGGAGCATGAGGGTGCTAAAGTGCGGAGGGTGTCTGTTGCCTAGCCCCACCCTTTGGCACCCCCAGCCAGCCCCTCTGCTGCCCAACATTCCCGCCTGGAGCCCAAAGCTGACCCGCCAGGGCCACTTCCAGCCTGGGGCTGTTCTGCCCCTGCTCAGTGTGCTGCATTCTTGAGCGCATGTGCAAATGCTGTGCCCGGGAGCAGCTAACTCCATTGCAAACAGTGCTGGTGTTTGTTTCATCGCATTAATAGCACATGTAGATGCACCCAGTGAAGTTGGTGTAGCCATGGTAGAACAAAAGATGAGATTGTTTTCAAAGTGCTAGAGGGGTGGTGTCAAACATATGGCCCATGGAACTGTGTTATCTGGCCAGTAGAGTTCCCAGAGGGGATAGGAATTTGGGGGCAGAGTGTGCGTGGAGGGGGTGGTCCTGGCATCTGCTGCTGAAATCTTCAGTATGGAGGCCCAGTGGGGACAAGTGTTGGCAGCAGGGGGAGAAAGCAAGCAATAGCTAGGTTAACTCCCACTGCTGTTCTGTCTGGACCCAGCCTCAAAAGAGCCTTGTAGCCCAGATCGGGCCCGGGAGGCTGAGTGAGTTTGATACCCCTGCACTAGAGTAAGCATACCTGCAGACTTAAGCAAACAGTAGTTTGTTAGACCTCAGAGTTCTGAATATTATATTTTAATAGGACTTGTGTTTTGAAGGTATTGATAGCTTAGGTCATCCCCCTTGTCAAGAAAAGCTTCCTTCTCAATACTGATCAGTGAGGTCCTCCCTCATAAAGCTGTCTTGAGACTTCCTATTAAAATACCCTGTTTTTAGTGACTTCTAACTTTAACTGCTTGGGCTGAGATTTTCTATTCTGTTTGCCTTTGACTGAATGTTTTTGAAATAATTCAGCCAAAATGCTTGGGCTATTTCTAAGTATAAGACTCTCAAGTATATTTTGGAAATAATAAATTCTAGCAACTTTTTTTTAACTGCGCTTTAGACTGGGGACTTTAAATTTGGAGGAGAGTGTGTGACCATTTGTGATCCTTTTTAGAATTCACCCACATTTATTAGGTTTTGAAAAATTGCAATTTCATATACTTGGTAGATGCTTTTAACCTGCTAAATTCTAAGCAGATTTTATGTGCGTTGAATATGCTGCAGTCTGAAGTTAAACATGGTTTTCTCCTGAAATCTCAGGTCAGGGTTGCTTCAGCCTATGCTGGATATGGGTGTCTGAACTATAAGCAGGAAGTCTCTCTTGTGTTTTCAGTGACCTTCTACTTCCTTACTGTGTCCTTACAGTGGGAGAGAGACTGTCTGATTCAGATATGCATTACATGTGAGATAGACCTGTTGCAGGTAGGAGCTCGAGACAGGAGACAGGGATTGATTTAGTTGGTAGCTGGGATGGAGATTGGGATTGGCTCAGCAAGGACACCCTGATGGGGAACTAACAGTTTGTGGAGAGAGGAGACATAATGAAGAACCTGGTTGTGGAGGAAGAACTGATATTGGATGGAGAAAAAAATGGCATCATGATATGGGAAGTGATGGTTTGGGGAGCTGTGACTGGATGAGGAGAGTAGGAATATAGAATTGTTGTGTAATGTAAACATAGGACAAGAGAGATCTGATGCGAGGAGGAGGGTGGTACTGGTTGAGTATGGAAACTGATGTAAGATTCACTGGACTAAGACTGATTTCATAAACCAGGGGACTGGGATGAGATGTCTGAGGAAATGCCTGAGACCAAGTGAAGACAATGAGTCTAGAACAGGGGTGGGCAATTATTTTGCCTGGAGGACTGCTTAATGAGTTTTGGTGAGTTGTTGAGGGCTGTAAGGATAGCCCTGGCCCTTGGTCGCTATCTTGGGACCAGAAGTCCTGCCCCTAACTCCTGACCTTTGCCACTAGAAATTCTTCTTTTGGGAGTTGGGGGGTTGCCATTTTAGAACCTGAAAAAAAACAAATCACATACTAAAAGTCAAACACCTACTATAACACGCTTGTCCAACATATGGCCCGTGGGCCACTATGTGGCCCTCCAAGCTGTTTTTTGAGGCCCAAGGTGCTGAGACAGGAAATGAAAGTAAACACTGTACTTTCCTTTTGGGGGTGTGATGTGATACCGTTTCCTGTGAGGTCTTTGAATATGGCTCGCCGGCCTACTGGGTGATAAAATGTTCATTATCCGGCCTCACATTCAAAAAGGTTGGACACCCCTGTACTATAACATATTTTAATTTTTATTACAAAAAATATTTTTGTTATGATCTGTGTTTACATAGTGTATATAGAGGTGAACACATAATAGCTCAAAATAGTCTTACTCTTGTATATTGTATGTGGGGTGTGGTTGGGGTTTGTGAGAGGGTGTGGCTGTGTGTGTGGCAGGGTGTAGGATATGTTGTGGGGGCAGAGTGGATGTGTGAGGTTTGTGGGGTGTGAGGGAGGGTGTAGGGAGGCCCCTCACACACACTCCCCCACCACAGCACTCCATTGCTCAGGGCTGCCAGCTAGAGCTGTGTACCATAGAGGGGATTGTGAGGGGAGTGGTCTTCACACACCTCCACCCTCTCTCACACCCACACCTTGCCCACCTGAGCTCCACGCTTCCACTGCCTTCCTGGGCACGAGCTCTGCATTCACACCAGTCCCAGCCCCAGCCCCATGCTTCCTGCCCCTACCCAGCTGTAGCTTCCAGTTCCCTACCTGGAACAAGTGCCTGGAGCAAGTGCTGCATCAGAGAGACGAGAAGGAGTGGCTGGACACCAGGGAAGCCGAGCAGGTCCCCCAGCAGCTGCAGCAGTAGTTTTGCCGTTCTGGCTGAGCCAGGCCCTTCCACCCGTGAGGGCAGGAGTGAGGCAGGTGGGCAGGGCAAGGTACAGTTAATTGTTGGGCACCCGTGGGTCAGATGAAATTGCTCAGTGGGCCAGATCTGGCCTGCGGGCTGTATTTTGCCTGCCCCTTGTCTAGAACAAGGATCAGCATCTTGCGGGCCAGATCCAATCCATGAAAGGATTGTATCCAGCCTGCAGAACCAGGACAGCAGTGGCATTTAGTGGAATGGGAGTCCACAGCACAGGGTGCCATGCCTTAAATCAAGTTCTGTTAATTTGGCCCATCACTCCTCAAAGGTTACTAATCTTTTATCTAGAATAAGGAACGAGAGGTGGAGAAGAGACAGGATGAAGTTATAAATACTTAACATTTGAGCCTCATCAATATTGTTGAAGGAGACCTGGGATAGTGGTTGCTGTATAGTGATCATATCTTTTGGTATAAGAACTTTTCTGTTGAGTATTAAGAATGTTTATTGTGTATGAAGCTGGTTCTACAGTATTTTCATGCTTGGAATATTGCTGTTCTGCAGCCAGCAGTTGCTGATACTCCTGATGGACCAGTGCCTGGGGTGGCAGGAGATAATAGTGTGGAAAAGTCTACTTTGGGGGGACCTCTTCCTCCACATTTGGCTATCAAGAGTGAATCAGGTAAGATTTTGAATATCTGTAATTTACGTATTTTTTCTCTACTTGTGTTTTTCCATAAAATTAAGTTCCATAAAATAACAAAAAATTATTGCATTTTTGAGGCAGAGCTGTGATTGGCTGCATGGCATCCAGTAATGCATCTTTTCAAAATTCCTTGATTTTTTTTTTTTTTTTTCTTCCAGTGTGCATCTTAATTTTGATGACAGGTTTTTTTTTTCTGTAGGTGAAAGGCCACCTCCTGGGCTTGGAAGCTCTGGCTATGGAGGAGCACAGTGGGACCGTGGAGCAAATCTGAAGGATTACTACTCAAGGAAGGAGGAGCAGGAGGCACAGGCAGTATGTTGTCCAGTGTAATTTTTTATGTAATTTTAGCTGGTAAAAGGGAATTTTTCCTTTCTAATTATTTATTGATTAGATTCTTGCAACTGGTTTTGCAAATTTCAGTTGATTTAACTCTGATTATAAATTTATCTCTGAACAGTAACCAAATAATTTCTTACCATCCAACAACCTGCTAACTCTTAACAAATATGTGCATTGTTTAAACCTTTATAACAATAATTTTGGGTACCCTAAAGGGTGGTTGTCTTTATGTTGCCATTTAGCTTGTTTACTTACGTGGTGGAAATATGAGAAAGTACTAAGATATTAGAGATGTAACATTACTAGTGAATATGCCTGACTATTCTAGGGCATGAGGACAAGTTATTCAGAAAATTTGAGATTAAGTTATTGCAAATATGTTTTAAAACATGAAAACTGACAGTTGCGCCCAATAAGTTTAATTTTATTTTAAATATTAGACCTTGGAGTCGGAAGAAGTGGATTTAAATGCTGGTCTTCATGGGAATTGGACCTTGGAGAATGCCAAGGCACGTCTGAATCAATTTTTCCAGAAGGAGAAGATCCAAGGAGAATATAAATACACTCAAGTGGGGCCTGATCACAACAGGTTTGCTAGTTTCATTCCTATCTTGCTGTATCAAGAATTAGTATTATTTTTTGGCAACAAGTTTCCTGGTCTAGTTATCCTGCAGTTCCATGTGGAAAACTTGGATTCTCTTCCTCAGTCAGCAAAGCTGATAACTGTGGTGAGCATAAGCCTGAAGAAGAAGGGCGTGTGTCTCATGTTTATCCTCAGCAGCTCCTTCCCTTACTTTTCATTTAAGTGCCTTTGGCTGGTTTTGTAGAAAGTCTAATCCAGTGTCAGACTGGTAACAGTGCTCAATGCCTTTTGAGGGGAAGGAGAAGAGATCCTTCCTTGGGCACTGGGATGCTGATGATACTGTGGAGAAATCTTTATGAATTTTGATGCTTGCTTTTTAAATCATGTCCATATTTCCTTGTAGACATATAGCTATGGTCAGATTAATTGTTGAAATCTTGGTTAAATTGTTGAGAAGCCACCTCTTGGTAAATGTTCTTTTATACCACTCAAGGATACTGGCAATAATCTAACATAATGCTTTCTTTTCATTAGGTACAAAACATCCCTAAAGGACACTTTACTATTACACGGCTAGAGTTGATCAGTTTTTTCAATGCAAGTTTTCCATAGAAATTCTTGGTTTGACAGAATCTCAGTATTCTTTAGGAGTGTAGTGATTACACTGATTTTTCAGCTGAAAGCAAGCAGGCTAGCTAGTTTCCTGCCTAGTTCTCCAGACGGCAATTAGCTGAGGCTTGCTCACGGAGGGAACAAACTGAAAATCTCTATTTTGGTTTCTGTTTGGTTTGGAACTCACAGTTTTCCTTGTGATTTGTTTTTTCAAAACTTTTGCAGTAAGACTTTTCCAGCCAGCTCTATTGACTACCATTTTATAGTGATTTTGTGGTCAGAAATACTGACAAATCTTAATTTATTAATATATCAGTTCCATGTAAATAAGCCTGTCAAAGGCTCCTGTACCCTTTGTCTTCTGAAATGTGCGTACTGTGAGGATTTTACATTCACTCTAATTCTATAATTTGTGAGCTACTTATACAGTAGCTAGGATCTCAGGATTACTTTTGTAGTTGATTCCTATTAGCTACAAAGAATATGTGCCAGATATGTTAAAATGTTACCTGAATGTTCATATGAAGAAGCCCAGTTCTTGCCATTGTTCTTGCCATTGTTTCAAGTCACTTCACTTCCACATCATTATTCAAATGGAGATGCTTAACCTCTTTCAAATGAACAACGTAAGAACTTACTTTTTGGTATGTTACTATGCAGTTAGAGTTTATTCTAGGTATGTTGCTCAATGGAGTTTTTACTTCTATAGCCTGCAGATTGTTACTGCTCATGTGATGGTACAGGCTTTTTGTGGGGAAAGACCTTAAAATCTGTGCGCTTGAACAAATGAGGTGGGGTTTGGTGACAGTATGTTTCTCAGCCTGCTTGCTGTTCTTCCAGAGAGCATTCTAGGGTGTAGTATTTATTACTCCCAGGAAGGCTCGTATGGATTACTCTCATGGGATATGGCATATTAGAAAGGGGATTATGATAGAAATCTGCTGCCACGCTTCTTTAAAGATCTTTTAAAGCATTCTGGCTCTCTTAGAGGCCAAGAAAAAATTTGCAAAGTTGGTGACTCTTTCTGACGTGTGTGCAACAGCAGAGAGATGGTTGCTGCATGGTTTTGGAATGTCAGGATGTTCCTGGAGAGCACCAGTCCTTATGGATATCAAGTCAGTTTTAAGATATGACATTCACAAAAACATCCACTAAAAATGAAAACATGTTTCTCCATTAAATCCTCTCACTAATAGAGAGCAAACTGACATGCCAATACATGGAATGTTATTAAAATAGATAAATATAGATAGGTTTATCTGGCTATATCTACACAGATATAGAAATCTATCTGTCTATATCTATATCTATCTAATAACACTGCATATATTGAAGTGTCAGTCTTACTCTGTATTAGAGGATTTAATGGAGAAACATGTTTTCTTTTTTTAGTGGATGTTTTTCACTTTCTCTTAAAGACTGAATGGGTACTGGGACTTGATAATATCAGTAAATTTGGGCTTTTTCTTTATTTGACAAGAACATGTAATTTTAAGTGTTTACACAGTCCTGGTACATAAAATGGGACCTGACCATTTTAGCAAGTGATGTTATGGGGTTTTTACCTTTTGGAGCTCCACTGGTGGTTTGGGACAGCATTGCAACTCATTCTGGGCTGAAGGTGGTAGCAGTCTGCAACACCGGAGATCTGTATTCATTCACACATGTGGTGCTGCTTAGGCTGTACTAAGCAATCACATGGGAGTTTATTGTAAACTGATTTCTGGTGTTGCTGTTCTCCCCTTAGGTGGAGGAGAATGAAATTGAGTGCTGACTATAAGCCTGGCTGAGAAACATGCTGTCATCGGTGTCTTTTAATGAAAGGGTGGCTGTTGGGTCAAAGGCCACTGGCTCTCAGGGACACATGAAGCTGCTGTGCCTGAAGGTCAGTTCACTAGTGGTGCAGGAAGGAGTTCTGACTTCTAATCTAAATCCTCACTTAACCTCTTTTTTATTTACAGCAAGAATCAAGGCCACATCTAGCTGCAGGGTGCAGGAAGTACCAGAGGCATAGTGTGCAAAGAGGAACTGCATCTGTTAGAGCCCAGTCAAACAGCTTGGATCATATTTGCAAGTTTAAACCCAGCATTATAAAAAGATGGTTTTAATGTATAATCTTCACATACCCACATGATGAGACTTAAGGTTTTTGAAAAAAAGCTGAAAGGGAGCTAAGTGTCAAACACATGTAGAATTTCACTGGAATTTTTTGGTGTTTTCACTTTTAAACTTGTAAAAATTTCAGTATTAATGAAAGTGCCAGTAGTTTCTTAAATGAATTTGCCACATGGCTACTAGGTCTGCATGTTTTCATGGTGTATAGGGCTACCTTAGTTGTAGGAAGGTGCCAAATCACGTGAAAATAAGGACTTGGAAGTTCCAGTGTGCAGCCTCTGTCTGCTCGTGTTACTGCAACTTTTAATGTTAAGTAGTATTACACAGAGGAATACTGTTAAGTGAATCACTGATAACTGACTGTTCTGTTATAGCTTTACCTTGTCACATGTAAACATCTGGTTCAAAGGAGGGCAGAAGCCTATCTAAGCATACATACCTTGATGCTGGAGTGAAAGATAAGACACGTGACCTACTAGAGCATCCTCTTTTGGGCTCTTTAGCAGTTCTCTTACAGGGTTAACTTTAATTGAAGTTGTTCGGTTCTCAGAATTAACTTTTAAGATTCATCATGAATTTGTGTTAACGAATCAAAACTGAGCTTACTGGATTTACCAGCTGTTTTCATAGATTTCATAGACGTTAGGGCTGGAAGGGACCTCGAAGATCGTTAAGTCCAGCCCCCTGCCCCAGGGGCAGGAAGTCAGCTAGGGTCAAAGGACCCCAGCAAGATAAGCATCCAAATGTTTCTTGAATGAGTCCAGAGTATGTGCCTGCACCACTTCTGCAGGGAGTCTATTCCAGATCTTGGGGGCTTGGACAGTAAAGACGTTTTTTCATATGTCCAGCTCGAAACTGTCTTGGAGGAGTTTATGACCATTGGTCCTAGTATTCCCTTGGGGAGCTCTAGTGAACAGACATTCTCCCAGATCCTGATGTACACTCCTTATGTACTTATAGGCAGCTACCAGGTCCCCCCTGAGCCTACGGTTTTCCAGGCTGAAGAGTCCCATGGCTCTCAGGCTCTCTTCATAAGGCCTATTCTCTTGCCCTCTGATCATGCGCGTGGATCTCCTCCGGACTCTCTCAAGCTTCTCAACATCCTTGAATCATGGAGCCCAGAATTGGATGCAGTACTCCAGGCCCAGTGCAGCGGGAGGATAACATCCTGAGATTTACTTGAGAAGCATCTATGGATGCAAGCCAGAGTTTGGTTTGCTTTACCAGCTGCAACATCATATTGGTGGCTCATATTCATCTTGTGGTCAATCATGACCCCCAAGTCTCTTTCAGTAGTGGTGCTAGCAAGAGTAGCACTGCCAAGCCTGTAAGTATGCTGCGGGTTTTTTTCCCCCAAGGTGTAATACCTTACATTTATCAGTATTAAACATCAGATTTGTATCCATCCACTTACTAAGTTTATCCAAGTCAGCCTGGATCACTAGCCTGTCCTCAGGTGTGGAGGCTATGCCCCAAAGTTTAGTGTCATCAGCAAACTTAGCCAGTGCGCTTCCGACACCAATGTCCACATCGTTGATAAAGATGTTAAACAGAGCCAGTCCAAGGACAGAGCCTTGCGTGACACCACTGGTCATGGAGCGCCATGATGATTTGCTACCATCAACCACTACTCTCTGGGTCCAGCCTTGGAGCCAATTTCCCAGCCATTGGACTGTGGTGTAGCCAATGCCACAGTTGGCCAGTTTTTCCATGAGGTCATGGGACCCCAGATCAAAGGCTTTTTTAAAGTCCAGATATATGACATCAATCTCTTCTGCCTTGTCCAGGTGGTATGTCACCTGGTCATAGAAGGAGACGAGATTGGTCAGGCAAGACCTACCTGTGACAAACCTGTGCTGGCTATCCCTCAGGATGTTGCCCTCAGCCAGCTTATCCAGCAGGGTCTCTTTGATAATTTTCTCCAGAATCTTACCGGGGATTGAGGTCAAGCTGATTGGCTTGTAATTCCCAGGATCTACTTTCCGCCCTTTCTTAAAGATGGGTACCCTATTAGCCTTCTTCCAGTCTTCAGGTACTTCCACCTAAGTGCCGCGAGTTTTTGAATATTTTTGCCAATGGTTGGGCTATGACACCTGCCGACTCCTTGATTACTCTAGGGTGTAATGTGTCAGGACCAGCTGACTTGAAGATGTCCAGCCTCTCAAGGTGATCCTTTACTAGATCAACACCGATGCTGGGTATAAATACGCCCTCACCCTGGCCGTCCCGTGTCTTGCTAGGCACATGCGAAGTACCCGTTAAGTAGAGTGGCCTTTTCCTGTGTGTCAGTTATCAGCTGTCGTGTTTAGTTCAGCAGGGGTCCAATGTTACCTTTGCTTTTTTTCCAACTCCCTACATATCTAAAAAAGGACTTTTTGTTGTCCTTGATATGTGAAGCCAGGTGGAGCTCAGTTGCAGCCTTGGCTTTCCTGATCCGCTCCCTGCAGGTATGGACCAGTGCTGAGTACTCCTTCTTGGTGGTAATTCCAGCCTTCCACACTTTATAAGTCTTTTTTGAGGTGTAGGAGGTCCTCCAGTTCCCTGCTGAGCCAAGGGGGTTGCTGTGCCCTTTTGCTACCCTTCCTCTGAGTTGGGATGGCTATGCCTTAAGCTGTTAGGATTGCTCCCTTGTGGAGCAACCACTCCTCTTGGACTCCTCTTCCTGTCGAGTTGTGGTCGAGTTGTGGCCTCGATAGTGAGCCTCCTGAGCTTGTCAAAGTCAACTTTCCTGAAGTCAAGGACTTCTGCATTGCTGACTGACATTCCAGCATTGCGATGGATAGTAAAGGTGATTAGCTCGTGGTCACTATCACCCAGCTTCCCATCGATACTTAGGTCACTGACTAGGTCATCCCCTTTGGCCAGGATCAGGTCCAGCAACGCTTTACCTCTTGTTGGCCCATAGATTTCTTGAGTCAGGTAGAGCTCGTCCACACACGTGAGGAAGCTTTGTGACTGATCAGATCTGGCCGAATGCTCTTCCCATGAGATGTCTGGGTAGTTAAAGTCTCCCATGACAACCGTGCACCGAGAGCGTGCAGCGTCAGCCAGTTCCCTGGCAAATTCCTGGTCGAGCTCTTGTTTCTGGTCAGGAGGTCTGTAGTAGATTCCTAGCATGATGTCTCCTGTGCCACATTCCCCACGTATTTTAATCTAGAGAGACTCTAGTTGTCCTTCCTCGGTGCCAATGTCAATATGGAGGGACGTGTAGCTGTCCTTGACATAGAGAGCTACCCTCCCACCCCTTTTATCTTCACGATGTTGCCTGTACAGGGTATAGCCATCATACCTGTGGCCCAGTCATAGACGGAGTCCCACCAGGTCTCCATTATCCCTGTGATGTCATAGTCATTCGTTTAGCAGGAGGACCAGTTCCTCCTGTTTATTCCCCACACTCCTGGCATTGGTGTATAGGCAGGCAAGTGTCCCATTGTGGGGGCCCTGCCTTCCCTACAGTTTTACCAGCTGCCGGCTTTGCCAGCAGTTTAAAAGTTAAACTCGAGGGGTTTTCCTCCTTGCATGTTATCACCAGTATTGAAAACTACACAGTCCAGATTCTGCTCAGTTTTCAGTGGTTGCACATTAACTACCAAGTTGCATTGGGTATAAGTAAGGGAAGAATCTGCAGCTGGAACCAGTCAAACAGTTCAGTTGATGTATGAGTCAAAACAGACTCCAGCTTACTTGGCTGCATAACCTTTATAGGGCTAGAGGCATTAGCAGCTCTTATTTTAGTCATTAGTTTGTTGATGTGAGAATTTGTGACTGACCACACAGGGAGCAGAGCTGATGATTAAGAAGCTTTTGTTTTTACAAAAAAAGACAGAAAACACCTCTTTATGAATGTTTATATAGAATTATTGAAGAAAATTGTTGGGTTTTGATGAGCTTTTCTCTAAACAGTCAGAAACCCTGGCCATCTTGGCAGTGTCTCAGTCACTCTCAGCATTTGAAACCTTAAATATGTCTCTGTGTGTTACAGGAGCTTTATTGCAGAAATGAACATTTATGTCAAGCAGCTGGGCAGAAGTAAGTGTTTCTCTCACCTTCCTATCTTGTTAGTGATGGATGTCAGAGCAGAAAACATGAGGACTTTTATAGGAATACATGCAGTATGAGTGAGAATTTTTCCTCCATTGGTGTTTGTGCACATGGGCTGCCAATGGGTAGATTCAGGCTCACTCAACGTACAAAGTTTTCATACCACTGGATACTATTGGGAAATGCTCTTTTACTTTTTTCCCTACTGAGCTTTCATACTGCTTGTTTCTTATATCAGCCCTTTCTCCATAGGCTAAAAGATTGGTTAGAGATAAATGTCTATGGCAGGGATCTCAAATAAACCTCCCGCTTTGTATCCAGAGGATGGGGCCAGGTCTGGATGTGGTGGCAGTGGCAGGGCAAGTGGCAGCTATGGGAGTTAGCACAGCTGTTGTTCTTTCCTCCCTCTCCCCACAACACAACCCCCACCAACATTCATCCCCAGCTGGCCTCCATACTCTAGATTGTGGTGGCAGACCCCACCCCCAAATTTGTAACCCTTCTAGGAACCCCATGACCCAGATGGTGCAGCTCCATGGGGCACACGTTTGACACCACTGATCAATGTTATGTAGGATTTTTCTATTCCTGGCTAGTGAAATAGTCAGTCAGCCACTTAAGGGATGCTAGTGGGTAGGCCTCTGCCCTCTTGGAAGCCCACTGCAGAAAACTCCAACATGGGCCCATGGCTAGAAATAGAAACTTTCAAGAAGTTCTCGTCAGGTTAAATATCTAATAGGTTATATGGGTTCAAGGTCTGTGGACCTAGAGTGAAGGAACATGGGGAGAACCTTAGAGGGTCACACATTTTTAAAACAGTTGGTTAGAATTTTTTATTATACCAAATACATATTCTCACTAGTCTTGGCTGAATACTATAAGGTAGACCCTCCTTATTTGACCCTCCTTATTTTGCAATGCTGCACATTGCATCAATTATTACAGAAAGCTTCTGAGTAGTTATAAAACCCATTCCATGTTGATGTTTTGTGCTGAAGCTGCTTACCCAATTGAAAAGCATGCATCATTGGCCACTATAATCTGTACTCCTTTTTTATTTAGGGATATATGCTCGTGAACATGGATCAAACAAAAAGCTGGCTGCACAGTCATGTGCTCTGTCCCTAGTTAGACAACTGTACCATCTTGGTGTTATTGAGCCTTACTCTGGACAGACAAAGAAGAAAGAAGGAGAATCGGTAAATCTTACAGGGAAGCAGATATTCCCTTTTCGTTATTAGGTCCTCGAGCATCCTCTGAGCCAGATGAAACAGTGTATATAACCTGACAAAATGTATTTGTCAGTTTTTACACAGTGCTTAATATCCGGAATCTAATACAGCTTTCTGATCTTCTGGACCAAAGATTGATTTTGGCTTGAGGAAAGATAAGTCACTCAGATCAGGGAAATAACTGTGTGTGTGTGAGAGACTGATTGGAGCAGCATAGAGGAATGATACTATATTGTAAAATAAAATCTTTTAGAACACATCCTGATTTGTTTTATCGCTTTAAAATAACAAATCTAAGAAAAAATGCTATATTTATGCAATTTAATTTTAAATTTCTCAGCTATCCAATCAGATTCTGGGAGCACTGTAGTATTTTTCTTGCAGAGCTGGAAGGGATTATTTAATTGTTCAGTTAAAGTTGATTTTTAAAATAGTATGATATTTGTGTTGCTCTTAAATGTTGAAAAACGACTTTTATAAATAAGAATCTTGAGCTGACAGTGCCCCTTTAACATTTCCCTTCCTGAAAAATTTTTTGTGGTTCAGTATGGTTTTCCCCCAGTGTCCTGAGGTTCTTTCTTGCTGATCCTATATTTTGAATATCTTGGTTTTCTTTATAATATTTAATTCCCTAGGTGGAACCTTACGAAGTGACACTGTCTCCTGATTTGGAAAATCAGCTTCAAAGCATCATACAGGATCTCTGTCTTGAGACTGCACCATGGGTGAGTATGTGACTCACATTTTACTCCGTTATTTTTAACATAAGACTAACCAATTTGACAGCTTATTTGTCTAAAATTATAGCCTGAAGATTCCAGCAATCCTGTTTTGCTTAACATCGGAAAGCTGGCCCATTTTGAACCGTCCCAGAAACAGAATCATACGGGAGTTGTTCCCTGGTCACCTCCACAGTCCAACTGGAATCCTTGGACCAGCTGCAATATTGATGAGGGTCCCTTGGCATATGTAAGTGTAAGGCAGTTTTGAAAAATGAATGTGTTCTTTTTCTGATATTCCTGGAATTTTTAAATGCATCTTATTGTAGACCTCGGAATGTTTAAAAAAAATCCTAATCTTTAGTTAAATTCCTTTGATCTGGCCTCTAGTCCTTTGGAGCCTAGTAAAGGTCCATTGATTTCAAAAGGACTGCATTGATTTCAGGCAGTCTGAAGTAGATCCTTTGACAGCAGTATTGTGCAAGTGCCACTAGTTAGTGTTTTGGGTCCTGCTTTGCCTGTCATTCTGCAGTCCTTGCACAGTTTGTGGTAAAGTCAGAAGGTAAAACATACATGCATCTTTACACTTCAGTTTATAACATTTTGCTTTAATGTTTCTAATCCCCAGTGTTTACAGGAGTCCAGTATGTTCATAGTCAGTAGAGGAGAATTATCAGATCAGCACCAATAAAAGGGAAATAACATTATCCACTATTGGCTTTTCCTGGCTACAAAGGCCAAAAATGTTTTCCAATAATTATGCCTTTTGCCTGGAGCCTCTGAACACCTGGGTTTCCTCTCACCCATGGGGCCAGGGCCCCCAGATGCTTGGGTTCCTTCCCATGAGCCAGGGTGACCCCAGATACACTCCCGTTCTCTCACTAGCAGGCTGGACTGGAGCAAAGCAGCTGCCACAGTGTCCCAGCTCTGACGTGGTGTAGACTGTGGGCTGGGGCTGGGGTGACTGCTGTAAAAGGCACCGAATGCTGCAGTGCTGGGGCGGGGAGGGGCAGGTAGAGCTGACTGGCCTGGCCCAGCATGATTCAGCCCAGCGTTCCTGGGGGTCTGCGTCCCACAGGCCAGAGGCAGAGCCTGGCAGGGACCAAGGCAGCTACTTCCCCCTGCATTGTGCAACAGGGTCCTTCCCCCGGCCTCTCAGCCCAGCTGGGTCGTGCCCTTCCCAGGGCCAGGTCCATTCAGTTTCCCCTGCGGGGCATGGGCTTGACATCCACCTGGCAGTGGCAGCACTAGGCCCTTCCCCTGGTTGAGTCCAGCTCCCAGGACCTGGGGCTCAGCTTCGGGGAAGGAGTGGCCTGATTTCTCCAGGCCTGGAATAGTCCTGTGACCCTGCACTGGGCAGAGGTAAGAGAATAGGGAGCCTGGCTCAGAGACTACTCAGTCCTGGGTAGCCTGGAAGGCTCACACCTTTCCCCTCAGCCCTGCTGGGCAGACTCAGGCTCAGGCAGCTGCCCCTGGGCTGGGGTTCAAGGACATCACATGGAAGAGTAGAGTCTGTAGGGCTCCACACAGCCAGTTGTAGGCTCTGTTAGGCTAGTCTTGCCTGCTGCAACTGGCAGAGGAACTTTTACACGTGCTCCGGGAGTTAAGCGCTGACCCCTCTAATCACAGAGGTTCTCGTAGCTACTCTAATTACAGTGCCACCATGTCTCCTGTATCATCATCACTGCGCTTAGAAACAGCAGTGGGAGCACTTGAACTAAAGTTTAAGCACCCCCGCCACCATTTTAAGCGTGGGGTCACTGATATACAAGGTGTTGGAGTCTTGTGGAGCATGGCAGTTCACACTCCAGCAGACTCGATTAATCAAGAACAGCTGATTGCAAAGTACATGCTGCAGTTATTTCGCATGGAGGAAATGCCAGTAAAGATTTCAACATATCGAACTTAATACGGCACCTCAAGATGTGCCATGCTGCTGAATACATTGATTTCCTAAAGGTGACTACAAAGAAGAAAGAATCAGGTTGGGGAAAAAAACTGCACCCATGCAACTGTCATTACACAAGGCAGACAAGGTTCTTTGGGTAAATCCAATATCTTTTATTAGACCAACTCTCATAGTTGGAAAAATTCTTCTTTGCATGCTTTTGGGTACAGATACTCTTCGTTGGGAAGAGGAAGCATCTGCAGTTGGTCTGTTCTGTTCCTGGATGGAGTAGTAAAGCAGCCAGAGGCCAGTACATATGCAAGAAAGCCAGTCAGTGAAAATGTAAATTGAAAATTATCTTACTTGGTGCAACCTACACCCCTGTATCATTACACAAAGCACTAAAACACTCATAGAAATTTGGAAGTGGAGATGCCAGGGCTAAAAAAATTACTAACCATTTAGTGGAATTTATATCTCTGGATGATCATCTATTTTCCATTGTAGAAGATACTGGATTCCGCCATCTCTTTGAATTCCTAGAGCTTCGTTACACACTGCCCAGCAGAAAGTTTACAGCTGAGACTGCTCTGCCAGAGCTGTACAGTGTTGTTTTAAGCACATGCAGATGCTGGTTGAAGATGATCATGTATGAACACTTAGCTTTATGACTGATATTTGGAGTTCTGATGTGTCACCAATGTCAGTGCTGACTTTAACTGCACAGTGGATAGACATGAATTACAATTTACAGAGGGCAGTATTATGGGCCCAGGAGTTCAGCATTTCCCATATGGCTGAGGCTATTACAATGGCATTTGACAAGACGTTTGCAGCGTGGAAAATCCCGAGGACAAAAGCTCATGCCATTATCAGGAATAATGCAAGAAACATAGCAAAGGCAATGCAAGACTCTGGTTTGCCAAGCTTACCTTGTGTAGTGCATACAGTCCAGCTCATTTTGAACAAAGGAGTGTTATCGCAGCACAGCGTGTCTCACATACTGGCTGTCAGATGAAAAATCATTGGGCACTTCAAACAGTCTCCATTGGCCTATTCTCATCTTCAAGGGGTACAGGATGAGCTTGGAGTGCCTTCCAGGAGGTTACAGCAGGACATACAGACAAGGTGGAACAACATTTCCTATATGCTGCAAAGCTTTCTGGAGCAGAAATGTGCACTTGGAGTGTATGCATAGAGATGTAAAATTTCCAGAAGTTTTGAAGCCATAGAAAAAAATGGGTTTTTTTGGAAAAAAATGGAAATTTGGGGAAAAATTGAAGTATATGCGATACTTATTTTTTTAGCATCCTTTACAGATCTAAATTCACTTTCCTGCTTTAAGAATGTAAAATGTATTATGTATAACTTGATTTGCTCATAAAATTACCATGCTTGGTATATTCATTAAATTTAAAAGTATAGTATATTCAGGCAATAATTTCAAATTTACTAATTGAATTTACTTAATTTTTTTTAATTTTTTGCTACAAATGGAGTTACAAACTGCTGAACTTTAAGGAACCTAGCATCTCTTAGTTTTTGCCAGTTTATGAGAAGCAGGCAAAAATTAAAGTTGAAAATAGAAGAAACCATCAACATTATAGTAAAACAAAGAAAGCTTATTATGTATTCTGGACTTGGTCTCCTGCACAGTGTCAAGCAGATACAGAGAGCACTCATTTTTAGAAAAAGAGCTGAGATAAAAAGGAAAAAAAAACCCCAAGAATCATTGAATACTAATTTTGCTACATGAAACTGTCTGATCAGTCTCATTTTCTGAGCTATCACTATCAACAGTTTCTGGTTCTTCTGATCCTTCATTTTTATCATCTTCATGGACTTCTGAAAACTGAAAGTTGGCTGGATTGAGACAAGCTTCGCTTCTCTTTCACATGCTAGTTTATTTCTTGATTTAGTGTGAGTATTTCCAAACAGACCAGTTTCTTTCGCGTGCCGCACAAGATGGAGGAATCTGAAGCAGGAAGAGTTGGAGGCTGTGTCGTGCCAAAGCTTTGCCACCATGTTGCAGGAGGGATGTGCTTGGCAGAGTCTCAGACTGCATTCGTGGACCGAATACCTGAAGATGTTCTGTATTCTGCAACATTTGAAAGTACCTTTCCAACATCGAGTCCTAAGTGTGTTGCTTGTTTTGTAAGCCAGTCAAATGCAGTATCAGTGCTATTATCATCACTAACATTTTTGCCTTTTGAATCTTAGATCCAAGAGATTTGCAGCAGCATGAATTGATTAGCAACAAAATTCTTCCCGTCTATTAATAAAGTATTTCACTTTTCTTTCATCTGTACTTGTAAGCAGAGATGCACCTAGATTCTCAAAAACAGTTGATTTTATCTGGGCCATTTAGTAAGGAATGTCTGACATAAGTGCACTGTCTGATTCAGATGCAGTGATTGCTGAAGAAATTGACTTTAGAATCTTCAGGGAGTTCTGCAGCTGAACCCAGAAGACATCCTCATCAAATACAGTGTTCCTTGTGCTTCTGGATAGTTTAAGATCCTCAGTTATTACTGTTTCATGAAGAGCTGCTCTGTTTTTAGTAAACTTTCAAATGAGATCACCGTTCCACCCCATCTAGTTTTACTACAGAGTTTGTCTCACTAATTTATTCTTTGCATTCTTTTATAACTATTTTTTGCTGTTCTGTAGATCTTTTGCAGAGTGTCCAACTTCATGATGTCATTAAGCAAGTTTAGCCCATGGGATGCATATCCTGTTGCAGTAATATGTGACTATCCACTACTAGCCAATTGCCTGTCAAGAACAAGAGGCAGGGGGTGCAGGTGGGGACAGAGGCCTGCGTCTGGCTCCGCCTCCCCTTCCCCACTGCCATTTCCAGCCCATGCTGGGCCCGGCACCCACTGCCCCCCATGTCCTCCGTTTTGGGGCCAGGCTGGGCCCAGCATGCCCTCCATGCTGCCATTGTGGGGCTGGCACCGGGCCCACCCCCCCACCTTCCTTGCTGCTGTTCCACGGCGAGGCGGGGCCACTTCCCCTCACCTTCCATTTTGGGGTCAGGCCGGGCCTGGTGCATTCCTCCACCTTCTCTGCTGCCGTTTCAGGGCTGGGCCCACTTGTTGCATCCCCGCAACAGCCTGGGACAGCTGCTCCCCACCCCTCACTGCTGGCTTCTCCCCCCCCCCCTCCCCCCCGCTTCAGACCTGCTCCTCTTCTTCCCCGCCGCCCCAATCACCGCCATGTCAGCCTGGGCCTGCTGCTTCCCGCTCCCCCCCCCCCCCCAACCCCCCCATGTCAGGAGGGAGCAGCAAGGGAGAGAGGGGGGGGGGGGCAGTGCTGGCCTCAGAGGCCCCCCCTAAAGTGTCCCAAACCTTTCTCCCCCCTGCAGTGCCGCCACCACCTCCAAGGAGCAGCTCTGCTGGCTTCACCCCTATTTCCCCCCCTCCCCTCCCCTCCCCTCCCCCCCCAAATTCTGTCCGCTTCATTGCTGCCTACTCCAAAGAGCAGGGCCGGGGGGGCAAGGCCAGCTGTGCTGGCCTGCCCCCCCCAACTCTGTCCCCTGGGTCCCCACCATCATGGCGGGACTCTGCTGCACTGCCACCTCCTGTTTGAATGCTGTATTCGTACTCTGATTGGTTGTTTCCATCAGCCAGTCAGAGTTTGAATAAAGCGTTATGGACAGGTGGATAGACAGACTATGGCTTATGTAATATCAGTATGATCTCCCATGCTGCTTTCATGTTTCAACATTTTGGGGGAGTAAAGGGTAGCAATATATGAACACCTTGTCTTAAATATTTTATTCATCATTCTAAAAGAAAATATTTCATAAGAGGTTTTCTTAAGTTGGAGCAACTCTCATGATATATCTATCAGTGGGAGCTGATGGAAAAAGTAGTAATAATTCTAGTGCCTTTTGAAGAACTTAACATGTGAATTGAGTTAATCCCTGGCTTCTGCTTCTGATGTTATCCCATCCACTATGGCTTTAAAATGGCTTTTGAGGAAAGTTACATATTCAGACCATGGATTTAAAACTATGAAAGTTACTTTGCTGGAAGCCATGGAAACGCACTTTGCTGAAATTTGAATCAGAATCTCTACAGCATTGCAGTGTTGCTGGATTCAAGATACAAGGACAGGTACTTTACCAATAATAGCAAAAAGCTGCTGGCTACACAGTGTTGGTGACACACCTGGAAAAAAGGCAAGCCAATGGGAATGACGTGGAACAGACAACCCACCACAAAGAAATCAAAGGAAGCAGGTGACAGCACTACAAAACCGAGATCCCTGTGTTTGATGTATGATGAGATATTGGAGGAAAGTACCTGTAGAGTAAAAACAGATGGGGTAAACAGCAGTGTAATGCTTCAGAAACAAAGCTATCTGAATGAGCCCACGCTTCCATGAAGTGCAGAAAAAACAAATACTGGGAGAGCAACAAAAGCCGATTTCCCTCCCTCCCCACTTTGGCTGAAGCTGCATGGAAGTTTCTCTCTGCCCTCTGCAGCACTGTTGAGAGTGAACAGCTGTTGAGTGCAGCTTCATATGTTGTGGATGGGAAGAGGAACCGAGTGATGTGTGAAAAAGCAGAAATGTTGTTTTTTGCCAAGAAAAACCTTCCACTTGCTATGCTAAAGTTGTGAGTAAGCAATGAGGAAGGCATATTAAATATCTTTTTTTTTTTTTTTTACTCTACCACTACTGTAATTTATTATGTTGTTGTTGTTATTATTGTTACAACGGCATCTACTACTAGAGAATGTACCTCAACATTTTTTGTTAGTAATTTTTGCATCTTGATTGCATTTCTTGCAGGTTTATTTTGAAGCCAAAATTGTTATGATTATGCAATTTTTTCCAACCTTGGGGTGATTTTTGTAAAACAAATTGAGTATTGAATTTTATAATGGCCTCTCTGTCAAATTAATTGTTATGTAAGTGTATAAAGTTTATACTACAAACTACAATTTTAAGAGTAAAGATTTTAAAGTTAATAATGTGTTTGTTTTTATTTTGCTACAAAATGTTTCTAGAAGCAGGAATGCAAACAATTATCCATCTATGTGCCTGTGTAAAACAAACAAAAAATAAGTTTATTTATGTCAGTAGTTTAAAGTGCTTTGCATTATTACTAAATATTTCTTACTGGATCAGTATCGGCCAATATGGTTGGTTAATAATTGGCTATTGGTAGCAGCCAAGAAAATCGTTATCAGCCTGATAATCAAGGTTGTGAGTGACACTGTAGATTCAGTTTACCTGTCATATAGAAAACTTCAATTTGCAAATCTTGCTAGAGATGTGATGTGCAATTTCCTTTTCGCTCTAATTAAGTGATCCCTTACTACAAAGCTGAGAGGTAAACTTTGTTTTTGTTTTTTTTCAAATGGATTACCAACTTCAGTAACTGATCTTTTTCTTCCGTCCCTTTTTATACAGAAGGATTCATCCCTGGGCTGTGGCTATGTATATTTATGTCAGTAGGCAGTTAGTTCCTCGAGACATGTATGTTGGATATGCTGGGAGCGGGGGAGGCACCAGGAAAACGTACTCCCTATCTACTTGTGCTTTGCACTGATGTGTGCTGAAAAATGTTATGTAGCTGCTTTTCAGTGCTTACCTAGGGTCATTCTTGGACATGCTTATGCAAAGAGAAGCATGTCACTTTTCTATATGTGGCTTTGAGTTGTGCGTGGTTTGGTTTGGTTTTTATGATAGCACTCCCTTATACTGTCCAACACAGAGACATACCTCTTGAGTACTACCATATGGAGTCTGTTTCTCATCCAAGAAGGGTGTGCAGTGTGTTTTGTCTCCTAGACCTCAGACAGTTCTTTTAGAAAAACTGCTTTGGGATGGACCATTTAACTCCAACATGCTGGCATGAATGAATAAAGAAATTGTGGGATAGTTCAGTTATGTTGCTCTTTTTGAGGAGCTAGATGGTGAAGATCTGCTTTCTTCTGGAATTATTGTATTAGTATGGTTATTTGTGTCTTAGAGTTGTGAGCAATTTGAATAGCAGTCTCTACAGTGAGTCCATTACCCATTTGTTTACTTTCCAGGCTACCCCAGAGCAGATAAGCATGGACTTGAAAAATGATTTTTTGTACCGCCTGGATCAGGATCAAGAATTACACAAGGTAAGATTTGTTAATTATTAGGCATGGTGATAGTCTTCTAGAAGGCTTTCTTGCTCTAGGTGGCTTCCCCCCCCCCCTCCCCCCCCCCAGAACCCAGAGATGATACTCTTTCAGGGTATGATATACTATTCTTGATGCAGTGTATTATGAGTTTCAAGTAGAAATGGACAATAAGTGCTTGTGCAAGTGAATGCAGGAATGGTAATTTTAGTATGTTTGTGTAAAAGTTGTTTGTTGTAGGTTTGTTGCATGTATAAATCATTTAAGGCATGCAGAATACACAAAGTACAGGTTGTGCAAAAATGAGGTTGAGACAAGTAGATATTGAGCAGAATGTTTGTATTGTTGAAAATTACTGGAAATGTGCTGTCACTTCCAGATCCTAAAAGACCGGGAAACACTGCCTGTGAAGAAATTTGAGCGAGAAATTCTGGATGCAGTTTATCACAATTCTGTTGTCATCATTCGTGGTGCCACTGGTTGTGGCAAAACCACTCAAGTTCCCCAGTACATTTTGGATGATCACCTCAGAAATGACATAGCTGCAGAATGTAACATTGTAGTGACACAGGTGAGGAATATATGTGTTAAAACTACTTGGGTTCATGGTGGGAGATACAGCCCATTAAGACATGCTATAATTAGAACAGCTCATTGAAGACTGGAGAAATTGAACTGTTACACATCTTGGAAAATATTTGCTCTCTTGTCAACTGTAGATGTCAGGAGTACTCTCCTGCTATATATATGATAACAGTATTTGCTATGTGTGTATATGAAGAATGATTTGTGTTACAGTGGGTTTATGATACGGTTTCATGAAAATTTTATGAAAAAAACCCAGTATGCTATGCATTTGCATGTAAACTTGTTTTTTTGGATACACAGTAATGGAATGCCCCAGTTGATAGATAATCTGTGGGTAGGTGAGATGTACTGGCTATATGAAGGAGAGGGATTCAGTGCACCTAGAGAGGAGGGAAATGGCAACATGTAGAAATTGACACCAGGCCCTTGTGATTTCCGTCCCCCGCTCCCTTCTGAAATGGTTCATTTGTGCTTTGGATCTTATTTTTTCTGTTCCTTCTACTGTTTGGGCCTTTGTACACATTTGTATGCTGCAGTACTGGGCACTTTTAAAAGCACCCAGCATTGTGGCACATGCATTTGTATAAATGGCAAAATGTGTGTCAGTGCTGGCAAAATAGTAGTGGTGCACTTTTGAACCAAAACGCATCAAAAGTGTTTAGTTCAAAAGTGTACTGCCACCATTTTCTGTGCACTGACACACATTTCACCATTTATATAAATGCATGCAACACAGCACTGGGCGTGTCAGCTTGCATGCTCCTCAGATTTGATTAACTGAGTGTGCTCCAATGCGCTGGATTTCCGGCCTGTCAGAGCAGACAAAGGTATATGTATAAATGCCTTTTGTTTTCTGCAGTAGTTGCAGTGTGAGGTTTGTCTGTTGATTTCAGTTCAGTAAAAACTGTTAGTGATTTTTATTTAATTTGCTTGCACTGCACAGCAGAATTTCCTTAAGTTATGTACAGGCCTAGGGTAGAAGAAGGGTTTTGAGGTGTGTTGATAGAGTTGTAGAGGCTTCTAAAATTATTCATGGCACAAGCCCCTGCTCCGGGTTCTCTATTTTCATGAGTATTAAAATGATCTTTTTAAAAATCTCAATTTTAGTATTTTACTCTTTAGCTTTTCTCCAAGAGCATTTCTATCTACAGAAATAACTGCCCTGCAAGGCTAAAGGCTAGGGGTAGGTCATAGGCCACATTTAACTTCTCCAATGTAACCATTACATGCTTGTATTGATGAATTTATACAAGTTTCATCCTCATTTGGAAAACATGTTTCATTCTGCAGCCCAGGAGGATCAGTGCAGTTTCTGTGGCAGAGCGTGTGTCCTTTGAGAGAGGAGAAGAACCTGGGCAAAGCTGTGGATACAGTGTGCGATTTGAATCCGTGCTTCCCCGGCCCCATGCCAGTGTGATGTTCTGCACTGTAGGTCCGTTCTATATTGCTTTGTTGTTCAGATATGGACATTATTGAATAACAATATAGAGATCACAGCACTACCAGAAGACAGAAAAGAGTATCAAATCAATGGTTCTCTGAAAGAATCTGAATATATACAATAAGTTTTGTTCGGTCTGTTTAGCTTGTTAGCAACCTTTTCTATTATGGAAATTAAAATGTGCTGGTTTAGTTTGGTCACGATGAGGATCATTGAAAATAGCAAATGAATGATGAATACAACTCGGATATCATAGCAATAGCATTAATTGTAGGTGAAATGAGGGGTTTTCACTTACACCTGGAGAAGAGGGACAAGGAAGTGATGAGAGTTGCCTCCTAATTATAATGTTTATGCTCCCTGCCCATCACATAAGTGAAAGCATGGGATTTATGGGGTTGCAAAATGTGCCTTTTGTGTATTGGCATTAAACTCATGTTGCCATTACTTAACTAAATTTTATTATAACTGTTTGAACTACCATCCAACTTTGCTTCTGACTCTTACCCTTTCTATTAAGGTGTCCTCCTGAGAAAGCTGGAGGCTGGGATCCGTGGAATTAGTCATGTTATTGTGGATGAGATCCATGAGAGAGACATTAATGTGAGTTGCAAAGCTGGAGCTTTGCTTGCCTGCTACCCTCTGTCAGCGTTATTGTGCTTATTTACAGTTTTGTGTTCTTTTGTGTTTTAGTACATGAAAGGGAATTGTACATTGTACTAATTGCATAGATCAGGTTTGGTATCTTATTCTCTAACAATATCTTTAGAAATATTTCTCCTAGCATGGGTCTTTCTCAGAAAAATAGATCTTCAAGAGATCTTCCAGTGCTACTTCATTTATTAGGCTTTTGAAGATCCTCTTTAGCAAATAGAGCAACACAGTACAAGTATATAAAGTGATGGTATACCTTTGATAGGGATTAAAGTTCAAGTGGGGAACGAACCATTGTGAAAAGTGAATTTTGTCTCCTGTCTCCATTTTCTTACCTACTTTGTTATGCTACTTAATATGCAAGTATTTAAACCATGATTATCAAGTTAATGTTTCTGTAATTGTTTTGCACTTTCAGTTTCAGGATCTGCAGCTAGTTGGAACATAAGGAAACATTGTAAGAGATACAATTTAAAAAATAGAGAGTCCTTAATCTGTGTTAATCCGTTTGTCAAACCACAGAGCTACAGAAAGCAGTACATCTTGCCATGCTACTGAAGGCCATTTTGTCACAGTTCAGAGCCATAGTTTTACTATGACTCCCTTGGAAGGGAATTACAGTGGGTGTTTCTAGCCTCTATCTTCTACCAGCTGAGGCAGTAGGACAACTGTTTTGTATGTAGGCCAGGTCTTGGCATGCTTTTTAGTTTTTGTTCTTCATAAAATCTTTTTAGTCAGGATTGGAGGTGTACAAGAACGCAAAAGAATGAGCTCTTCAGTAAATTGAGCTATCAGGTTTGCAACAGTAAATTTTTAATGTTTGCAAAGTATCAGTCACAACTTAATCATCAGATATCATTCCCTGAATCTTTGTGACAATTATAAACAATTGCTACAGAGAATTGACATTGGAAGCTGAATGCATTTTGGCTGTCGCTTTTTCTTAATGTGGTTTAGAACAAGGTATACCATATTTACTCAAATCTAAGATGACCCTGAATTTAGGACTACCCTCCCTCCCCCTCTTTAGATTCTGTACACAGAAAATTTATAAATGTGTTATAATTTTCTTTGTATAGAGTCTAATTATTGGAGAGTCGTATTTAATTCATCCCTCCCACTGCTGCGCGGCGGGGGCAGGTAGTATGGGACAGTCAAGCAACTTGCATTGCCACTTCTGCCTCTGCTCTTCCCCCTTTGTCCCTCTTCCTCCCAACTTCCTGCTGGCAGGCTCCATCCCCTTTTAGCCTTGGGCACTGAGCACGGCCCCAGCCCTATAGCAGCCTTGCTGCTACATGGCTGGGCTGGGGCTGTCCTCAGTGCCCCAAACTGCAGCACGGACAGAGCCTGCTAGTGCAGCGCAAGGGTATGGGGCAGAAGGGAGATGGGCAGGCAGGGGAGCAGAGGCTGTGTTGGGAGGGAGAATGGGGAAAAGAGGCTGCTGGGGGGAAATAGTGGAGTACAGAGGTGGCATGGGGAGAGGTGGAGGCAGTAGCTGTGCCTGTGGTCCCAGCCCTGAGCCACAGCACCTACCTGTGCTGCCACCACACTTGTACATGATTTTAAAATGATTTTTCCCCGTGTTAAATGGGGAAGAAAACCTTGTTTTAGAATCAAGTAAATACAATAGTTTAAATAGGAGATAAAAATAGGCATTTTTAATATTAATTAGAATGTAACCCATTGATAGCATTTCTATATTTGAGAACATTATTAGAAATCTTTTGAAATTGGGCCAGATTAATAGAGTATGAAAATCCAGGTCCACCTTGGAATTTTTGCTTTTCAAGTCTTGAACTACAGTTCTTGCTAAATAGCAGGTGAACTAAAGTTAGTGCTTCTAGAACTTTGCTTTTGAAACCTAGGTAAGAAGTACTTTTCCCTAACAGGCTGACCACTGTTTGGAGATTTTGTAGGATTTAGAGAATTTTAGACTAATTTCTTTCAAATAGAAAAAGACTGTTATTTCTTTAGGTGAATGCACATGTTATCATTTGCTTGGTTTGCCTTATCTGTACTGTTTGGTCATTTATACCTTGTCTGTATTTCAATATTAAATTTGCTATTAAACTTTACTTACATTAAATACTCAAACTAATAGATTTTTGAGGGTTGGCTCTTTGAACCTTCCTTGATTCCCAAGGATGCCTCTGTGTGTTTACAAGCTGCATACTAAGGTATAACAGCAAAGGATTATTGGGTGCTGTTCTGGGCTCGTTCACATGGATGTCAAAACTCTCTTAAGGAGTATGGGAATCCAGAAATGGCTAGGGAGTATAATTCCCCAATCCTACTAATTTATTTCTTGAAGCTAAGGGAAGTTTCTGTGGATGGTATGTTACATAACTGTTTCTCATTGATTGTGCAGGTTTCTAACCTTTTCTGATCACCCTGGAAGATGTGATTTCTCTAAGAAACTTTCTGTGTTCTTGGGTTAATACTCTTATTTTCTTTCTATACAGACTGACTTCCTCCTGGTCGTCCTAAGGGATGTAGTTCAGGCATATCCTGAAATCAGAGTCATCCTCATGTCTGCCACCATTGATACCAGCATGTTCTGTGAATACTTCTTTAAGTGTCCTATCATTGAGGTCTTTGGCAGAACATATCCAGTTCAAGGTAAACCACTTGTTGAGCATGTATGTCAGTAGTTATTCTAGTTTCTTTGTGAATATTATGCAGTCTAGAGGGGATAAAAGAATAGTTGGAGTGAAGTGGAATATATTACTGAGATGTAGTCATGCTGTTTTTGGCAATGAAGAGGGACAGTCCTAACAAAAAATTCTGTTGTATTCTTTCTGTTGGTCCCCTGACAGGTTAAACTGTTGTAGAATGGTTCAAAACAGGTTGCTTTTACATAATGCAGACACTCACTGACTTGAAAGTTGCTTTAAATGAATCGGTATAGAACTGTGTGTGAAGAATTTGAATGGGCCTGTAAGTCTAAGATGAAGTACATTAGTTGAACAAGTGTGGGAAAGACTGGAAGGCCACTGCTCATACTTAACATGTTCTTTGGATAAATGAAGGACTAAAGTTTCCAGCTCTGCTAGACAGGCATCTCTCACCAATACTCACTTCAGACTGAGGTAGAAACCTGCTTTTTTTTAACAATGTTATCTCTTGGAAGGGGCGCTGAAGGGCTGTGATAATGATGCATTCCTTTAATATCACCATATGTAATAGTTCTGTGTACTGATGGTCTGTTTTTGCAGAGTATTTTCTGGAGGATTGTATTCAGATGACTCAGTTTATTCCTCCATCAAAGGATAAGAAAAAGAAGGACAAGGATGAAGAAGGTGGTGAGGAAGATGATGTACGATGGACTTGCTTACATGAGTATACTATACAAACACTAGCTGTAACAAGTACTAGCGTAATGCATGCAGAGCCATATTTTCTCACTTGTACAGCACTCTGCCATTCTGACTGATTGTGGAGAGTGCGTTAC
This sequence comes from Alligator mississippiensis, assembly GCF_030867095.1. Taxonomy (NCBI): domain Eukaryota; kingdom Metazoa; phylum Chordata; order Crocodylia; family Alligatoridae; genus Alligator; species Alligator mississippiensis. Next base: position 53,734,403 of record NC_081828.1, read on the forward strand.
AAGTGAAGGATCATTTTAATAAGGACTAATGGATGACTAGTAGTAACTAGCAAGCATTTATTGGCAATATTAACAAGAGGCACAGGCAGAATGGCTAAGTATCAAAAGAACATAATAGATCCTACATTGTTCAGTAGAACATTGGTACTTGAAAATATTTTTTCAGCAACTTTGCCAGTTATCCTTCATAGTTTCATTGTTGTTGATGTAGAAACAGAACTGAAAATATATTGTGTATGCTTGTGTAATTGATATATACTTACAATTATTTTATGAGGTTCTAATTCTGAGTTTTAAAAAAACTTAAGACCTGTATTGCAGAAGGAGTGGATGTAGTATGAGCTCAGCAGGTGAAAAGCCTTCAGTGAAATTATGGGTTCCTGTTTTTTTTCTGTTGCAGTTTATACTGCCTGTACTTACCTGCATCAAGAATCTGTGTTCATTTTGCTGCTTCAGGAGCTGGTAGTCTCTTGAAACAAACAGTATACACAAACCTAGACTTAAGTCAGCTTAAACAGTTCTCTCTAATGCTTTTTCTCATTGCAAATAGATGTTAAGAACTCTATAACTAAGAGATTAAAGGGAGGGGGAACTCTTCTCTGTTCTGTTTAGCATGTTTCCTTGTGCATTAGAGACCAATTTCTGTAGTTTTTATGTAACTGGTGTCTAGATTTGCCTTATATTGTTGTGATGGGGAAACAAGCAACTATGTAAGAGTAGGAACATGCAGCTGTGAAATCACAAAATCCTCAGTGGCTTTTAGAGACAGGTGTAGAATCTGAAGTTCTTTAGCTTAACAAGATTTCAGGTAGACTTCTTTCCCCCCATACACAAGATACAAGTAATTTGGGATTTTAATATGTAAACAGGGACAGATCCAGGAGGGTGCACTTGCACCCTCCTTTGATTCCTATTCCACCTAAAGTTTAAAACCAACTGCCTGGCAGTGGCTGCAGCATTTCTAGTTAGGCAGTGTTGGGGGAGTTAATTGAATTCTTGGTACATTGTAATCTTCCTGATCCTTTCCAAAGTCTTCCTTTTCGTGGTCTTGATGTTCCACTAATCAAGCTATCCTTTGTTCAGCAGCTGCTTGTTAACTGCTCTTGAAGCTCCTGCTTCACACCCCTGTGGATTGTTTTCAGTTCATTCCAATGAAGCTAAATTCATTTTGGCTTCAGTCTTAAACTGAATAATACAGCCCTAGGCCCCTAATGTATTAGAGAAGCTTCTAGTTTATTTTTAACTGGCGAAAATACAGGATTTTTTTATGTGATCATGCACCTCATCATCTGTATCCCCCTTTTCAGCATCCTAGATCTACCTAAGTATGTAATTGATATTTTTAAAGAGAGACATTTTTCTTCCTCTTACAGTAGTAACTACCCTTATCCTTATTAAGGCTCAATTTTTTAAAGAGTTTTCTGTTCCTAAATTATAATTTAGTTTGGTTATAGTTTCATTCTTGCAATAGAATGTACTGTATAGAAAAAAGACTTGGGAAACAAGACCAGGCTACCTCCATAACGAGGGCTGTTATGATCTATGAGTGAGCATGGGACAGTTTCGTTGTCAGTCCATTCAATTCTGTTCATCTGTTTGCCTGAGTTACCACTAATCCCCAAAGTGTGAGTGTTATCGAATAAACAATGTTTGACTTTTTTTGTGTCCAATACTTGCAGGCCAACTGCAACCTTCTCTGCAGTGATGAATATGGACCAGAAACAAAACGCTCCATGGCTCAGTTGAATGAGAAGGAAACTCCCTTTGAACTGATTGAGGCCCTCCTAAAGTACATTGAGACCCTGAATGTTCCAGGAGCTGTGCTTGTCTTCTTGCCTGGCTGGAACCTGATCTATACCATGCAAAAGCATCTGGAAATGAATCCTCATTTTGGTAAAGAAAACTGTTTTATTCTGCTTTTTTTTTCTTGTTAAGTACTTATGGCATGTGTAAATTTGAGGCTACTGGCAAATGTTAAGGCAGTTGGAGTTTGAGGAATTATATCCCCTCCCCAAAATTGTGTAACCTGCTATACCAGACATATGTGGCTGATTGTGGCATTTTGGGGATGAGGCATACAACTCTCCAAATCCCAATTATGTGATTGGCTGTGCATGAGCTGCAGAGCAAAGCAGTTTGAAGCCACACATACAGCTGAGGATTGGGGGCTCACAACTTGTACCCCTGCTTTTCAGAAGTGCCTGGTGCCCTTATCAGGCTTACATCACTCTGCCCCTTTAAAAGAACAGGTGTGTGATGTGAGCTAGGTGCCCATGGAAGCAGCAGCTGGGGATCAGGGAGCCCACTCGCCAATTGCCACTTCCACATGCAGCAGTTGCCACTTCCCTTATAAAGCAGCATGCAGCTGGGATTTCTAAGGGTCCCTGTACTTGAGTGCAGAGGCAATTACCACGCTCCAGCAGCCCCCGCATCTCTTGTATCAGTGTCCTTCCACATCAAAATGGCAGTGGGAGTGCTTGTACTAAAGCTTTAATTCAAGCACCCCTGCTACCATTTTGAAGTGTGGGGAGGCTGATGTGCAATAGGCCGAGGTGCTTTAATTAGAGCAGCTCTTGGAGCTGGTCTAATTTAAAGTGCTGCCCCCGCCCCTCACCCCCAGAGCACATGTAAAAGTGCCCTAAGTTTCCCAGGCTCCATGAGCCTGACATCACTGAGAGGCTCCTTGATCTTTAGTTCATGGTGCCAGTCCCTCACCTACCTATGGGGATCAGGTGAGGCAAGGGGAACAGGGAAAAAATGCTGATCAGGAAAGGGATAAATGTGTTCCAGACCCTGGGGCTGACCCATGCCCAATCCCAATGCTTATTTCAACATCAGAATCTGGGAGGGACAAGACCTGCAATATGTTCCATTTAAAGTGTGAAAGCAAACCAGACAGAAGGATGTTCTATCATTATGTGGAACATCTTTGTGACTCATTTGCTACATTATCATGCCATAAATTGGCTTGAATGTAGCATGTTACAGTTAAAGGTGTTAATCATGTCATAAGTGAGCCATAAATGTAATGTCTGCCAGGGGGGGCTGAGATCTGGGTTAAGAAGGGCCTGGTCTCTAAAATGTACTCTGTCCAAGTTTGCAGATGACACAAAGCTATGGGGAGAAGTGGACACGCCGGAGGGCAGGGAACAGCTGCAGGCAGACCTGGATAGGTTGCACAAGTGGGCAGAAAACAACAGGATGCAGTTCAACAAGGAGAAATGCAAAGTGCTGCACCTAGGGAGGAAAAATGTCCAGCACACTTACAGCCTAGGGAATGACCTGCTGGGTGGCACAGAGGTGGAAAGGGATCTTGGAGTCCTAGTGGACTCCAAGATGAACATGAGCCGGCAGTGTGACGAAGCCATCAGAAAAGCCAATGGCACTTTATCGCGCATCAGCAGATGCATGACGAATAGTTCCAGGGAGGTGATACTTCCCCTCTATAGGGCGTTGGTCAGACTGCAGTTGGAGTACTGCGTGCAATTCTGGGTGCCACACTTCAAGAAGGATGCGGATAACCTGGAGAGGGTCCAGAGAAGGGCAACTCGTATGGTTAAGGGCCTGCAGACCAAGCCCTACGAGGAGAGAGTAGAGAAACTGGACCTTTTCAGCCTCCGCAAGAGAAGGTTGAGAGGCGACCTTGTGGCTGCCTATAAGTTTATCACAGGGGCACAGAAGGGAATTGGTGAGGATTTATTCACCAAGGCGCCCCCGGGGGTTACAAGAAACAATGGCCACAAGCTAGCAGAGAGCAGATTTAGATTGGACATTAGGAAGAACTTCTTCACAGTTAGAGTGGCCAAGGTCTGGAACGGGCTCCCAAGGGAGGTGGTGCTCTCCCCTACCCTGGGGGTCTTCAAGAGGAGGTTAGACGTGTATCTAGCTGGGGTCATCTAGACCCAGCACTCTTTCCTGCTTATGCAGGGGGTCGGACTTGATGATCTATTGAGGTCCCTTCCGACCCTAACATCTATGAATCTATGGTCATATGAAGCAATGGAAGGATAAGGAGGAGTTAAACTTGGATGTATGCTTTTCCAGTTATGGCTAACCTTCTTATACTCTTTTAGGAAGCCATCGGTACAGGGTTCTGCCATTGCATTCACAAATTCCTCGAGAGGAACAGCGTAAAGTGTTTGATCCAGTGCCTCCTGGAGTGACCAAGGTAAGATTACCCTCTGCATGCAAAGCAGGGGAGTCACAGTATCTTATATTTTTGGAAAGTGCATTTAATGCTTATGTTTGTGCATATAAGCTGATGTGTATTATCAGGCAGGTCATCATAGCCCCCTGTAACTAACTATAAACGTATCCCAATAAGTACTTCTGTTTCCACAGGTTATTTTATCCACCAACATTGCTGAGACTAGCATTACCATCAATGATGTTGTCTATGTTATAGATTCATGCAAGTAAGTTCCATGTTCAGCTCTCTGTTTTATATAACATATTTGGACTACAAAGTACATTTTGTGAACATGCAGTACTGCCTTTCGTTCTTGGAGCCTGTCCCCTTGCTTGAATTTGGGTACCTCATCTCAATTTTTATAACAGTTGAAAGCTCTTAAAAACATATTGGCGCTCAATAAGCTGTCCTTTGTCAATCAGAAACCATGATGGTAGTGTTCATATGGGTGTTAGTGAGTTTCCTGCACACTGGAAACTTCCATTTGAGAGAGAGCATTACAAGCACTTGTATAGCTGATGGAAAAATTAAGTGTTCTTCTGTTGGTCTGATTTATTCTGACTTGCTGCATATAAACACAGCACGTTATAAATAAATCCCTAATTGCATGAGAGATCTAATCTTTTGAGAGAAGTGTTTAGCAAACGTGGTTCCTGTTGAAGTTGGGGCACCAGCTTTTTAAGGACAGCTAACTGATTGAAGTGTTGTATTAAATGATACAGTATAGAACTGCTTTGGCAGTACTTGAGATATAGAATATTTGAATTTCCATTGTTTCTGTTACAGACAGAAGGTGAAACTGTTCACTGCTCACAACAACATGACAAACTATGCCACAGTCTGGGCATCAAAAACCAACCTAGAGCAACGGAAAGGGCGAGCAGGCCGTGTGCGGGCTGGATTCTGCTTCCATTTGTGTAGCAGAGCTCGCTTTGAAAGGTGAGCCTATGCTGCTTCTGGAACATGGATGTCTTAGAGCACTTCAGAAACCGTTAAACTGTTTCTTCAAACCAGACTGGGAAAGCAGATTAACCTAACTTGCAGAGATAAAAGATTGCCATGAAATTCTGTATTTCCTCATCCACAGAGTTCAGTGTAAAAGTCATGGGTCTTTGCTATTTTTAACTCAGAAAACAAACAACTTCAGTGTGTTTCAAGGAAAGAGTTAAAAGTATGACTTCAGGATCATCTCCTACTCCCCTGCATAGAATGTAGCCTGCCAGCTTAATAGAACTCTTTCTGCTAAGTCATACCATGCTTCACTCACTGGAAAGCTGCAGGGGATCCAGGGAGTAGAGGAACTTAGAGAGGGACTGGATAAGATGCTGTCACAGATCACGTTGGTGCCCTGTTCCTGAAGAGGGGAAAATTGCTAGGGAGGAAGCCCTAGCAGTGACTAAGAAGCCCAGCTGTGGGTTGTCAGGGCAACCAGTGAAGGCCATCTGACCGGAAGGGGTCAGGCCTGGCTCCCTTTATAAACCCAAGGAGCTGAGGCCAGGGGCAGTTCCCTGCCAGGAGCCAGAGAGGCAGGAGCTCCTGGAGTAATGATGCGAGAAGCAGCGAGAACCACAGGTATAGCTTGACTTGAGTTGATCAATGTTGTTATAGCCAGGAGGCTCAAGTTTGTGTTGCTGTTTGTTAAAACCGGTGGTTTGGGTGAGGCTATTAGGGGTTGGAGGAGGCCTCATAGGGGACTCACAGCGGAGTGTGAGGACCCCAGCGCCAGTGGGCGCAGCACATGGGGTGCATAGACCCCAGCCCCAGAGAGGGACGTTTGAGAAGCCCTAGTGTGGGCGTGGCGAGCCCCCAAGAGGGGAGCGCTATTGAGAAGCCCCGTGCGAGTGTGGCAGGCCCCATAGAGGGGAGCGCTATTGAGAAGCCCTAGTGCTGGTGTGGCAAGCCCCCGAGAGGGGAGCGCTATTGGGAAAGCCCAAGTTGGGCACGGCGAGCCCCAGAAAGGGGAGCGCCTTATTGAGAAGCCCAAGTGTGGGCATGGAGAGCCCCAGAAAGGGGGCAACACTATTGGAAAGCCCAAGTGTGGGCACGGAGAGCCCCAGAAAGGGGGCAACATTATTGGAAAGCCCAAGTTGGGCACGGCAAGCCCCAGAGAAGAGGGGCAGTATTTTTAGGAAGCCCAAGTTGGGCACGGCGAGCCCCAGACAGGGGGCAGCATTTTTAAGAAGCCCAAGTGTGGGCACTGGGAGCCCCAGATAGGGGGCAGCATTATTGAGGAGGCCAAGTGTGGGCACTGGGAGCCCCAGATAGGGGGCCGCATTATTGGGAAGCCCAAGTTGGGCACCGTGAGCCTCAGATAGGGGGCAGCATTATTGAGGAGCCCAAGTGTGGGCACTGGGAGCCCCAGATAGGGGGCTGCATTATTGGGAAGCCCAAGTTGGGCACCGTGAGCCCCAGAGAAGGGGGGCAGCATTAGTAGGAAGCCCCAGGGTGGGCACGGAGAAGGAAGGCCCAGGGAGAACAGGAAGGGGCCAAAATAGCGAGAGAAGTGAGACAATGACGATTCCATCGGCGAGGTATAGACTGCGGTGTAGGGGAGGAAATGGAGCCGCAGATAGCGCCCCCTAGCAGAGGGGGCAGGACAAAGGCAGCCTCCCGCTGATTAAACACTAATTAATCAATTAAGATCAAGGCATGGCAGGCGAGTAGGCAGGCGGTTGCCCCAGAGACAGGTGTGTGGGCCACATTAAGGGCGGCCCAGAGCGGTGACCTGTCACAGATGCATAGATCCTAATGGTCAAAAAGCTGCTGTAGTGATATGCCAGACCCTTCTTTTTGTCCCATGGAAGAGATGATGGTGAGGACCAGTAGAAAAGAGACAGACAGATTTCCATTTTGGCCTGCTTCCTGACCAAAAGCTTTGAACATCTCAGTACTGTCAGGCTCTCTTCTTCCTAGCTGCACCTGCTGACACCTCTAAGCAGCTGTAACTTTGACTTGTTCAGTCTGCCACAGTTTTTAATGACAAAAGTCAGAAAACCCGCACTGCCAACTGCAGGGGGCTACACAGCTGTTGTATTCCGTATTCCACCCCTGTACAACAAAGCACCCATTCCTTGGGGAAGCAGCTACAGTGGAGTTATGGTTGTTTGACAGAAAAACCCTGTAGATTCACGGGTGTCTAGAAGAGGGAAGAGTTTGCACTGGGAAAGCATGGATGTTACTATGCTCATTTTGGAGTGTTGGTTCCATTAGATGCTAACCATTTAAAAGATGCCCATTTCTAGAGTTTGTCTCAACTGTGACCACTGAGGGGCACTTCACCAAGCGTAAGAGCTTCTCTTTGCTTTTAGAAACATGTATGGGCATTTGCCAACAAAAGCAATTGTCTTTTTGAGTAGGAACCAGCAAGTCGAGTTGGGTGGTGGCAGAAGTTGTGGACATTAAGTAAACAGCATGCTGCCAGCTTCTATGCTAGCATATAGAGAGAGAGACAGGCTGGAAGGAGTTGACCTGTCCTGAAGAATGACACTTAGCAGTTGGTTGTGGGTGGGGCAAGAAGGTGCAAGAGATGGGAAGTATTGAAGAGAAGTACTTTTTAAAATAGTCACTGCTTGTCTTGGGAACATACTGATGGTGGCTTGATCAGGTGACTGAGAGAGCATACTCACGAAAAGAGGTGGGTTGCACTTGATGGGGTGATCTTTGGGAGCAGTTGGGCTATGAATATGTTCAGAACTGTGATGCTTTGTTCTCTCCACCTTTTGCTTCCAGACTTGAAACTCATATGACACCTGAGATGTTTCGCACACCACTGCATGAAATTGCTTTGAGTATCAAACTGCTAAGGCTGGGAGGAATTGGTCAGTTCTTGGCCAAAGCAATTGAACCACCACCTTTAGATGCAGTGATTGAAGCAGAGCACACCCTCAGAGGTACCTGCAGCAGTGGCACACAAGGCTTTTTGTATAGGCAGACTTGTCATGTGTACAATTTGGGGTGTCAGGGTCTTCTGCATGTCTAGATCCTGTATCCTTGGGCAGAAGACCTCTGTCTGGTGACGCCCTTAGTTCTGGAATGCATTGTGTGGGTAGTAACTAAAGAAATACTCAGATTCCTAAATTGCATGTCATGGCTTTGAAAAATTCAGATTCAAGCTTCAGGCTTACTTTTTTGTTTTTACTTTGCCATTGATTTAAACTAGCAGTATAAGATTGCTATGTATGAGGGGGGCAAAATATAGGGCATTAAAACATTCAGGAGGCTGGTACTAAGTAAAGACATAACATGGACTCGTGGCTTTACAGTTATTTTGCGTATATGTAGTTCTTTCTATCACAGGATCTCAGTAGTCACTTCAAACATTAATAGCTCAACCTCTGTGTCTCAATTTCCTGTTTGTCAAGCTGTTATGAGGCTAGGTACCCTGCCTCAGGCCATACGGATAGTCTGTGACAGACTTGGGAAAGGAATCCTGGTTCCTTTTCCCTTGGATGTTTCAGACCAGTTTCTTTAAGGACCCAGCAGGGTCTAAACAAATTATTTGAATTGATGGTTTGTTTGATAATATGTGAAAGATGCTTCCTCAGCCTGACGCAGGTATTTACACCCGAAAGCTTGCTAAGAAGAATTTTTCCAACTATTTGAGTTGTTGTAATAAAAGATACAGATTTACCCAAAGAACCTTTTAGGGCACTTGTGTAATGCAATTAAGTAAGATGCCTTCCTGTTGCCATTCTAAGACTTTTTAAATTCATTCTTATTTTTCTAAAGTTGTGACAGTTATTCAGTTAGAGACAGTGTTGAAATCCATGCAAAAGAGCAAAAATAAATATATGTATCCTTAATTGTGGGACTTGATGACTTAACAGGGACTGTGAAAGGCTAGTGCTTTTCTAGGCTGCTTATGAAAGCATGGAAATTTTGGGGTGAATGCTTTCATCTTTAGAAATGTCAGAATTGGTGTTTTTGTCTAGTTTTGTTGGAAGACCTGTGGAAAGTCTCAAGAGCAAGTGTATTATGGGATGTTGAATATCTATAAAAATCCTTTCTTCAAAATATAAGTTAAGCATTTTAGCTCAGTGGCTGTTAACCAAAACTATTTAATGTTCTTCCTCCATTGCTTTGCTGTTTCTAGTCTTTTCACTCTCTCAAAATTTGTTCATCGGTTCTTAACCTAGAGACTTTATAGTAAGCAAGACCAAAATTTATGCCCTTCTCCCTCAGCCTTCAAAATTTTCATGCCATCTTTATACCATATAGATGCAAAGAAAGAATGCATAAGTTTCTGCTTTGTGGGTCAGCTCTAACCTTTAAGTATAATAGTGGTATAATTCATAGTTTTTATCCTAATGCAGTTCAATAAATGTTATGATTGAATAGTTTAGCTAGTCAGCAAAACCATAAGCTTCCCAGGTCAGTAAAGCAAATAGTAAATAATCGGAGCTTACTTGATTTTATTAGTGACAGTTTGCTGAGTATTGGTTCAGCTGGGACAAAGTGTCTTAAAAAAAATTATATTGCCCTTGTGTAACCAGTTTTGAAATAGCAATTACTATTTAAGCTGTGGCGTGAGAATGAAGATGAGGTCTAATACGTGTAAAACATTTCCATCTCTTACCTCGTTAGTAATTGGCTGGACTGTGTAATTGCCAGAACTGTTTTGCTGACAGAGAAGTCTTGTTTCAGAGCTGGATGCCCTGGATTCCAACGATGAGTTGACACCTCTTGGAAGAATTCTGGCAAGACTCCCAATTGAACCTCGTCTTGGCAAAATGATGATAATGGGCTGCATTTTCTAGTAAGTTTATCAGTCCCAATGGTGAGTTCTTTGTTATTTCCCTAGGTTTCTGAATCTTTATGCATGTACTGTACAGAAAAAGCATGTATCCGGAAAGGCCCTGAATGTCATTGTGAGGGATAGAAAAATGAATGAACTAATAAATCCATCAGTAAAATAGTATTGCTGAGTATGGGAAGCCAGCTATCATATAATGAAGTGGAAATATCTAGTTGCAACCAAGGCTGAATATTTATGAAGTTGGAGAATGGGACTTTGAATATTAGTAAGAAAGGGGTGAGCTGTAGATGGGGATATGTGGACAGTTAGTATTTAGGACAGATTAAAAGAACCCTGAGCTTGAACATCACACAGAAGGAGATCGATGTTGTGTTTAATCATGTCGGTGCAGGGGTTCAATGCTTATCTCAAAGGTGTTGAATAGTACTGTTATTGGATAGGGAGAGGAAGACACAGTGCTTGTTGTGAACACTCACTCTGTAAATTTCTAATAACTGGAATTTAAAGTACCATATTTATTTGAACAACTAGCAAAATGCCCATCATGAATAACTGGGGGGGGCAGTTAGAGTGGGGATGGAAACTCGCATCCGTCCCATGCCCTCCCCCTGCTGCTCTGGGTCTATCTCCGCTCTTCCCTCCCTGCCCCTCTCCTGCTGGTGTTCTGATTCGTGCCCCACTCCCACTTGCATGCCCCACAGCCGCAGCTGGCAGTAGTGGAGTGGAGGCATGGCCACAGAGTGCCACGCGGGGAGCAGGCGTGGAGGGCGCGCCATGCCCTGCGGCCATGTGCTGGGCCATGTGCACCCCTGTGCCAGCTCCCCACACGCCTCATGCCACACCCCTCCGTGCCCCAGAGCTGCAGCTGGTGGGTGATCCCTGTGCAGGGGGTGGGGGCACAGCCACGGGGTGCTGCGCAGGGAGCGGGCACGGGGGGCATGCACCATCCCGCGGCCACGTGCTGCACACCCCACTCCCTGCACGGCACCCTGCAGCCACATGCCATGTCCCCTTGCCCTGCCTCCCATGCCATGCCCCCACACAGCCATGTGCCATGCTGTCCTGCAGGGCCGAAAACCATGCACCCCTCCTCTTGCCTCCCTTCCCCACTGTGTGGTGGAGCACACCATGGCCCCCTCTGTCTGTCTGTCTGTCTGTCTGTAAGCTGCATATGCACTGGGCCCAGATCGTTACAGACAGACACAGCTGAAAGTGCTACCATTTTTATTATATTAGAATTGATGAGGTGTTTTTTCCCCCCCAATCAGAACAGGAAAAACAGCCTCCCATTTTACATTCATATACATGGGAACTGCGTTAAATACATTGCCTATCTTTGAACTGCTGCTAAAAGCAGCATGTGCTCAGTAATGAAGTTGATTAAATGCAGCCAACATTGAGAGTGACTATAAAACACTTTAAAAAAACAAATAAATAAATGTGTCTCTCAGGTCAAGTGGGCCAAATCCGATTCTAATTCCATCAACTGAGCAAAACTCAACCATTCAAGCCTGTAACCTGTATAGGTACAGTCCACCTGAAAAAGATATTTGGGAGTTCCCACTGAGCACAGTCCCCCTCAGTGCCAACTCTTTTTCAGTTCACAGCAAGCCACTACATTGCATACACTTAGACCTCCTCTTTACTCTTATAGCTGAGCAGCGCCTTCCTTTCCCATTTCCAAGAATTCCTGTTTCTTCCCCAGCCTTAGGTGCCTGGCAAACATGACCAAATGGGCACCCAAACAGTGTACCCAAAATCCCTCTATTGGCCCCTCTCAGCCTGTCACATGATAGTGTGGCCCTGCCCTCCATGAGCTGAAGCCAGACCAGTTTGCCCTGTACCTCATCTCTGTATCAATTTTGGAGGCTCCCAGGACTCATGACAAGAACACCCAGTTCCAGTCATGAGTTGGGGGCTAGCTAGCACATGGCTCCTTTGTGGGGTGTATCTGGCCTATACACACACACTGAGCAATGCTGAGCTGTGGGGTCATCATGGCTTAAAATACTGTTGACTCCAGTGGGGCCCAGCCCAATGAAATATATGGTAAATCAAGAGCCTTTTGGTTTTGGACTAATATCATGCGTCATTTATACCAGGGGCGGGTAGTTATTTCAGGCGAAGGACCTCATACTGAGTTTTGACAAGCCATCGAGGGCCGCATGACAAGCAGCCAGGGGCAGATAAATATTAATTTTCTAAATGTTTTAGGGGCCCCGCAGGCCAGGTAGAATGGCCTGGCAGGCCGCATTTTACCCACCCTTGGTTTATACCACTAAGGCACTTTTCTTAGTTGCTGGGGATAACTGCTTTTCTGGTACAGGGTAGTACCCAAGCAGAGGTAATGTATAGTTAACCCCCCACTTTCATTTCTAGTGGGAAGATCTTGGCTTTATACCCAGTTTATGGAAGTGGGAGACTCCTTCCTAGTTTGCTCCTGCAGCCATATGGCTGAGGGCAAGCAACACTTGAGGGTGTCTGAACCCCAAGCTTCTGGGCTTGGGCCTGCATATAGGACGCCCGCCAAATGATTTGGAAGCATCTGAAGCCCCAGGTGGGGGTGGAGGATATTTGCCAGTAGCAGGGCCACTTATGGTTCTTGAATGACTCACAGATTTGGAATTGATTTAGCTGATTTGGCTTGGAACGCAAAAACATTTCCTTAAAATAAAAAAATAGTTTATATTTTCTTTAAGTAAGTGCTTAAGTGCTACTTAGAAATGTGTTTATAGAGTAACTGTCTTAAAACTTGCAGCAGTTTCAAAAGTAAAATGCATCATTTCTATATAAGCTAAGTTTATGGGTACTGTATACAAATTGCAGTAGCCATGTTTATTTCCAGGTCATTTTTTTCAAATTTGTTCCTTACTTCCATGTAGTCAGGGAGAGCAAGGTCTGACTAAAAGTGGGGAAAAGAGGATGCAGAGATGGGGTAGAGGGCATAGGGGAGGTTGACAAATTCAAGACAAACTTCCAATAATTAGATTCTATACCTGAAAAACTCTATCAAACATTTTCCATATATCAAATCAAGTTACTAGGGATTGTTTTATAATCCAGTAAATATGGTAATTAACATGCTACCTCAGTGGAGTGCTGAGAAATGAGATGAGCGCTAAGGTAGTGGGGTCTCTAAGAAGGAAGGTTTTATTCATGTCAGGAGGTCTAACAGGTTGGACATCCCTGCTTCTGTGGTTTCTGTTTCAGTGTTGGGGATGCTGTTTGTACCATCTCTGCTGCCACCTGCTTCCCCGAACCTTTCATCAGCGAGGGTAAACGGCTGGGTTACATCCACAGGCACTTTGCTGGGAATAGGTTTTCAGATCACGTGGCCCTGCTTTCAGTCTTCCAGGCTTGGGATGATGCAAGGTATGTTAATTGTTGGTTTAGTGCAGAATTTAATGGAAGATTATGGTTAAAGTGGGGCGAATAACCATAGAACTTAACTAATCAACCAAATGGCTGGGATGGCCAAGGTGTAATATTTGTCCTATTCCCGGTGTGAGCTTCTCAAGTCCAGCTTGGTCTGTGTTTTGTTTCATTTCTAGAATGGGTGGTGAAGAGGCAGAAATAAGATTCTGTGAACACAAACGACTCAACATGGCTACGCTTCGCATGACTTGGGAAGCCAAAATTCAGCTCAAAGATATTCTCATTAATTCTGGCTTCCCAGAAGGTAATACTACATGAAAGTAGTCATTCCGTATTGTCCTCTTTCATACTGAAAGCTGAGTGGGTTTTAAACTGTCCGTTTGCCAGTCGTCATGCTGTGATCTAGCATAATATGCATGTACGTAGTGAAGTGTTTGCCATTGTTAAAGCGACTTTCATGTGGGTCTGTCCAGATGTATTTGGTGCTCTCCTAGCAATTGCAATTAAGGATCTATGAGTGTAGTGAAGAAGTGGAGCTAAATTCTTAAGGGTGCTCCAAATTCACATTTCCTTCTGGTTTAGAAGATTGAGATTGTCACCTGCAGAGTTGCTCACAACTCTTGCATTATGGTAAGGAAGTCAGTCACTTGGGACACTCCATCTCCCCCAGGATTAGAACAGAGATACAGGGCTGGAAAGCCATTCTTGGCAAGTGCAGCAGGAGGGGTGCATAGTGATAATCCATTTTTATGATGAAAGGGGGTGTTTTGATGATAAGGGTTTTTCAGCATTTCCTGAAGGTGACCAGGTTCTGAATTTGTTTAACTTCCTCTGGAAATGTGTTCCATGTTAGAAGGTCCAGACGGATCTGATATTTTAATATCCTGCTTAATAATACTTAATAGTTGTCCTCCCTTTGCTCTCAAGGTTAAGTACTGCAGTAATCTTAAATTTTATTAATAGGCTGGATAATCCAGAAGCACGTTAGTAACATCTGCCCTGCCTCTCTAGGAGACACATGTCTCCAAAACAAAAGCTGGATAAGGCTGATGCAGCAACTGCCAAACAAACCGGTGACTCCTTGTTTTTTTTTGAAAAACCAGGAGAAAAGGGAAATGACTCTTCAGTTTGATTTTATTTTCAGCTCTCTTGAATCATGTTACTCTTGAATCATGGAAAATGTGTTTAATGTACTGACAGCAAATACATTTTTTGTGAAGCAGCAGTAAATGTTATCTTCTGAGTGCAGAAGACTTGAGAACAGATGTCTGTGTGAACAGATACCCAGGTCAATAAACAGTCAAGTCTGATATCCTGAATAATTTAGCTAAGCTGTGCTCTGTCAGATCTGGATAAGAGACAGTTTTCTGTTCTGTCAACAGAATGCTTGATGACTCAACCATTTAACAACACCGGACCAGATAACAATCTGGATGTTGTGATCTCCCTGCTTGCTTTTGGTGTGTACCCTAATGTCTGCTACCACAAGGAGAAAAGGAAGATTCTTACCACTGAGGGGCGCAATGCACTTATTCACAAATCATCTGTCAACTGCCCTTTCAGCAGCCAGGACCTAAAGTATCCCTGTCCTTTCTTTGTTTTTGGGGAAAAGGTAAGGAGTCTAAAATTCTCCCTGCTACCAAGCTTTACCCTGATCCTTATCGCTTCACTTCAAAAGGTCCTTCTAGGCACTGGATTGCTTTTCTTTAGGTGACAACTTTAATGTTAGTAAAACAGTGGATTTCCGGCCTGGAATTTTCTGGTACCAAACCCTTGTTCAAAGCTCTGTCCTCTCACTGTTGTCTTCTTCAGCTCAGTTCAGAATTCCTGTAGTATTTATTGTTTTAATTTACATTTAGCACAGCCCCAAAGCATTGAACATTTAGTGTGCTGCTTAGTTTGGTATTGACAAATTAAATTAACTGCTGGACAGGTAATCAGAGAGAAGTTGGAGGCTTTAGGAAGTGAAAAGGGGACAGCTGTGGCTTTTGGCATTCAGGAAGCTTTGGTTTTTATAGTCAGAATGCATGCGAGACTTTGGGTATTGAAGGTGGCAAGTGGGAATTCATCACCCCTCTGCCTCTGCCCAAAAGAAGGGAGAAAATTTAGATATGCATTTGGGAGCTAGGGATTTGAATTCCTCATTTCAGCAAGGCTTTATCACGTATAGCTGTTCTATTGCACTCCACAATATCTGCCACTGCATCGAATCCTGGAAATGATGTATATAAAATTGAATTCTCTTTAGAATGGGGTTTGTTGACACACCTTTTAAGATGAATGGTGGCTTTTCACATATTCATGGCTGCCATTTCAAGCTGGTGTCATATTATTGTTTTATGTTCGGACCATGTTTTGAAGGTTCTCTTTATACGTACAAAATGTATTGGCTTATTTCTTGGAATGAACATGTAGTATTAGCACAGTTATCCAGCAATTTTACAGCCTTGCAATATAGGGATGTTTGTCTAATCCCAGTGCCTGAGGGGGAGTCTGACAAATCCAAAAGGTAGGTGCAGCAGTGGTAGCATTGCTACACCATCACAGAAAGGGTGCATCCCAAACTTTGTACAGGCCATTTCTAAGGTGGGAGTTCAGTCATCTCAGTGTATTCTGTCAACACTGACAAAACATTAAATGGTTTATATAAAGGGCTTGGGCAGACATAATTGCACCAGAAACATAACATCATATTGCTCTGTATGTCACCGTAAACATTTATAGCACCAGAAAATGGCAAACCAGCTGCAAAGATCTTCCATGTAAAACGTGGTACCATAAACTTGAATGTGTGATATGTCCCAGCAGTCAGCTGATTGTCAGCCTTGGATACAGATTGTACCAGGAGCTGCCCAGTCCCAATGATAACAGCAGGTTGCTGGGCAGGGGAGTTGCAGGCCTCCTAGCAGAGAAGCCCCTTTGCTTCCCCAGGTAACTTTGCAACCCTTGTGCCTAGCACTAAAGCTGGAACATTTGCTGCCTTACCCCACTTTAGAGCCCTGTACTACAGCCCCTGCAGGGCAAGGCAGTAAATGTGCCAGCTTTAAATGTGCCAATTTTCAATATCAACTTGGGGTAGTCCCAGACTACCCCCTCTCCTTTTGCTGGCAATTTCACTTTTGTGGTGTGTGGAATTTTATGTCCTACCCAAAAATCACATTGCTTGCCATGCACATCTGGCATGACAGGTCACATTTTTGAGGATGGTGCAAAAAGTTCCCTAGACTCCATTCACATGACAGTCTCAATGTCTGCCAGCAGCCAGAGTAACACATCTTCAACAGGAACTGCATTTAGACCCCAAAACCCATATTACGTGGTCAACTTAACAGCTCTAAAACAGGAATTAATTTTGGTTTGTACCAGCCCAATCTGATTTTGGAGAGTTTGCCAAATCAGCACAAAGCATGTGTCTCATCACTGTTCCCTTTAAATCACAATCTTGGGATTATTTTGTGTTTGTGTATTTGTTAGTTCCCATGGACACTGCAAAGTAGTGCAGTTTTCATTTCCTATTCAAGATCTGGGTTTTTCTTTTCCCCCTTCCACCTGCAGATCCGAACCAGAGCTATCTCTGCCAAAGGAATGACTTTGGTGAGCCCACTGCAGCTGCTCCTGTTTGCCTCAAAGAAAGTCTTATCTGATGGAGAGATCATTCTTGTAGATGACTGGTATGAATTTCCAAGTTGATAATGGATGTTTAAGTGTGCGAGAGAGCAATGACTGAAGGGAAGCAGCTGGTATCACAGCTAAAAGTATCTTTAGAACGGGGAAAATGTAGGTCAGACTGTGCAGTAACAGATTAATTTCATCAAAGCATTATCTTTGGTGTGTGTAAGGCAGGGAATGGTTTACTTTGGCAGCTCCTTTTATTTTATAGATTAGGTTCCTAAATTAAAAACATGAGGACCTGGCTGAAGTCCATGAAAGATACTTTTTCGGTTTTTGAGTTTGCGTAAGGTGATATAAGTGTTGCCTCTACATGAGTAGACAAGCAGAGGGAAAGCTAACTTCATGGCTAATGCACAGCAGGATCAGGAGTACTGAGTTTCTTATTTCTGGTTCCGCTGCTTTCTGTGCCAAGCTGTCATCTTTACCTCAGTTTCCCATTCTGTAAAACAAGGTTACTGACAGCTAACTCCCCAGATCTGTTAAGGCCTACTTCTAATAATTAGAACATTGTTTGCTATTTCTTGGCAGACGCTTTATAGCAAAATGATTTGTATTCTCAGAGGTTGAGGCTCCCCTGCACTTTTGGACCTGTTGTAGCATTCTGTCTTGGGTTATATCACGGGTATCCAACCTGCAGCATGAGTGCCACAAGTGGCAGGGACAGCCTCCATGTATGCCACATAGATTGGGAGGGGACAGACAGTACTGTGGCAGATAGGACAGAGAGCAGAAAGCAGAGCAGCAGATCAGGCAGGGAGCACATTGCAGAAGCCAAAAGCTGAGCAGCTGAGCAGGCAGGGAAAGGGTATCAGAGTGGCACTCAGGGAAGGTGCAAGGCTAATCTGTGGCATGTCTGCCAAAAAGTCTGGCCCCCACTGGATTATGTAATTGGCAGTACATCCCGCGTTCTGAGTCCAAAGGGAACAGCAAGCCAAATACTTGGCAGTTGTTTTAACTGGTTTTTATCATCTGTCAGTCTAGGAAATTAGTATGTTTTGGTCACACTGTCCTGGGTTTTTAATTTCATTTCCCATTGTTAGGAGATAAGAAATAGAAAATCAAAGGGCTGGGTACCTGTTTCCATGGTGGTTTGCACAAGACCTACTAAATACCCATTCTGTTGAGAACATCTTTCTCTAGTCCCAAACTATCTGCAGCATGTCATTTTTTATGCTAGGATCAAATTGAAGATGTCCCATGATGCAGCTGCCTGCATCACTGCCCTACGTGCAGCAATGGAGGCTCTTGTTGTAGAAGTAACTAAAGAACCTGAAATCATCAGTCATCTGGACCCTGTAAACGAGCGAATGTTAAACATGATACGCCAGATCTCCAGACCTTCAGCAGCAGGCATCCACCTTATGGCTGCCAATACAAGGTTAGCTTAGACCTGCTCATTTGTACCACTGGATCCTTGCTCCACTCCTACTGATTAATGCCTGCAAATTCCAAAGGCCGAAACATGTGAACTCATGCCAGTGAGAACTGTTGGGTTTTAGTTGGGAAACAGGTTACCAAGTATGCATAATCAGTATGGAAATAAAACTTTTATACCTATTTTCAATGGGTGATAATGTAGGATGATAATGTTTGCATCTTAGCTGGGATGATCTAGTTGGGGCTGGTCCGGCTGGGTTGGGGGGTTGTGGGTTGGGAGTGATGGGTCATAAATGGGGTCATGATGAGGAAAAGTTTGGGAAGTGCTGAACTAGATGATCTCTTGGTGCCTTCCAGCCCTAATTTTCTGTGATTCTATATCATGTAAAAATGTTGGCAGTTGTGGTGCTGATTTGGATTTTCAGTGTTGGGCACTACATCTTCAGAACTTTGTCCTCTGAGCACGTTGCTGTAAATGTACATGTAAATTCCGTCTACACAGGAATATTTAGCTTGCTTGCAATTTCATACCCCTCGCGTCAATTTTTACTGTTTAGTCTACAGAACAGATTTTCAGCAATGACAGTAACCCCGTCAGGGTTGCCTTAGTGGAGGCACTGCTGCTACCACAGCAGCCAGGTAAGGGTGTTCTACATGCCTGGTGCACAACCAGACTGGGAAGGGGCTGCAGCATGTGGGGGCTTTCCTGTCTCATTAGGGTTCTCTGATGATCCTAAAAAAAGGCAGGAGAGCTAGTTTGTGCCCCAGTCCTTCCTGGTTCAGTTCTCCCATGCTCCCAGAAACCAACACATGCGGGACACTTCCGCCTATCCCGTGTGCCTGTTTTCCAGATGCCATATTGGGCGGACCAGGCACAGTTGGGACACAAGCCAGCTCTCCTGCTTGCTTTGGCTTATCAGACAACCCTGCTGAGGCAGGAGCACACTTGGGTGCCCCAGCCTTTCCTGGCCTGGCAATGTACCAGGTGTGCAGTGCACTTTTACCTGCTGGCACCTAGTTGGGAATCATTGGAGGCGAGGCAGCATCAAGTGGCTTCTCGGGCAGGATCTTGCCAAATTTAAAGAAGTTGGGGAACAATGCAAAAACATGACCCTGAAAAGGTTGAGACCCACTGGTGTAGGGTTTCCAGAGTGTATTACACCTGGGAGAGGTGAGGAAATAGAAAGTGAAAAGTGGATTGAAATGATAGTAGGCGTGCATGCAGACAGCACTGCAGAGGAAGGCAGGGGGCTTTCTCTGATCCCTGTCTGTATCACCTCTGAAAAATCTACTTCTAGTGAGTTGCTCAGCATTACATAGAAAGCCGGGTTAGAGGCTGGGATAGGCCTCCAGAGTAGGGCATTTTTCGGCTGTCTAAACCACGAGACCACTTCCCCTTCCTCATGGATGCCCTACCTCATTTACATTCGCTCATTCCAATTTATGCAACAAATCTTTTGTATAAGAGGACTGACCGGGAGAGTCTTGGGGTGTGGACGCATGTAACAATTGAAGTGTTCCCAAGTGTCACTGATGGGAAACCAGTTCACAGTTGTCATGGGTCAGAGGTGTCCACGCATGTAATGCCCAAGCATTCCAGGTATGAGTCATTGTTTAAGTGCTGAAGTACTGTGGCTGTGACACTTGGCAGTCGGAGTGTGCTCAGCCCAGAATGCCTGGCTGTGACAGTGGTGGGGGAGGAAACGGGGAGCGCTTGGATCAATACTTTGGAGGTCTTGGCAGGTGGGTGATCTATATCTAGGGCCACTGTCACTTTTCTGCCTTCCCTTCTCTCCTCAACATTAGTTCAGTTGTCTGTGCTTGACTGAACTCTTCGCTGTTCTTGCCTGGTTTGATGCCCAAAGGCAGAGGAGCGTTTGGATTCACTTTTCTAGGATCCCAGGAGCTGAAGGGGACATGAGGGGCTGAAGTCAAGTAGGGACACAGCTGATTGTAGAACCATAGCTTTTTATTGAACACAGGCAGAACAAGCAGTTGTTTTCAGGGGGGGTTCCCCCAAAGTGCCACCAAAAGGAAAAGAAGAGTTCTGGCCACATACCAGGATGGCTAGCTGGGGAGGCTGAGGAATGATGCAGTATGGGATGCCTGGAGGCCTGACCAAACTCATGTCATGGGATGCTTAGTGTTTACACATTAACGCATACCTGTTTCTCAGTGCACCTTTTCACAAGAATATATGATTTTTTCCCAGTACATTTTTAAACTGTTGCAGGCAGCTTTAAACTTGTTTAACGGACTTGTCTGACTGTCTACTTTTAGGTATAAAGTGTATTTAAACTGGTCTAAGAGCTGCATGAGTCCATATCTTCAAATGAACGTTGTTATTGCGAGCGGGGGGGTGAAAATGTTGACTGTTAAAAACTCAATGTGTTTATAAATGCTTAAAGATAAAATTGAATTTCTTTCACAGATATGGAGATGGTCCTCGCCCACCTAAAATGGCTCGATATGACAATGGAGGTGGATACAGAGGACGGGGAGGTTACCAGCGTGGCTCTGGTGGAGGCTATGGTGGCGGTTATAACTCATACCAAGGACGAAGAGGGTACCAAGGAGGTTCTGGGGGAGGTTACAGAGGTGGTGGTGGATATAGAGGGACTGGGGGAGGGTATCGAGGCTCAGGCGGGGGATATAGAGGGTACCAAGGTGGCAACAGAGGTGGCTTTGGAGGTGGGTATGGAGGCCCAGGAAGGGGAGGTGGTGGTGGTTTTTGAAATCTCTTGAGGTCTTCCTTGTACTCTAAAAAACGTGCATGTTTCCTTCCTCAGTTCCTTTGCTGCTACTACAGAAGTTTGTCAGTCATTCTAATTGTTCACAGTAGCTTGAAACAAATTTAGGTTTAGTAGTGAGTGATGTGTTAGATCCTGAACACTTACTACAGAGTCTGCAACCATTTGTATTATTTTGTTCTTAATAAAGTGTTCAGTTTCCAAGAAAATGTGTTTTGTTTCTGACTCCTTCCAAGCATGAGAAAGATGGAAGAAACTTTTCCCCAGTGATAAAAGGTCATGAGGCACAGAAACAAGTTTTTCAGACTCCTACAGCTTACAGGTAGCTGTTGCTGAAGGCAGAGATAACAGTGAATGGACAAAACAAAATTTAGTGCCAAAGCAGAGACTTGAAATCATAGGACTTGAGCTCAAAGATACTAACATGTGGGGAAGTTTTTTTTCCCTGCAAAATGCACTTACAAATAGGTCCTGTTTCAATGGCTTTATGAGTGCCAAAGGCTGCAGGCAGGCAGGGAGCAGTGTCTGGGAGCAAGACGGGTGGGCAGGGCCAGGAAGACCCTGGAATCTTGGGGTGGTGACAGTGTAGGAGCCGCAATCTGCCCCCCACGGCCCTGCAACAGGCACTGGTTCTGGCGGCAGGGGCATGCAGGGAGCAGATCAGGGCTCTGCCTGGTGGTGTCACTGCCCAAAGTTCACAGCCTCAAATGCAGCTCCCTGGCTGCCCAAGGCCCCATCCTGTGTGCCCTGCCTATCTGGCTCCTGACCCATCTCCAAGGAGACTCTGAGGTGGGGGTGGAGGGGCCGGGTCAGAGCCACGATGGGCAGATTGCAGCTTTTCCTCAACCCCATGTTGTCACAGCCCCTCAATCTCAGAGTATCCATGGAGACCAGCTGGGTGGATAGGATGGGGCCACCTGGGTTGGATTAGCTGCGTTTGGGGCCGGTGGCTGAGATCTTGGGGCAGTGATGGCATGGGCCAGGGCTGATTCCTTCCTGGAGATAGAAGCACACTGCTTTGATCCCTGCTCCACCAGGCAGTAGCTCTGGTATTACTCTTCAGGCAGCTGGGAATCAGCAGCCCATTAATATTGAGTTAATTGCCCATTGTTCTTCACAGCTGTTAAAGATCATTTGTCCTTTTTAATGATTTTCAGGGTCTGCCAATGAAGCTAACCTTTTCTAGGGGAGCTTTGCTGTCTGCTAGGGTTTCTGGTCTCTTCTGTTTCACAGCTCTTTAGCTCTTTTCAAGATTAGAGAGGTCTACCCATGGAGACCAGCCGTCAGCAGCAGTTAAAGAGTTTTATTTTAGCAGGAAAAGGAGGGTGAGTCAACTGAAGATTAGGCACCTTCCCTGCTCTCTGAAGCCATGACTCTGGAGAAAAGAACATTTTCTTCAAAATGTCTTTCAAAAACAAGATGCATACTATATTGGGGGGATTATATAACCTTAAAACCAGGTATGACTGAAAGAATAAAAGTTTTTCAATTTCTGTTTTCTAGGGCAGCATTTCTCAACCTGTGGGTCATGATCCAAAAGTGGATCACAAAAATATATGGAAGGGTTATGAACAAACTTTAAAAATGGATCAACAAACTTTTAAAAAATGGATTCTCCTTTAAGAAAGAAAAATGGGAAACTGGGGAACAGAGCTCCAACCTGTGAGGGACTTCTTGGGGACCCCCAGGGCCCATGCATACCCCATCATGCCCCACACACTGGGGGCCAGGCCTGTAGGCAGTGGGTCAGGAGTGTGGAGTACTGGGTTGGAACTGGCCACTGATGTTTACAAATGGGTCTTGGTACAAAAAAGGTTGAAAACCACTGTTCTAGGGTGTTTATGAATTATGAGGGGGGGAAAACCTGCTGTACTGTTTAGTACTCTGAATACTGCTAAGAAATCCTGACCTTATGTTTTCTTCCAAGAACAGCAAAAATTGCCTAATACTAACAAGTCATAATTGTTAAAGGAGGGAAGGCTGATGACTGAAACCCTTGATTAACCACCACTGAAACAGTGATTTACTTGAGGACTTGAAGTGGAGGCAATGCAGATGAACTGGCTTTCTTGTAGGGGGAAAAAAAATGTTATTTTTTTTTAATGCAGTGATAGGGAAAGCCAAGCCCCTTAAATTTGCAGCTGTACCATTAGTAACTTCAATAAGAGGACCAGTGGAAATGAATATGTGCCAGGGTTTGTCTAACTGTGCTAACAGCAGCTCTAGGTACATGGTCAAGACAGTTCTGTATTAAGGCCTCACTGTTATTGGAAGATTTGCACTAGCAGTTGAGGAAAAGCTAAGGATGAATGTTTGTCTTTTCCTTCTAATGTAGCTTTAAAAGATCATTTTATGATTTAATTAAGACGGGGACATTTCCTAGTAAGTACTTCCATGAAATTGGGTTATTAAATCAAAGGAGGGAGTTGGGTTTTGTGTTTGGGTTGTTTTTTGTTTTGTTTTGTTGGGGTTTGGGGGGGGGGGGGGGAGCAGCTTTAAGGACTGGATATACTAACTTAATCCATAAAGGCAACATCAGTCACTTTTAAATTTAAAGAGAGTTTCATTGACCTAAATCAGAAGCACTGTTTCTTTAATCAGAACTTTACTACCAAATGTCATGTCAGCTGCATGTTTAACTGTTAACCACACTGATACCCTTAATGTCATCTAATGTGTTATTGCTCAACTCCAAGCTCAGGTCTTGGATTAGTTTGGAAACAGTATCTTCCTCTGTATCGCCTGAGGCAGTAAACTCCAGGATCCCTTCTGCTACAGTACTGAGCTGGTCCGTAGGCTGAAGGATGGTCACTCCATGGCCGTTGTTACTATAAACGTGGTTATTTTTCATCTTCAGCTTGGGTATTGGAACCACCTATTAAGGATTCAAAATGGGCTAGTTTTGTTGAAGGATGCGCTATGTTCTTAAAATGCCAAAATTTTCTTTCACACTGTATGCATTTACATGCAGAATAAACTTGTTTTCTCTGGAGGTAAGGACTTCCCTAAAAATAGTCATGTCTTATCCTAGGCCTCTGGCAGACATTAAAATTAAGACATGACTGCCCTGTTATTTGCACCGTAAATAGTAATGTTGCCACATGATCAAGGAATTAATAAATGCAATTAAACAGGAAAACAGCCATAAAATAGTCCACAAAAGATGAAATATTTTTCTGGCTGGTTTCCATCATGCCTTAAATTGAATGCATGGCGGGGTAACCAGAACGAGCTCAAGACTCTAGTGCAATTTTGGCCCTGGGGCCACACCAAAGTCTTGAGCCAGTCCCAGGACTGGGGATAGCTGGTCCTAGCTCTGGGATGGCATCGGGGTCTGGAACTGACAATCAGATGAGAGGGGTGAGCAGCTCCAGTGCAGTTCTGGGTTGGAACCAACAGTCAACTGGATTTTCAATCCCAATCTGGGACCAGCCTGGAATCCCAGGCTCCCCCTGCGTTGGCAAGTAGTAATGGCACCAGTGGGATCTGAGCCCAGCACATGTAGCGCGACAGGAGGCATGATTGTTGGGATAGGGGATCAGATCCCACCAGGCCATTAAATGAATGTGTTGTCACTGGCCCTCGTGTCACCGCACTGGTTAACAACCAGCTAATACAAAGCTGAATGGGACTTCTGAATAAAGATCTAGTATGCATGTTTTAACTTAAATCTGAGTGTCAGTAGTAATTGGGAATTGTAAACCCAAACAGTACCTTCACTACTATAATTTCAATTTACCTACATTTTATCTGACATCTCTGAGTTTCCCAATTCCTGCGTGCAAAAACACTTTCATACCTGCTTATACTGTACAATCACTAACTAGCAATCCATTCACTATGGATAATCCTGCTTTAAAAAAATTGACAATTTAAGTTCTCCTGAATGTGTCTTTGACTGACATTTAAAAACAGCCCAGCAGTTTTTGACGTATCTATAAAGCACACAGTACATCTGTCAAAGTTACTGCTTACCACGAGAATACTGTGGAAAAACTGTTTCACAGAGAACTTAAACTTCAGGACATTTAAAGATACTGTCATAAATATCTGCTTGACATTTTATTTTTTATAGTTTTTAATGCTTGTATTTTACTCCTATATTGTAAGCCTGCTTCATGAATAAAACAATGCAACTATACTCCTAGATTATTTGATATAAAACGTTGTCTCAGCTGTTCCCAAATCAAGCTTGCTCTTTTTTTTTTCTCAGTTCAAACTCAACCTAGTATCTGAAAGACAGGCTTCTTCATTTACTAGTAAGATTATGCAATTATAACTTAATGAGACATTAGCTATAGGACATTAGCTAGGAATAATGCTGAACTCTAGAAGACTTTTGCAAGTAAATAGGAAAATGGTCATAGCTGAGATTGGTTTACTAGAGGTGTCATTGCAAAATCGGTTATTGCTTATGTCTAACATTACAGATGTAGCTATATGAACTAGCTTTAAATCAGCTATTTTCAGGTACCAGACAGTCTAGCTGCAGCTGCAGAGCTCAGCACAAGCTAGTTTGCCCTGCCAAGGGAATAGTTCTGGTCTGTGCTATGCTGCAGTAGGTAGTGTAGACAGACATACCCTTTTCTTTCCTGCATACCATCTATTTTGCCTCTCTGTCTATTTGCAATGCCTCTACTTACCTCTTTAAACAACATACCTTTGTCTGTGCTTTTTAAAAAAAGCTGCTGATTAGGTTAATGCAGCATTGGGGGATTTAATTAAAATACCTGAGCTAAAAGGGATTTTGTGGATGTTCTAGTCCAGTTCCTTGCTGGCAGACATACATATCATAACTGCTTCTCATTAAGAATTCTATACACCTGTAAGTGTCACTTTGCATGTATGACAGTATGCTAGACTTCAATCTGTATCAAAAGCATTTCATTTCCCAGATTATCTTCTTGCAACTGGTAGAAGAAGGTACTCTTGACTGACTGTGCTATCATGTCAGTGGCTGTATGGTCTTAATGCTAGGTCTTCCATAGTTCCTTCTACACCTGATTCACTTAGTTTTGGGACAATACATAGGACAAGAGGGTCCAAGGTCTGGATCTTGCATGGCATGGCTTTGAGTTTCACTACCAAGTCCTTTGTGTACCCAGAAAGGATTTATGCAAAGACTAAGTTTTAGGTTTCATGTAAATTAATAGGTCAAACTAAAAAAATAGGGAGAGCCTAAATGGGACTCTGTATCTTCTCTGCCCTACCTTTCCTATTGCCTCAAAAGAAACACAGGCAATTGGTATACTTCCTCCCCTGCAACCCATAAATATCCCCCCATAAATACTCTCTACCCCATAAATATCCAGAGACAAGGATTCTTCCCAAGACAGTCAGCAACCAACACACTGAATGGAACTGCCTAAAGATAGGAAAAGGAAATCCTTAGAGCAGGGATGGCATGCTCAACTTTACCTCTCTCCAGTCTGCATGCGCATTACTCAGGCTGCAGGGAGGTGCTTCCACCCCCTCAAGATCCATGGCTTGAACCATCTCTTAGGTAGGTAACTAGTGCTTTCTTTCAAAAATAGAGCAGGGCGTCTTCCTTTCTTTTTTTTATACCAGATTTTAGTAGCTATAATATTTGCCCGATATGTGGGAGACCAAATATTTATTTCACTCTCTGCTTGATGGTTTAAGACTGCATCATCCTAGGCTGCAGGCTATTCTGGGATGTAGCAGGGGATTAATTAAATAGGACACTTTTGTTTTCTTTTTTTTTTTTTACACCCCTGAAGCAGGGACCCTAACCCCTGCCACTTGAGAGGTATGGAGCCAGCACCAAAGGGCTGCAGTTAAGTAGGTGGCTGGTAAAGTCCCCCATGAGACAGAGGACCTACATCAGGCCTACATGTAATTATAAACTTTCTAGGCTGTCAACACTGAGGCACCTCTGGGCACGAGTAGAATCAGAAATTTTAGTGCCTAAGGAACTTTACGGTAAAAAAAACAGGCACTTACAAGGGTTGGGCATCTCCCAGAACATGCACTAGCTGATCAGTTTTCAAAACCAGTTTGATCCTTGAGCAACTAAAATTCCACCTTAAAGGTTTCTTTCTCTCTCTCTTTTTTTTAATCTGGCCCCTCGTGTATGGTAGACCACATACTAGCTGCTCTTGGCTCTTAAAGCTAACACGCAGTTCCAAACTAACTGCTACACACTTTGTTTCTAGGAAGCTGAAAGAAGTCAGCATGCAGTACCATGCTCCTACCCATTACTTGGTAGCTAAAGACTTAATCAATGGACTGACTTGAAACTTTAGCTAAAGAAATTAACACAATTGTTTAGAGTAAGCCTCATGTTCTCTAGTTGTTTAGTTTCCAAAGAAGTTCAAAACCTGCAAGACAACGACTGTTCCTGTAGATGTGTTTGTTACAACTGCTAGGAAAAGAATATAGCACAGTAAACTACCTTGATATTAATTCCTCCTAGGGTACCCTGCGATGTCTCGCTGCTGTTGAAGTTACTGCAGTGGTGAATTTTGTTACCCTCCAGAATGGCTGTGCTACCTGGGTACAGCTCAACACCAGCACCCTGCGCATTAAAACAGGAAGAAATTAAGTTGAATTTCACCTTGCAAGTAAGGATTGTCAAAAGAACAGTGTTCAGAGTACAGTTAAGTCTCTAATAAAGTGGTTCTACAGCTTCACAGAAGATAGCGAGATTGGTACACTGTAATTTACTGCACTGAGGAACTGAAGCTCACACAGGTATGGATCCTTGTAAATATTGGGGTTGGCTGGGCTGGGTTAGCTGGGTGGTTGGACTTAACTTTTGGTTTGTTGCACACAGGACTGACTTTAAAAAATGACAGTAAATATAACTAGGAAGTTCTTAATTACTGTTAGCCAGCTGATTAAACTGGCTGACATAGTGGAAGTGCCCAGGAGTAACATTGTGAAGTGTTATAGAAGAACTACATTTCTTCCCTTTGTTATACATTGAATAACTACAGAAATGAGTTGCATGTTAATGAAGGCAAGAGACCTAGAGGAGAAGGTAGCAAGGCTCTGAAGCATCCTGCGCCATGAGGACTTCATCAATTTCATGCTGGAGGAAAAAACCTCTAGGACTGTGGAGGAAGGACTGCTAGAGGTGGTGCTAGAAGAGGAAGAGGGCAGGGACTCCCAGGAAGGTGGAAAGTGGAAGCTTGTATCTTCTGACAGCAAGAAGTTGTCATCCCCATGAGCAGGGGTTTGCCTGGAGAACAGATATGAAGTGTTAACAACAGAGGAGGAGGAGCACATTCCACTGGTGGAACAGGCCAGGCCAGGAATCCCCAACGGGGGTGTGGAGACCACTGCCACAAAGAGGTAGTGATGGGTGATGGTGGTTGGAGACTTCTTTCTTTGGGGGACAGAGGGATCCATCTGCCAGCTTGACCTGTTGGCTCAGGAGGTCTGCTGCTTGCTTGGAGCCTGGATCCAAGATGTCACAGAAGGATTACCGAGACTTGTCCAACCCTCTGACTATTACCCCATGCTGCTCATCCATGTGGACACCAATGATACTACTAAGGGTGACCCTGAGCAGATCAAGTGTGACTACAGGATGCAAGCATGAAGAGGATGGGGGCGCAGGTCATGTTCTCAATCCTTCCAGTCAAGGGGAAGGGCCCTGGCAGGAGCAGATGCATCTTGCAGATCAATGCATGGCTGTGCAGGTGGTGTTGCCAGCAGAGAGTTGACTGCTTCAACCATGGGATGTTATTCCAAGAAGGTTTGCTAGGAAGAGATGGAATCCACCTGATGAAGAAAGGGAAAACCATCTTTACAGACAAGCTTTCTAACCTAGTGAGGGGGGCTTTAAACTAGGTTTGCCGGGAGATGCAGAACAAAGCTGTGAAGTAAATGGGGAAGCAGAGGACCTGGTAAAGCAGAGGCAGCAGGGGAGGCCTCATTCTTCCTGATAAAGTAGGGTAATCGGCTAGTCACCTGGTGTCTGTACGTGAATTCACGGAGCCTGGGAAACGAGCACGAAGAACTGGAAGTCCTTGTGCAGTCATGGAGCTATGATGCAATTGGAAGAACAAAAACTTGGTGGGATAGCTCGCATGACTGGAGCACTGTCATGGATGGGTACAAACTGTTCAGGAAGGACAGGCAGGAAAAAAGGAAGAGGAGAAGAAGTTGCACTGTAGAAAGAGCTGTAGGATTGCTCAGAGCTCCAGTATGAAAATGGAGATAGGCCCGTTGAAAGTTGTTGTGTTAAGGTTAGAGGGGAAAGCAACAAGGGTGATGCTGTGGTGGGTGCCTGCTATAGACCACCAGACCAGGAGGATGAGGTAGATGAGACTTTCTTCAGACAACAAGCAGAAGTTTCCAGATCACAGGCCCTGGTTCTCATGGGGGACTTCAGTCACCCTGACATCTGCTGGGGGGGCAATACAGCAGTGCACAGGCAATCCAGGAAGTTTTTGGAGAGCATTGGAGACAACCACCTGGTGCAAGTGTTGGAGAAACCAACTAGGAGCCATGCTCTTCTTGATCTACTGCTAACAAACAGGAAGAACTGGTAGGAGATGCAGAAGGAAATGACAAGTTGGGCAGCAGTGACTATCAGATGGTTGAGTTCAGGATCCTGACAAAAGGAAGAAAGGAGAGCAAGCTGAGCATGGACCCTGACTTCAGAAAAGCAGACTTCAACTCCCTCAGGGAACTGATGGGCAGAATACCCTGAGAGGCCAGTCTGAGGGGGAAAGGAGTCCAGGACAGCTGGTTGTATTTTAAAGAAACCTTGAGGGTGAAGGAACAAACCAGCTGATGTGCAGGAAGAATAGTAAATGTGGCAAGCAACCAGCTTGACTTAGCAGAGAACTCTTCAGTGAACTTAAACACAAAAAAGAAGCTTACAAGAAGTAGGCGCTTGGACAAATAACTTGGGAGGAGTATAAGAATATGGCTCAGGCATTCAGGGATGAAGTCAGGAAGGCCAAAGTGCAACTGGAGTTGCAGCTAGCAAAAGACGTGAAGGGTAACAAGAAGGGTTTCTACACGTGTGTCAGCAACAAGAGGAAGGTCAGTGAATATGTGGGTTCTTTACTGAATGGGGGAGGCAACCTAGTGACAGATGATGAGGAAAAGGCTGAAGTACTCAGTGCCTTTTTTACCTCAGTCTTCACAGGCAAGGTCAGTTCTCAGACTACTGCACTGGGCAGCAGAGTTTGGGGAGCAGGTGAACAGCACTCAATGGTGAAAGAACAGGTTAGGGACTATTTAGAAAAGCTAGATGTGTACAAGTCCATGGGGATAGATGCAATGCATCTGGGGGTGCTGAGGGAGTTGGCTGATTTGATTGCAGAGCCACTGGCCATTATCTTTGAAAACTCGTGGCAATCGGGGGAGGTCCCAGATGATAGGAAAAGGGCAAAAATAATGTCCATCTTTAAAAGAGAAGGAGGATCCAAGAAACTAAATGCCAGTCAGCCTCACCTCAGTCCCTGGAAAATTCATAGAGCAGATCCTCAAATAATCCATTTCTAAGTGCTTGGAGAAGGTGATTAGGAACAGTCAGCATGGATTCACCGAGGTCATGCCTAACCAACCTGATGTGGAGATGACTGGGTCTGTGGATGTGGGAAAAGCAGTAGACATAATATACTTTGACTTTAGCAAGGCTTTTGATACCATCTCCCACAGCATTATTTCAAGCAAGCTGAGGAAGTATGGGTTGGATGAATGGACTGTAAGGTGGATAGAAAGCTGGCTGCATTGTTAGGCTCAATGGGTAGTAATCAATGACTGAATGTTTAGATGGCAGTCAGTATCAAGTTAAGTGCCTCAGGGGTTGGGTCCTGGGACCCATTTTGTTCATTATCTTCATCAATGATCACCGATGACACTAAGCTGGGCAGTGTAGTAGATACACTAGAGGGTAGGGCTGGGGTTCAGAGTGACTTAAAGAAATTGGAGGATTGGGCCAAAAGAAATCTCATAGGTTCAATCAGGACAAGTGCAAAGTCCTGCACTTAGGATGGAACAGTCCCATGCACTGCTACAACCTGGGGACTGACTTGCTAAGCAGCAGCTCTGCAGAAAAGGAGCTGGGGGTTACAGTAGACAATAACATGAATAGGAGCCAACAGTGTGCCCTTATTACTAAGAAGGCTAACAGTATACTGGACTGCATTAGTAGAAATGTTGCCAGGAGATCAAGGGGAGTAATTATTCCACTCTACTCTACACTGGTGAGGCCACATCTGGAGTACTGCATCCATATTTGGGCCCTCCGCTATAGAAAAGATGTGGACAAGTTGGAGAGAATCCAGTGTATGGCAATGAAATGGTTCAGGGGCTGACTTCTGAGGAGAGGCTGAGGGAACTGGGACTATGTTGTTTTCAGAAGAGAAGACTGAGGGGGATTTGACAACAGCCTACCTAAAGGGATGGAGCTGGACTGTTCTCAGCGGTGACAGATGACAGAACAAGGAACAGTGGTCTCAAGTTAACAGCAAGGGAGGTTTAAGTTGGATATTGGGAAAAACTCTCTCACTAGGAAGGTGATGAAGCATTGGAATAGGTCACCTAGAAAGGTGGTGAAATCTCCATCCTTGGAGGTTAAGGCCTGGCTTGACAAAGCCCTGGCTGGGATGATCTACTTGAGGAAGGTCCTGCTTTGAGCAGGGGGTTGGACTAAATGATCTCCTGAGGTCCCTTCCAACCCTATTTTTCTATTATTTTGTGAGTATGTAAGAAAACCGACTGCCATATAGGTAACCTTGCAGGTTTACTCTATTTTACTACTTCAGTATGTGTACCAACTAGTTATTCATTTACTGTTAAACCTCTTTTTTTTTTTAAACCTTTTCCTATTTTCTTAGAAGATGTGTTACTTGATTTATTATCTTCAAAATGTGATTTGCAAGGGCCTCAGAACTTTTTGCTTGTTATGTATTTGGCAGCCCAGTCAAGCCCTTGTTACCCTTTAAGAAGGGAGAGGGAAAGGGAAAACTTGGTTAGAAGCTGACACCTTGTTGCACCCAGGTTTTGTTGAAGCCTTCACAAGACAGTGTCGGACACAGTGTCTCCAGTCTTTCCAACAGAAACACCTATTCACAATGCAATGAGGTGGGTAGTGGCATTTTTACTGTTGGTCACTTAGCATAATTACTTGAAAATTACAACTCTGGGAAAATATTTTAGTCTATACCAGTTTTAACATGTTAAAGTGCCAAGTCTAAAAACTATGGCTTAACGGTATTCAGTCTGGTTTTTAATACGTTATAACAAGACAAGAATGATCTCTGCCACCATTTACATGATGATACCAGGATAACTCATCACTTTAGTCCTTATCAGTGTACTGAATCTCTACAAAAGTCCTACTGATTTGTACATAAAGCACTTGCTAATTCATCATCTGTTAAAACAGTCATTTCCAAACAAGCACACAATACATTGCAATGAAATTTGTTCCTAATCATTAGTCAGCTGAATGTAGTGTCCTATGCCCTCCATACCACCTGTCAAGCCAGCTGATGCTCACAAAGAAATGGACTCTTCAGCTTTTTTTGTCTCAACAAGACACAGACAATTAACCATTCTGTCCCACAGACTTATCTTCTATTATGGCAATGAGTGCATGTAAGAGTGCAAAGCAAAAATCTTCGAGTGATTATTTTACTCTCTCATAATGTAATTCTGATATAATGAGTACTCTGAATTAGTGCACAGTTTCTTACTACAGTAAATACCATGTATCTGTATCATCGTATAGTGAGTCAGTCAAAAATGCTTCTTTATTGTCTTGATAGCAGTCAGACCGCATTTGGAGTACTGCGTCCAGTATTGGGCACCGCACTTCAAAAGGGATGTGGCCAGCCTGGAGAGGGTTCAGAGGAGGGCCACCCACCTGGTGAGAGGGCAGCAGGACAGGCCCTATGAGAAGAGACTGAGAGACCTGAACCTGTTCAGCCTCAGCAAGAGCAGGCTAAGGGGGGACCTGGTGGCTGCCTACAAACTCATCAGGGGAGATCAACAGCAAATAGGTAGAGCCCTTTTCTACACAGCACCACCTGGGGTGACAAGGAACAATGGTCATAAGCTGATGGAGAACAGATTTAGGTTAGAGATCAGAAGGCAATATTTTACAGTTAGGGTGGCCAAAATCTAGAACCAGCTTCCCAGGGAAGTGGTCCTCACCCCTACCTTGGGCAAATTCAAGAGGAGGTTGGACGATCACCTGTCTGGGGTCTTGTGAACCCCGCATTCATTCCTGCCTGTGGCAGGGGGTCAGGCTAGATGATCTGTTCAGGTCCCTCCTGACCCTAGCTACTATGAAACTATGATATAGCATGGAAAATCTTGCAAAATGAAAATGGTTGACTACTGACAATTAGTCACTTGTGAATAATTAGTCATTCTTGCCAATCCTCCTGGAGTGATGAATTAAGTAGATTTTACTGTAATTCCATAGCTGAATATGGAACTCAAACATAATAACCACTCCAAACAAATTTGCTACAGAAAAACAGAAATTAATTTTAAATGACAGGCAAGTTTTCAAAAGAATCTGAGCTTAAGGTGTTGCTACTCAGAAGTTAGCTTTTTAAAGTAAAACGTTCAGTCAATTTACTGTATGTATAATAATTTTCATATACTTTAAAACTGAGTATGTGATATTCAAGTAGAAGGAAGTACCTGAGCTCCAGTGATCTCACTGTCTGTAATAGTCAGTGAAGCTCCAGTAAGTACGCAGACTCCAGTTCCTTCACACTTCAATATACAGTTTACTAAAGTCATGTGACCAGATTCAACAACTACAATACCATCAATTGTCCCTTGCTGTACCAAAGTAAGGTGCATTAGTTTCACATTTTGACCTTTTGATACCACAAAGCTTTCATGAGTAGGTTCTGAAAAAATCACAATTTCTTCTGGTCTTCCAACTCCTAATTGAAAGGAGAACATCAGAGTTAACATTAGCATGATGCTAAAACATTACCTTACTTAGAAGGTTACTTAAAAAGTTACCACACTTTCATTATAAGTAATATTTATCACTCAAACATGAAAAAACACTAAAACTACAAAGTTTGGCTGTAACTTTAGTTCTTCAAATTTGACCCTACCCCAGATGTACATGGTTTCATGCTGCATTCTTAGATTAATAGATTGTCAGGGGCTGGAAGGGAACTCGCAAGATCATTGGGTCGAGCCCCCTTGTACTAGGCACAAAAAACAACTGCGGGTCAGGTGACCCCAGCGAGATAACTGTCCAGTCTCCTCTTGAAGATTTCCAGGGTAGGTGATTGCACCACCTCTGGAGGGAGTTTTTGTTCCACAATCTAGATACCATGACTGTGAAGGAGATTTTCCTAGAATTGAGCCTGAAGCAATCTTCCAGCAGTTTGTATCCATTACCCCTGATCTTCGCCATGGGTGCCCTGGTGAACAGTTGTTCACCGAGCTCTTGATATACTCCCCTGATGTAATGGTAAGCTGCTACAAAGTCCCCTCTCAGCCTTCTCTTCTTTAGGCTGAAGAGACCCAAATCCCTCGGCCTCTCCTCATATGGTCTGCCTTGCAAGTCTCTGATCATATGGATGGCTCTTCTCTGGACCCTCTCAAGTTTTTCCATACCCTTGTTTAAGTGCAGTGCCCAGAACTGGGTGCAGTATTCCAGCTGTGGTCTCACTAGTGCTGAGGACAGTGGAAGAATCACTTCCTTGGTTTTACATGAGATGTATTGGTTAATGCATGCCAGAGTGTTGTTTGCCCTGCTGGCTACTGCATCGCACTGATGGCTCATGTTCATGTAATGGTCAACTATTACCCCACATTCCTTTCAGCCGTGGTGCAAGTTAAATTGTCACCACTGAGCCTGTAGGTATGTTGGGGATTATTTGCCCCCAGATGGAGCACTTTACAGTTCTCAGTGTTGAACTCATCTGGTTCCGATTTGCTCACTTCTCCAGTCTGTCCAGGTCTGCCTGTATCTGCAGCCTATCTGCAGGCATGACCACACTCTCCCATAACTTGGTGTTGTCCACAGACTTGGCCAGTGAGTGCTTGACCTCCATATCCAAATCATTGATAAAGATGTTGAAAACTACCAGACCAAGCACAGACGTTTGAGGGACACCACTAGCCACTTCTCACCAGGACAACACAGATCCGTTCATATGAACTCTCTCGGTTCTACCTCGCAGCCAGTTTCCCACCCACTGAACCATCGAGCAGTTAAGCCCACAATCTTCCAATTTTCCCAAGAGGATATAATGGGATACTAGATCAAAGGCCTTTTAGAAGTCCAGGTATATAATGTCAACCTCCTCACCCATGTC
Organism: Alligator mississippiensis; assembly: GCF_030867095.1. Classification (NCBI taxonomy): domain Eukaryota; kingdom Metazoa; phylum Chordata; order Crocodylia; family Alligatoridae; genus Alligator; species Alligator mississippiensis. Next base: position 53,769,809 of record NC_081828.1, read on the forward strand.
CAGGTGACAAGATACCTGGTCATAGAAGGAGATGAGATTAGTAAGACAGGACCTACTGCAACAAAGCCATGCTGGCTGTCATTCAAAATCCTACCGTCTACAAGTGAGTCGCTCATAGACTCCTTGATGAGTTTTTCTAGGATTTTCCCTGGGATAGAAGTTAGACTGATTGGCCTATAGCTGCCTGGGTCCTCCTCCTTCCCCTTCTTGAAGAGAGGCACAATGTTGGCCCTCTGCCAATCCTCAAGGATCTCCCCTGAGTGGCACAATTTTTAAAAAAGATTTGCCAGGGGTCTCGCAATAACCTCAGCCAGCTCCTTCAGCGCTCTCGGATGAAGTTCATCTGGTCCTGCTGACTTATAAATGTCTAGCTTTTCTAGTTGGTTATGCACCAGATCAGCATCAACAGTGGGAAGGCTGTCTTTCCCACCATGCCCCGTATGAGCCTTATCTCGCATGTTTTTCCCCTTGGTCCGGTGACAAACTGAAGCAAAGTGGGCATTCAGGAGTTCGGTTTTCTCCTGGGTGTCAGTTACTATTAAGGACAGGCATGTAACAAACTTGTAACATACCAGCTGAATCAACTAAACATCGCTATGCTTTCTCAAACTCAGTTCCATAAATGTAATGCTCAAAATACTAAAACTCTGAAATTAGAGTGAAACAACAAGCATCTATGGAGACAAATTCTGAGAACCTTAAGTTGAGATATCTTTTGGTTTTTGTACTATGCAGTTGCTATGCTGTCAGCACTTCATCATGACTCTTGAATTAACAGCAGAGTTGATTTCAGAGCTCATCTTACTGATTTGTTCTAGAAAATAAAAATAGAACTTCTTTCCCAAGATATACTACTACCCATAACAGGATCATGTCTTGAAGATAGCTCCTTTGGTAGTATCTAAAGAACTGATACAAACTCCTTTTTAATACATTCCTGGCAATTCCAGCAACCAAACTACACAGGCTATTCAAAACAATATTCAGCAGACCTCATAAATGATCCACATTTGGAGTGAATTTTATTTCAAATCAATATGATAAGTAATGGCTTAATAGGAAAAAAAGAGGACATATGAGAAAAGCAATTTCTCCAGCAATTTCTCCTCGACCTTAAAAGAATCCTGTCTAATGATGATAGCTTGGAAAATGTCACCAAGTTCCTTTTCTGGAAGAAATACTTTGATTTAAGCAGCCTCTTTATAGAAGAGATTCTTTAAATAGGTACAAGAGCGGACTGTGCCAAACAATCTGCATATTGAATGACTCATTCCTGGTTTACACTGGCCATGTTAGCCAGCTGTGTAGATACAGGACTACATGAATACCTGAACATCAGGAGAGAGGCAAAATGGCAGCATTTCTTTTTTATGTAAAGCTCATACCGTTTGAAACCAAAATCCTCGCTATAAAATAACAATCAAAATATTTTTAGAAGGAAAGGGAGAGAAAGGAGGACAGGGCAAACTGGCTCTATATTCTTGGGTGATGCATCACATGTGGGGCCCTACCACTGAAGATATGAGGGAAGAAGAGCAGGCAGGAAGAGCCACCTTTTTTGGCATTTTTAACTGCCTTTTTTCTCATGTGGCGGAAGCTCTCTCTTCCAGAATCATAATCAGATATTTAACAATGTTTAGACATCTTATAAATGGAAAAGAATGATGAATAGGATGAATAGATTTTTCTGTCTCTTTTATGACCTAAGCTATCTCAGTAGTCCCCTTGAGAACTTTTATGTCTTTTCTCTAGCATTTCTTCTATCTTGGGACTACAAAGACCCTTTTCAGACTGCTGATCTTACATATTCCCCTGCATCTCAAGAAAATGTTATGAATCATGAATATTAAGAGGAAAATTGATGCTGTCATTCAAGTCAAATACAGACAGTCCTCAGACTTATGACACAATTGGTTCCTGAAAACTGCGTCTTAAGTCGAAACGCTGTAACTTGGAACCAATTTTCTCATAAGCAACAATGTTATAATGGGGCATTCGTTCCTGAACCAAGGCCCGATACCCTATTTTCACCAAAAATACTCCAGAATTTTGTACCCAATCAATAACAGATGAGTAATATAGCTACATGAATATATTTATATTGTAAATAGCAATCATATTGATTTGGAAGGACTTATTTGAGGTGACTTTGCTGGACTTTTTGAAGGGTTCTTGGCTGGAGTCTTCTCAGGAGTCTTGGCTGCAGGTTTTTCTGGAGTCTTGTCTGCTTTCTTAAAAAAAGTGAATGTGTCCAAGGAAGCTTGGACAGATGTTCTCCAGGGAGATGAGCGATGCAGTGAACTTGTTTGCTGGCATGGCATTGCATCGGATCAAGCGTTGTAAGTGGAAACTGGCATTGTAAATTTGAAATGGGGCGTCAATTTATAAAAGTTGTAAGAGCGAAACGTCGTAACTCGAAACGTTGTAAATTGAGGACTGCCTGTAATCTGAAATGCCTCCCTATGCAAGTTACACTTGAATCTCTAATTCTGGTCTGAAGACTTTACTTTTACTCATCTAAAGAAAGAGAGACGATGGGCTCCCAATCCAGCACCACTGATAGATAACTCTTCATAGGTATGACATGAAGCAATAGATATATACAGGCTCAACTGACAACAAGAGGGACATCTGTTGACATTTCATCTGTTTCTAATCCAATGTAAAAAAATTCTAATGAAGAAAGCCCTAACTAGGCTTAAGGGAAACAAGTTTGGATAATATTCTGTAAGGCTAAGTGGGAACTACTGTATTTTCTTGCATACAACACACCCCAGAATATAATATGCACTTTGCTTTTGAAAGGCAGAATAAAAAAACAAGATCTTCTAGTAACTGAGTAGCTCCTGCTAGAAAGCCAAGTCTGCTCATAATTCTGCTCCCTGTAGATCCCTGTCTTTTTACTTTTGATTTCACCCCATAAGTGACAGAACCTACTCTTACCATATTTCTTCCATATAATGCCCACTCCAAATCTGAGCGGTCACAAAGCTTTCTCTCGTGCGTGGATGAGCTCTATCTGATGCAAGAAGTCTACAGGCTGACAAGAGATAAAGCACTGCTCGACCTGGTTCTGGCAATGGGGGACGACGTACTCAGCGACCTAATGGTCAAAGGGAAGCTGACCACCTTCACCATCCGCCATAAAGCTGGCAAGTCAGCAGTGCAGAAGTCCTCGACTTCAGAAAAGCTGACTTTGACAAGCTCAGGAGGCTTGTCAGTGAGGGGAGTGGAGTTCAGGACGAATGGCTGCTCCTCAGAGGAGCAATCCTGGATGCATAAGCGAAGTCTATTCCGTCTCGGAGGAAAGGCAGCAAAAGGGCACAGCAGCCGCCTTGCTTCTCCAGGGAACTAGCGGACCTCCTGTGTCTAAAAAGAAAGACCTACAAAGGATGGAGGACTGGATCCACCTCCAAGGAGGAATACTCTGCACTGGTCCGGACGTGCAGGGAGCGAACCAGGAAAGCCAAGGCTGCAACGGAACTCCAACTAGCTACAAGTATCAAGGACAATAAAAAGTCCTTTTTTAGGTATGTGGGGAGCTGGAGGAAAAGCAAGGGCAATGTTGTACCCCTGCTAAACCAGATGGGACAACTGACAACCAACATCCAGGAAAAAGCCAACTTGCTAAATGGGTACTTTGCGTCGATCTTTCACCAGTCCCATGGGATACACCTTCCCATTATAGGACAGGGAGGCCTGGGTGAGAGAGATTCCTTACCCTCCATCAATGCTGACCTCATGAAGGAACACCTTGAGAGGCTGGATACCTTCAAGTCAGCCGACCCTGACAGTTTGCACCCCAGGGTACCCAAGGATCTGGCTAGCATCATAGCTCAGCCCCTGGCATGGATCTTCGAGAACTCCTGGCGCCCTGGTGAAGTGCCCGAAGATTGGAAGAAGGCCAATGTGATGCCTATCTTCAAGAAAGGGAGGAAAGTGGATCTGGCAAACTATGGGCCCATCAGCCTGACATCTATCCCGGGGAAGGTCTTAGAAAAGATTATCAAAGAGGTCATTCTTAACAGACTGGCCGATGGCAACATCCTGAGGGATAGCCAGCACGGGTTTGTTGTGGGTAGGTCTTGCTTGACCAATCTTATTTCATTTTATGACCAGGTGACCTATCACCTGGACAAGGGAGAAGAGATTGATGTCCTATATCTTGACTTTAAAAAAGCCTTTGATCTGGTATCCCGTGATCACCTCTTAGCAAAACTGGCTAACTGGGGCCTTGGCCTCACCACGATCCGATGGCTGGGGAGTTGGCTCCATGGTAGGACCCAGAGGGTGGTGACTGATGGAAGTCAATTGTCGTGGTGCACTGTGACCAGTGGGATCCCTCAAGGCTCTGTCCTTGGGCCTATACTATTCAACATCTTCATTAATGACGTGGACATTGGTATCAGAAGCAGACTGGCCAAGTTCGCCAACAACACCAAACTCTGGGGTAAAGCATCCACACCTGAGGACAGGAGGGTGATCCAAGCTGACCTTGACAGGCTCAGGAAATGGGCAGACGAGAACCTGATGGTGTTTCACAGTGAAAAATGCAAGGTTCTCCACCTTGGGAAGAAAAACCTGCAACATGCTTATAGGCTCAGCAGTGCTACAGCACTACAGACGAAAGGGACTTGGGGGTCATGATTGACCACAAGATGAACATGAGCCTTCAATGTGATGCTGCTGCTAGTAAAGCAAGCAAAACGCTGGCTTGTATGCATAGATGCTTCTTGAGCAAATCCCAGGACGTCATTCTCCTGTTGTACTTGGCCCTGGTGAGACCACAGCTGGAGAACTGTCCAGTTTTGGGCTCCACAATTCAAAAAGGATGTGGAGAAGCTTGAGAGTCCAGAGGAGCGCCACATGCATGATAAGAGGTCAGGAAAACACACCTTAAAATGAGAGGCTGAGAGCTATGGGACTCTTCAGCCTGGAAAAGTGCAGGCTCAGGGTGATCTGGTGGCCACCTATAAGTTTATCGGGGTGCTCACCAGGATCTGGGGGAACGTCTGTTCACCACAGTGCCCCAAGGGATGACAAGGACGAACAGTCACAAACTCTTCCATGACCGTTTCAGGCTGGACATAAGGAAGAACTTCTTTGCTGTCCGAGCCCCCAAGGCTTGGAATAGACTGCTGCCGGTGGTGGATTCAAGTACCTACTTTGAACACCTTCAAAAGACATTTGGATGTTTATCTTGCTGGGATCCTATGATTCCTGCTGACTTCCTTCCTGCCCCTGGGGCAGGGGGCTGGGCTTGATGATCTTCTGAGGTCCCTTCCAGCCCTAATATCTATGAATTTTAAAGCCATTGTTTTTTGAGAGAAAGGTGTGTGTTGTACGTGAGAAAATATACGACCCTGGATTGCCCACTGTGTAAGAGTAGAACAAGTGGAACTGAAGTGTTTCAAGCTCACATATATTCTTGTCATATAACTGCATATAACTCTATTGATCACCTACTTATAAGTGATATATTACTGAAAATCCATTTGGAATGAACAGCACCTCTTAGAAAAGTCTTCTGATATAGAAGACTATCATAGCAAGAATGTACTTCTGGGTGCAATACTGTCATTTTAATAAGTCATTCTAGTGCAGAAAGACACTTTGAAAAATAACATGTTAAATGCACTCAGTTAAAATGTGTGTAGTTTTCAATGAGGAAGGACTTAGAAGACCTTCACATCTTGCATCTACAAATCAGATACAGCTTCACAATGGAAATTAAATGACTGCACCCACAAAATCAAGCAGACACCTAAATTTAAACAATTTTTGGCTGCAGTTTTGCATTTGTGGTCACAGATGCATGAGTGAAAAGTGGATTTCCAACCCATTACAAATTGGAAATATATATATTTTTTCTAACAATACTGTTGGTATTGGCCATTTTGAAGAAATTGTATCAGAAAACTTCAACGAAGAGGACCACATACACTAGGGTAGCTTAATGATTTTGATGGTTATAAATTTCTTCTTAAGGTTGAACAAAATGAAGAAAAAAACCTACTTGCTAAACTATCAAAAATGCATACAAAATAAAGGTTTTACTTTATTTAATTCACTGTTTCCATTTATTAATTGGGGAAGCAATTTTTTAGCAATAAGATTACTACATCGCTGGTTTCCTAGCAACAGATTTTTCCTGAATGAATACTTCACTACGTTCCTGTTGTGCTGTGTTCAATTGCACAGCATTTTACACCAGGGGCTGACTAGTGAAACTTTATATTCTGTCAAATATTATTAAATTAAATGTTGCTAATCCAATTAAAATACACAGCAAATAATCCCTCCTCCCACCCCCAATTTGCTTCTTATTGTTAATCTGAAGTAGTGGTAAAGAAAAAAGTAAAGAATAGCTAAAAGCACTTACTGACCTTTAATAATAATATCTTCAGTTAACATTGAAAGGTTCACAGCCTTATATTTTCCTGGGAAAATGACCACATTGTCTCCACTGTAACAGCTGTCCAAAGCCAAGTTTAAATTATCATGTTGTTGAATCAGTGCATCAACAGAAAAATCTTTAACCTACAGAGAAAAGAAGTAGCAACTATTGAACTGCACAATTAAAACTTTAAAATTAATAGTAGATTTCAAGATCTTCTGCGCTGTTCTATTTCTGACACTGTCAGATGCCTTTGTGGAGTCAATTTTAGACTGCCATTGTACCTTAGGCATAGAACCACCTATTTCTGACCCATCTTCCTATGCTTTGCACAACATTCAGCAGCATGGCTGACTCTACCATGAATAGCATAAGATGAACTCATTCCTTTCAGTTTAGTAGCACATTTTCCCAACAGCTAAGTTTCTTCTGTCCAAAAAAAGCCTTCTCCTGTTGGCAGCTACTTCCTGCTCCCCTCTCTAGTGGTGCTGGCCCAATTCATAGTCCAGATCTTGCACACGGGGGTTAGTCCAAGAGTGTAATCTGGTGTGCCGGATCTGACCACACAACAACCTCATGCATCAGCCCAACCCCACATGCCACATCTGGCTGCCAAGTAATCCCAAGCACAGGCACATAGGACCATAACATCATATAAAATTTGACAGCAAGGGTATAATGGCAGCATTAATTGCTGTAGTTCTAGAGGTCAGAATTTCTGACATGGCTCCACAGGCCAGATCTGGCCTATGGACCATAGATCGAGTACACCTGTACTAAAACTTCAGTTTCTCAGAATAGTCTTCATTTTTGAAGGCTGAACTGGTTGAACTGCCGCATGCAAGCTGCTGCCCACATTGTATTGCAAGAAAAAAAAAATCCTAAGCTCCTGTAAAGATCAAGGAAGAAAAACATGCCTGGTCATAATGCTCATATTCCAGCACTACTGATCTCTCTTGGCCCAAAATTCTCAAATGTGGGAAGATAGCTTTTAAGAACCTAGGCTCTATACACAAGCTTGGAGGCTGCTCTAACGTGTTATAATTACTTGAATAATTGAGTCTCCTGGAGAATAGTAATTACTGCACTCCAGCCAGCCTCCACGGATCATGTATTATCAGTGTTCCCGCACTTCAAAATGGTGGCAGGAGCACTTTATCTAAAGCTCATCGAACAGGCTTTATACAAAGCACCCTTGCTGCCATTTTGAAGCATGGGGACACTGATACACGAGACGCTCCAGGCACTTTAATTAGAGCTCTGAGAGACGCTTTATTTAAAGGGCTCCCTCCCCTCCCCCCCCGAAGCACGTGTGAAAACACCCCTAAATATCAGAGAAGGTAAAACCCATCCACACCCATCATGTGAAAAGAACCTGACAGACAGTCCCTGGGAGATTAAAATAAGCACATGGGACAAAGGAAAGACAATATTTACATCTAGGTAAAAGTATGTAGGGGAATTCCACCTCTAAGGCTTCTTCCTCACCATTTCTGCTTAGGGAATAGCTGTGGCAGCATACCATCTCTGTCTCTCCCCAGACTCTTCTATCTGAAAATTTGGCTACCATGGTCACTGCAGAGGGCAGACTCCTCTGGTCTCATCTGCCTCAGGTAACCCTGAGTTGTAACCTGAGTTGGATACGTTCCTGAGGGAGGGGGAAACCTGCTCCCTCTGCCTACATGACTGGCCTCACATACCTGGGTGGGGGGCTTAATAAACTCCCTATTGTTCTAAGCAATGCCAACATGACTGGGAAGGGGCTAAAGACCCTGCCAGTCTACCCGGCAACCAGTGATGCATTTCAAATTGGTTGGCTGCCAGCCAACAGTTGCTGGCCTTTACTGGATCAGGTAAATGAGGTCATAAGTGTTATATAAGTGAAGGACTGCCCAGAAGGAGGGACAATAGCCATGATAAAAACTCAGGGAGAAGCTGGACCATCTGAAACTCTCTCTCTCAACTCATGATCAATGAACTGCTTACCTCCGGAAGGAATCTCCACCTGCTTCTGGATGACACTTGTAAGCTACTTGAGATCTAACTAGATAGATAGCTTGCAGTAACACAGATGGAGCAGTACCATGCCACTCTTTGTTCCAAGGTATTTCTCTAATATTGCACTACCCTGTACCCTATTCCAAACCTACTCTTTGTAACCAATAAAGTTCTCCTTTGTACCTAGTGTGGGAGACTTATTGGGAGAGGACCTAGATTATGCCTTGGAGTCCCCTTGGTTCAGCTGACTAAGGGAAACCACTATTTGTGCTTTAGACTGAGGGAAGCACCCCAAGTTCTTGTAGTGAGTCAAGTACCCTCAGGGACTACTAGGCCTGTTTCCTGGAGGGCACGGGTCCCAGATCAGTCGACTCAGGGTGGTGGCGGCGCTGCCCCCAGGCTTGAGGGTGTGCTCCAGGAAGGGGGTTGGCTGGATGTGAGGTGCCCCTAGGGAGGCACTCAGAGCCTGGAAGGTGGTCAGGCACAGTGAGGTGGGTGGCTCAATGCAGGAGCACCCCCTTCTGGCCCGCCACAATAGCTACCTAGGCCATTTTCAGTAACAAATGCAACAGAGAGCATGAATGCTAGCGTGGTGTACTGATGAGACATGAAAGGATTAGTTTGAGATCCAATCTTTACCGATGGGAATACAAGATACTGAGACCATAAGGAAAACAGATAAATATTGACTTATGTTAGTTCCTGTTTGGTTATATGAAAAACTTTGGGAATCTGAGGATAGTCATATATGAGCTCACCTATCCACAAATTGAAAATGCATCATGCAGGGATTCTGGGCCAGAGTGTCTGATGAAATGAAAGACTTGACACACCTCTTTTCACTTGGGTTATGAACAGGTCAGCCCTTGGTTAACCTTAAGATGATACCCTGAATGATGGAATTGTTGAATTCCCACTAGTGATTTAAACAGAAATGTCTGCTTACTTTGTCTGTGAAGGTTTTCTGACAGCCACTGAAAAGAAGAAGTGATGTCTGACGGACCAGTTACAGAGTTTGATCAGTTCCTGGCACTGGAGTGGAGGGAAGGTGAGATCTCACCCTGTGCTATCTGTTAATGTTAAATATAGCCAGTCCTGTGTTCCCTATCATTATCTATGAATCTCTTGGAAATGTACTACAGAAAGGATTCCAAGGCCTTAAAAATTACCCTGCCATGTGCATCTGCATTTCCCCTGGGACCAGAGACCTTATGCATGTCGACCATCCATGAGTGCTCCTCACCCTAATAGTAAGATATCAATCAATATAGTTCTTGACAGTTGAAGGCAAAAAGGACTCAACTACAGGCATTTGTGGGGTCTTGACCCCACTTCAAGGATGACTACTAATGGGGAAACAGACAAGGATACATCCCAGGAGAGTTTGCCTGAAGTATACATCAATCTTTACAAGACCTACATACATCAAAGGTCTAGTATAGTGTCACATAGTTGCATGAGGCCAGGATGAGTGGCACTGTACTCCTAGTAGGAGGACAGAAGTTTTTTTACTGAAGAGATGGGGCTGTATTGTAGCTGTGAGATCAGATTGGATAGGTTTGGAACCTGAGGCAAGTGGGCCATTGCCACTGTGAAGTCTAACGTTGCCCTAATGAATGTGAGTCTGTATGAGCATGAGTTTTGACTTCTGGGCATTTATTCTGAGACCCAAATTCGATAGTAAATGACATGTAAAGGAGCCTCAAAAACCTGTAGACAGGATTTCCCTTCACCAGTCAGTCATCTAGATTACAGTATACCAGGATGTCATGTCTCCTGCTACTATAAGCACCTTGGGATGGTAGATAGGCCAAAGGGTGGATCTTCTGTGGTAACATTTTTTATAAAAAAATTTCCTCTGTGAAAGTATGACAGATATACAGACATTTGGGAAGATGTGAACTAGTCTCCAGTTTCCTGGGAAAAAATTACAGCAGCAAGTATCATCATCCTAAACGTCAGCTTCTGTCTCAGTAAATTGAATTTCCTGAGCCCCAAGTTGAATTGCCACCCTCCTTTTCTCTTTGGGGAAGAACTAATATTGGGCATCACAAAGAACTGGAAGGCATAACCCAGTTGTGATGATGTTCAAGACCTTCTGATCTAGTAATATGTAACTGAAGTAGCCAAGCAGTTCCCAGAGGAATGTAAAATCAGCTCTGGACTCATTCCAGTTTGATCAAATGTCTTGATAGTTCCATCAAAATGACTGCTATACTTGAACTGGAGTGAGAAAACTGGTGGGTTGTATTCACTTGTAGAACTGTAATCCATTCTTAGATGGTTTGGAAAATCTATGAAAGAAAAATGACTGCAGTGCTAATTTTTAAAGAGCATGCAATTGCTGCTTTCTGTGTTTTCTTTTAGTTGGAAGGAATGGATTGTCATTATGCAGTTCTTCAGGGTATGAAGTGTACTGTCCATCCTACTACTAAACAAATCCTTTCTATCAAATGGCAGGCCCACCACAGTACTCTGTTTTTAACTAGAGTAGCTGCAGCCAGGACAACTGCCACGTGACCGCTGCTGCTGCAATCAAATGGTGAACTGTTCCAACTTTATCTAGGCTTCCCTGATCACTGTCTGGTCTTTCATTACTAGCAAGACAAATGCCTTCCTCAAGCCAAGTGACTGTACATAAAGCAAATATGCCTCACAAAGAATAGAAAATCATAGGTTTACAGTAGGACCTCATAATTAGAGACCGTGAACCACAGGCTCATGGAAGAGTATGCCTTATGGTTGAAAACCTTTAGTCTTTTGGCTTCTTGTCTTTCAGTCTAAAAAACTTACCTTACAACAGGAATGGTCTGTGATGAACCACTCTCAGCCTGGGTTCAAATGCCTATGAGGCAAAATGTCTGGTAATCATTCTGGCCCACTTGCAATGAATACTCTACAGGACTAAATCTTTGACAGACTGCTGCTCATGGTTGTCTGACAACTGCCTGGTGGGTTGAACTGACCAAGTATTGTGAAGGCCAGAAATCGACAGAACCAATTGTGCCGTGTAATTAAGATCTTCATGGCTTTCTGACAAAGTTGAAATGATCTTGCTTCCCTTTGTTTGTTAGTATAATGTATATAACTGTAATGTTGCCTGTCAGCACTGGATGTGGATTCCAGAACTAGAAGCACTAGCACTTTTGTGGAAACAAGGTCCTGGGGACACTGTAGATCCTGAGTTGGAAGCTGCTTCATCAAAAAGTGAAGGAGGAATCTACTTGCTGAGGTGCAGACAAAGGTACTCTGCTGCATACCTGAAGAGTCTTTTCACCATTTTAATGGGAAAAAAAAAAACTTATTGTGGGACCACAACCATCATGTCCTTACAGCATGTGAACATCAGTTTCAGATGTCAACGACTGAGGACAAGCTTTGAGGATCTAGCAAGGAAATTACTGAGCCTACAGCCACCACCTCAATTTGAAAATAGTGGATGGATGACTGACATGTCAATGGCCCACAATCTCCTTTCTATCTCCTTTCTTCTCTGGGATGAGAAAATAAAGAAAATAAAATCCCATATGCTAAACTCTAAGAGAACCTTAGGTTTGATGTCATGTACATACTCTCACTTATTCTCCATGGCAGATGCAACTGTTTCACATATGTTCAAACTTGTCTGGCAGGAGAAACTTCTTTTCCCCCAGTCTACTTAAAGCTTAAATCTGTGAGTGTCCCCACTTTGGTGGCTTTACTTTTTTCCCTTTTTTTTTTTTTTAAATCCTTTTTTTTGCTTGTTTTCTACATATTGCCACCTGGCTGTGTCCAGCTAAAGTGCCTTGTATCTTTTTATCTTGGATATATTTCTATTTCCCTCATTCTCTGGCCCCAGTTCCCTCCATCTGAAAGAACAGGCTTCATATTTCTAGAGTTCCCACATATGTTGGGAAGCAAGGGAGTGTATTTACTCTTCTTTCCCCCTGAAGCTTAAGACCTACTTCAGCATTCAGGCAGTGGGGAGTACAACAGTGCTCTTTAAGGGCTTTTTTCCTTGACCTGGGACTTATCATCTCACCTAGCTAGATTGTGTCCTTCTCATCTTTGTCTCTTCTCCATGATATGTTCTGCATTTCTTGATTGGGTTTTTGTGTTGAGGAGTGTGGCTCTTCAGGAGAGGAGCAAGAATTCAACATGCCTGTCCAACTCCAAACTATGTGCCCTGATATTGAGAGGAATCAGCTGGTTGTGAACATGTAAGGCACAATTCACCCTCTAAGGGTTGTAAGTGCTGCCTTACATATGGAACCCTGCTTTGATAAAGCCCAGTCCTTGCAAGACAGCTACAGTGGATGGTAAAGAAGTCCAGAAGTGAAGGGCTGTATTGAGGTAGCTGAAGCCAGCATGCTGTTATTTACCTGATCCACAGGAGAAGTAGTAAGGAAGAATAAACTGTTTGCTACTACCAACCCCCCACCCCAATTAAAAATTTCAGCTGGTAAATGGAACAATTGAGAGCAAAATGCCCTGCCACTGAAATGCCATACAAGAGGCAGAATATATCTTTAGTAGAAACCTGAAGATGGGTCACGTCCAGCAAGGGCTTTATTATAGTCTTGAACTGCTCTAGAAGCTATAGGAGGGAAATAGCTTGTGCGTATATCATGATTACTAGAGAGCCTGGTTACCAGAAAAAGTCTGAAATAGGAACTGCCAAAACCTCTAATTCTAAAGAAGTAGAAACAATGAACTCCCATAACCAGATGACTCTGAATACAATCCAATAATGCATTTTGAAGATCCAGATTTGAATCCAGTTTTTCAACCCTGCCACCTTCTGGAAAGGGCGTTATCGTCATTTATTTTAGGAAAGAAATGATGGAAGTTCTTTCTCCTTCCTTAATCCTGGTTTACACAGATCTGCAGCTGCTTTTACTGCTGTATCCAAAAATCACAAAAAGTTTTAAACCGCAGAATGGTCTGTAGTTCCGTTTAGCCCTGGAGAGGAGTCTGACTCTCAGGAATGCAACTAGATGCATCCACTATGGTGGAAAAAAGGAGGCAATGGACTAAGAATATATATCAAAGATTCACTTGTAGAATGGATTACGATTCTACAAGTGAATGCAACCCACCATGATGTCCCCGTTGTTTCAATCCAGTTCAAGCATACCAGTCACTTTGATGGAGTGATCAAGAGATGAAGTTAAAGTCAAGCAAGATATGTGATCAAAATGGTTCAAGAGGAGCCAAGATCCAAGCTACAAGGTTTGGAGCTGAATGGCTCCATTTAGCTGATTTGGAGAAAACAGTACATATCACTTTCACTATTATGATGTCTATAATGGTAAGTTCAAGTTCTTTTTCCATAGCTGTTTTGTTCACCGGTACTTACAGCAATAAGAAACAATCAACCCTGCCAGTGAGCAGATTTTAACACCTTATCATGCAGCATCACCCATTTCAGAGGGACCTTTTATAGCCCCTCACTTACAGGTGAGAGAGACCCCTTCTAGGATTGTTGCTGGGTACAGAGTTTGGAGGATGGTACTCTGAGAACCTGCTGAGGCCAAAACCCATCAAAAAGGCCCCAACACACTTGTCTTACTTCAATAGGCATCTCTGCTTGTGGAGGGAAGAGAAGGAATACAAATATGAAGAGGACTGCCTGCAAGATTTGGCATCTGAGGCCTGTTGTAAGTGATCTGTGCAGGAACAGCAGCAGGCTGCTTCTGCAAATCAAGAAAAATAACAAAAACTTGAGAGAGGTATTAATGTAGAGAGAATTGAGTAGGTTACTGATGAATATTTTTTAATGATCCTACTCACAAAGCAAGCAATGATCTAAAAATTCATTTCAGATTAATGGACTGACTACATACTATAAATGTAGATCTATTCGCATCCCACCAGATGAGAAGACTGTATTCATAGATGCTAGGGTCGGAAAGGACCTCAACAGATTATCGAGTCCAACCCCTGCCTAGGCAGGAAAGAATGCTGGGATCAGATGATCCCAGCCAGATGCCTATCCAGATGCCTACTCTTAAAGACCCCCAAGGTAAAGGAGAGCACCACCTTCCTTGGAAGCCCATTCCAAATTCTGGCCACTCTTACCGTGAAGAAGTTTTTCCTTATATCTAGGCTAAATCTGCTCTCTGTCAGTTTGTGACCATTGTTCCTTGTAACCCCAAGACGCACTCTGCAGAGCGTCTCCGATCCCTTGCTGTGTCCCCCTGATGAATTTGTAGGCAGCCACAAGATCACCTCAGCCTTCTCTTGCGGAGCCTGAAGAGGTCCAGGTCCCTCAGTCTCTCCTCATAGGGCGTGTCCTGTAAACCCCTAACCATACAAGTGGCTCGCCTCTGGACCCTCTCGAGTCTATCAACATTCTTCTTGAAGTACAGCACCCAAAATTGGACGCAGTACTCCAACTGCGATCTGACCAGTGCCACGTAGAGAGGAAGTATCACCTCCTTTGTTCTATTTGTCATGCATCTGCTGATGCATGATAAAGCGTGGTTAGCTTTGCTGATGATTTCGTCACACTGATGACTCATGTTCATCTTAGAGTCAACTATGACTCAGAGATCCCTTTCCGCTTCTGTACTGCTGAGAGGCTCACTTCCCAGTCAGTAGGTGTGCTGGATGTCTTTGCGCTCTAGGTGCAGCAGTCAGCACTTGTCCTTGTTGTACTGCATCCTATTGCGTACTGTCCACTTTTCTAACCTGTCTAGGTCTGCCTGCAATCATTCCCTACCCTCCAGAGTCGCACTTCACACCACAATTTAGTGTCATCCGCAAATTTGGACAGAGTACACTTCACACCCACATCCAAGGCAATATATTAGACAGTGTTATCATCATTGTCATTATCATTGTATTAGACCATTTCAGTTAAGAGGTTCACTTATGAACAAAGGTCTCCTTGAAGAAAACTACATACAACCATCCCCTAGGTTATTTGGCTTTGTTTATCATATTTAGTCTGACTCATAAAATCAGAACCAGAGAGTCATCCTCACCATTTCTGCTGTCATTGTTTTAGCTACAATATGAGTTACAGGTTTTCCATCACTTCTGTATCCTTTTCTACGTCTTAGTATCCTTGGTGTCAGAGGTCCATGGGCTCTGTAATTTAGACAGACATTTATGTACTACAGGTAGCTTTAAAAAAAGCATTTTGAGTGTATATGAGACACACTGACGAAGACATTTTGTGCTATATCTGTTACAGATATGAACAGATACACATTTAAACCTAAACCATCTCCTTATACAAGACATGCATACCAGCAATGCCCAGCATCACAAAACTATCATAGTGCTAAATGAAAATGTTCAAAGGCTGAATGTTCGGTATTTCCTCCTTGTCTAGGCAATAGTCATCTATTTAGCACATAGATAGCCTACTTCGCATCCACAAATTCTTAGAAATTAAATCACAAATTAATTAAACATGTGAAGGTATTGGGCTCTGAACTATATTTAAAAACAAAAATTGAACTCTAAACACTGCTTCTATGCAATTAGTTTCAAAATGTTTGTTTGACTAACTAGCAAAGATGAGACCCAAACTGTTACAAAGCCATTTTCAAAAAGTATTTTCTAGCCAGGCTCAACAGTTTAACTCGGTCTTCTCTTACAAACTAACCCCTATGCTATGCCAAGCGTCAATGAAATGCACAAGTCTCAGATAAAAACCAACCAAACAAACAAAACACAACAGTCACATTTCTTAATACATGGACACATCCTAAAGTCCAATTATGGTGCAAAGAGAGACCAAAAGTTATAGTGTTCCATATATTCTTTTTACTGGCTCACTAGTATCTGTAATAAATTCTTTCAATTTAACAAAATGTAATGAGAAATAAATCTGGAAGAGATGCAAGACAGGGAGGATTGAGTTGAGCAGGCGGGAGAGAACAGAGGTGGGAAATGAACAGGTCAGGAAGCAAAGAGGCTTTGGAATGCAGAGGAGAGACAGGAGCAGATGGATCAGGAGCCTCTACTTAAAGGACACATTCTGAAGTCTCAAAATAATTTGTTGCTATTGAAAATATCTCCATCCACATCTAGTGGAACACCCACAAGACAAAAGCTTTCAGTTGCTATGATTTACTCTTATCTACAGAACAGCTCCCTTCTATTTAATCAAGAATCTGATCCCGGATGCTGGTCCACGTGTAGAGCCAGTATGGTTCCGCAATGAAACTATGGAGGTTTTAAGCTTTAGGAATTAACATAAAATTAGAAACATTATAGATTGCAAAGTCAAACACTCAAAAGTTAGAATGTAAAAAATGAGTTTTGCATACAATCTTAATTTGGCCTTCTTGGGCAACCATAATAGCATTTAATTACACATTCACATAGTATCTTTTCAGAAGAACCCTTTTCATTCAAGTGTACTAGAAAAATTGAGCTATAGGAATTAATCAATATTTTTAATTAATGAGGTCCATAGGGACCTTGCCTTATTTGCAGCAAAAGTCTGAAGGTGCGTAGTGAAAGAGGAAGCATTACGGAGGAGAAAGGATGATCTCATATTTAAGGCATTTATATTCCACCCTTTAGAAACAGATCATATCCCTGCCTGTGCCAGAGTTCCAAATGATACCATCTTAGCAATAACCTGCAAAAATTTAACTACATATTCTGTACACTCAGCTTGAAACATGTGTGAACTGACTGGCAAAAGAGCTTAACACTCGCAGCTACAAACCAAGCACAATGGTCAAGGTCAACTATAATGGCACTGCATTATAAAGCACTAAATCCTCTATAAACCTCCCCACTCAGGCTACTGAAACCTGGCACCCCAAATGAGCTATCAACTCAGACAATCTTTGTTAATCAGAATAGTACCACCTCACTTCACAGGTGTTATAACATTGAGTTCTTTATGAACCCTAATGAAATAAGATACTTTAAAATCAGAGACCACCAGAAAAAGCCTATGATAATATTAATTCTATGCTGACTGCAGGGTTTGAATAATATAAGATAAATAATGCACAGAGAGACAGATTAAATAATTAGGATTAAAAGAAATATTGAACAGCTACCCATGCAGTCAGCATTCTTCATTCTGGACACTGACTAAGGCAGGGAGCCTATGAAACAAACACACACAATCACAGATTTATAATGTTGGAAGGGACCTCAAAGAGCATCTAGTGACTACCCCCACCCTAAATACAGAACAAGTTATTTCTAAACCATCCAAGACAGATGTCTATCCAGCCTCTTCTTGAAAACTTCCAATGAAGGAGATTCCAAAACTTCCATAGGCAGCCTGTTCCTCTGCCCTACTCGGGGGCAATGCGTAGTGGATGCACGTGCACCCCCTGAGAGCGCCGGTGCACCCCGTCAGGCCGCGCTCCCTGTTTAGCCAGTGGGCAGGGGGGTAGACGGGAGCACCAGTGCCCCCCATGTGAGCACTGGCTGGGGAGCTAGGCCACTAGCAAAAGCGACTGCCCCACTTCCGGAAGTGGCTGCAAAAGTTCCCGAAGCGGCGCGGGCACTTTTATGGTGAGTGAGATCAGCCGTGGGGAACCCCCCCACCAACCTCCCACTCAGCAGGATCAGCTGCCAGGGGACACCCCCCCCCCAAGTTGCTGACTGGTGACAGAGGGGGCACGTGCCCTTCCCCCCCCCCCCAACTCAAGGGGTACCAGACATTCATGATTCTACTGTTCTTACTATTAGGAAGTTTTTCCTGAAAGTTCATTTAAGTATGTTTTGCTGCAGTGTAAACCCACTGCCTCATGTTGTGTTCTCTGTGGCAAGTTGCTCTCCCTCTTCCTCTGGCAGCCTTGAAAATATCTGAAAAATTTTGATTGTGACTGCCCCTTCCTCCAGTCCCCAATCTTTTCTCAGAGCTAAACATACCTAGTTTTTTCAGCCTTCCCTTGTATGGCTTGCAGGGCCATCCCTAGCATGGGGCGAATCAGGGCGACCACCCCGGGCCATACACTTTTGGGAACCCCCATGGAGTGGGGCAGAGCAGCAGCAGCGCAGAACCAGGAGGAGCAGCGGCTCCACGTCCAGCCACTCGCTACCTACCCTTCCTCCTCCCCAACCCCCCTCCGGGCAGCTTCTTCGAGTCCAGGGCCCAAATTGGGGTGGAGCGGGGCCCCGCATGGGCTGATTTGCCCTGGGCCCCACACCCTGCTTGGGTCAGCTCTGATGGCTTGCATTCCAATTGCTTTATCATCTTTCACACATCTTTGGATGCTCTCTAGTTTCTCTGCATCATTTAGTAAAAGTGGTGCCCAGAATACTCCAGCTGACACAATACTCCAGCTGAGGACTAAACAGCTCCAGATAATGTGATACTTCTGTATCTTGCTTATAATACTCTGTTAAAGCAGCCCAAAATGGTGACAGCATCACATTACTGACTCATGTTGTGTTTATGATCCATCATAACTCCTAGATCTTTCTCAGCAGTGCTACTGGGATTGTGTGTCAAAGACTGTCATAATACATCCGTCATGACTTGTGCTTGGGTATCCTTAATTCTAGCTTGTCTTTTTGACTTTCATTCTTAACCTTCTTATAATATATTTCTTTATGTAATATGAATTTATGTTACATACTTTTGTACAAAAGAATATTATAGTTCTGAAAGTGTCGGCATAAGGCCTGGGGCAAAACTGATCAAACTAAAGAAAAAGAAGAGGGAAGGATGGAGATTTTTTTTTAATTGTACTGACTTAATAGTTTCACCAGAAAAAAGCAACATTTGATTTACTATTGATGAAATAATTTCATTACAAAGAAGATCAGTTTTGCTAATCAGCAAGAAACTCTGTATACTTGTAAGAATAATACTAGTTAGCAGAAAACATGTAGAAGTGAAAAGCACAAAAGTCAGTTACCATTAGACTGCATTGTTAAAGAAAGATCTCAAGTATTAACTAACAAACTATTAAAATTACCTGAGACGTAGGTCCTCCCATATTTTCAGCAGTCCACATAGCATTACTAACTCATAGTATTTTTTCCAGCATTCAACAGCTTCTTCTGCTGAAGGTTCTTCTTTAATATTGCTTTGATACTGAACCAATTCCAAATGCATGTTCTTATACTTCTCCAGATGTTTCCTAAAACGATGACCAACTGTAGCAGGAATAATCCCGCTCTCAATATCGCACCAACTTTGAAAATGAGAATAGAAAAGTTAGACTTTAAATAACAAAGAAACCCAAAGACTCCAGAAAATGTTATGCAACATACTTACATTTTAATTCTTTCTTCTATCAGAGATGCATAGGTCTCACAGCTTTCATCATCATCCCAGTCTCTCCAAAGGAAGTCATAGAAAAACCTAATAGAGACATAACAGAGACTCTGTCATATTGCACATTTCTAAAGGAACAGGGGGAAAAAACCTTTTGCTCTCTACTGCAGTGCTCTAAAGTTCTGCAGTGCTCTAAAGTTCTGAACAACAGTATTTCACCTTAGATACTGTAACACTATAATCTATTTCCTACAAGAACAATCTGCTTACTTCTAAAAACTTAGCTCTCTTTTGTGGATTTATGTAAAAACTTAGGTGCTTGCATAAGCACTTTGTTCATGGCTGGCTAATGAGTGACTTTTATTTTTTTTTAACATGGTGTGGCAGGGCACTGTTGGTGCCTGCCACTTTAAGGGCTGAGGCAAGCAGCCAGCAGGTGCTTGACTGCGGCAGCCATTTTTAGATCTCTGGCTGCCTATATAAACAGGGCAGTTCACTGTTGGCAGGCCAGGCAGAACGCAACATCCTGAAGGTAATGGGCAGGAGCTTATGGGGATTGATTGGAGGCTTCTGGTCCTAGGCATGACCTAAAACTAAACCCTGCCGGGAGTGGGTAGCCTGGTGGGGCTCCCAGTGGCGCGGGAGCCCCCAGGAAATACCAGGCCAGTTACCACCCCAGTGAAAGGTGGGTCAGGGTGCCTTAATAACCCCAGCTCCGACAACTGGGTGGGTTACCCCGTAATAGGGCCAAGAAGGCGGACCCAGGTTAGAGAGTGGGCTATCGACTTAAAATACCCTTGACTGGTCAATGCTGGGACCAGGACCAGAACAGTCAAAAGGGCCAGGGGCCCACCACAAGGGACGCCCAGGGCCTGTGTAGCCAAAGGTCCCGCGGGGGCCACACCCAAGAGAGGAAAGAGTTCAGGGAGCTAGGCAGCCCAGAATGAGGGTGGAGTAGGTCGCCTGATTAGAGGGATCCAGTTGGGGTCCGGATTGGAGGATTCTGGGGCCCAGTCTTGGACCAGTGACGATAAGAACAATGGATGCCATCTGCGAGGCTTGGGCTGTGGTGTAGGGGAAGAATGGAGCTGCAGATAGCACCCCCTGGCATCGGGGCAAGAATTGGGCAGCCTCCTGCCTAATTAATATCATAATTATATATCATCAAGCCGTGGCAGGAAAGGAGGTGGGCAGCTGTCCCAGAAACAGGTGGGTGGGCCCTCGATAGACTGGCCCCAAGGAAGCCCCCTGCTAAACATGGACACCTGGGGTAAGGACTAGGGTGCAGGTGGTCAGGGAAGGTCACCCAAGACTTGGGCAATGACTAGGGAACAGGTTCACAGAAGGTCAGAAGACAGAGCTGAGGCCAGGGTGAACCAGGAGACAAAGCCAAGAGTCAGAGACTGAGCCACTAGATCCACGGGGATTTTCTAAAAAGCCAGTGTCCTGAAACAAAGCTGAGCAGGGTCAGAAGCCAGAGAACCAAGACCATACGATATAGGGAGGCCCACCAGAGCAGACCAAGAAAAACTGCTGGTTGGCCCACAACCTGCCACCACAAGTAAGACCAAAAAGGAAGTATGCTCTTTCTAACAACCAGCCAGGAGGCTCCAGCAGGGGCCAGCTGGATCATGAGCTGAAGTAGGTCTGCCAGTCAGAGCCCCAAACAGGTGTAGGCAACCAGCTCAGGCTGGGCTGCCCAGTAGGTCCCCTGACATCTGGGGCACCAAAATATGCTATAATTGATTTATTGTCTCTCATCTTCCAAACCCCGAGGTTAGGTTTGGCAAAAAACCCACTTTGGGGTTTTTTTGTTTTGATCAGGATGGTGGTCAATACTGATTTAAAGCAACTGAAACTGGCTTTCATCAAGAAAACATCCCAGAAACTTCTATAATGTGCTTAAACAGTCATATCTGAATATTCCAGAAACTTCTCAAACTGTAAGGTGACTGTCATGGTGCATATCATGAAAGCAGCCATCAGAGTTTGGACTGTTAGTTTAGCTAAAGTTGCAGAAAAGGAAAAATGAAATTTAAGTAAGTGTGTTTGGTACTTACTTATTTCTTCAGGTGAAAGTTATGGTAAAATGACTGAGCTTAATAATATTCACATTACTTTACGCTAAATATCTAATTTTTAGTAGTGCATACGTAACTTTATC
Source organism: Alligator mississippiensis (assembly GCF_030867095.1). Lineage (NCBI taxonomy): Eukaryota > Metazoa > Chordata > Crocodylia > Alligatoridae > Alligator > Alligator mississippiensis. The sequence continues at coordinate 53,791,562 of NC_081828.1, forward strand.
CAATGATTCACCTCTACTTTGAAGGCCTGCACAGTGCCCACATCTGCTCTGTCACATTCTTGAAGAAAATAAATAATAACTGCTAAAAGCAGATAATGTCACATTTACATAGCTACAGTGCTTCTACAGCCAATGATAAAAGGATGACTAATAAGATATTCATGCAACACACTCATTCTAAGCTAAAACAATGTTGTAAAATTATAGTTAAGCACTGCACACCATAACCACATTGAAAGCTGAGTGCAACCTGGGCTCCAGATTTTATATTGTTTACCTAATGTTAAGAATAACAACCTGATGTAAATGCTGAAAAGCTTTGTTTAAATAAATAAGAGTGGTTTAAGCAATGTGTGTCTTTAATAAGATAATGTATTAATTCTTAAATTTAAATTGCAATGCCTTAATTTAAAACACCAACTTTATTCTTAGTTAGCTATAGTGCTTTAACTAGTCCAAACTACAGAGAAAGCAATAAGAGCGAAATACTGTTTGAAAGGTTTTTATTTCTTACATTTGTATTTTAAAAATGCTCTGAGACCTATTCTGCGCCCCCATGGCACTGCATCCAGGATAGGTGCCCCAGTTGCCCCTCCCTAAATTAGAGTCAGTGATCAAAACTCAATTAAAACCAGGACAGTTAAACTGGTTTAAACCAGCATTTGAAATCAGTGGTAAAAAAAAACTGTCCAGTTCTGCCCAAGATGCTTCTGTAAACTTTAAACAAAAACAACTGAACTTTAAACAAACTAAAGCAACCCTCCTGGTAGCTTTCCAATATGTTGCCAGCAAGTAGAGTCAACATCTCCAACCAAGAAGACAGGGTATGAAATCTGATTAAAAGAAAGATTAGCTCTCTTCAGGAAGATCTTGCTTTTCTATTTTGTTTTTACTTTACAATTACTGAATAATTTCTCTAAATCAGGGGTTTTCAACCTTTTTTAAAATAAGTGTACCCCCAGTGGCTGGATGCAATGTGGGGGGGGTGGTATAGCTGGATGCAGAGCGGCGGTAGCGGTTGCCGCGTGTGGGTTTCCCCCACGCCTGTGCAGCCCACAGAGAGGTGCCACTGCCCTCGACACGCCGGCATGCTCCTGGGGCAGTGGCAACACAGGGTGGTGGGTGGCAGCACTCTGTCCCCACCCCCATGTATCCCTTAGGGCCTTCCCAAGTATCCCCGGGGCTACACATACCCCAGTTGACAACCCCTGATCTAAATATCTCAATCTCTATTTGTAGGAATTCTCCGTAAAAGGTGACGAAAGAAAGCTGAGAAAAACTGAGGCAATTTAATTCAAATTAAACAACACCCTGCCTGAATGACCCTGCTCACCAAGCACCCACTTAAGAAATGGAAAAGTTAGAGAATAATGTATTTTAGCTTTTTCCATTTATCTTGATGCCTCATGATCTCCTGCAACTGTAGAAATATGTTCTACCACTGGTTGCTTCTTAAATGGGAGAGAAATACAGCTAGCTACTAGCCAACTACCTTTCTTTTTGATTGTATGGTGTCCTTCCTGACTGTCGCAGGTAAGTGCCCTGCTCCTAAAGAGGGGAAACTGCTGGGGAAAGAGCCCTAGCAGGGAGTAAGGAGCCCAGCTGTTGGTTGCCAGGGCAACGGGAGTCAGCAAGCAACCCACACCTGCCAGCGGTCAGCTGACGGTACGGGGCAAGGCCTGGCCCTTATAAAGTCTAGGAGCTGAGGCTAGAGGCAGTTCCCTGCCAGCAGCCCAGGAAGAAGGAGCTCTCTGCTGCAAGAAGCGAGGAGAAGCCTGATGAAGGAGCAGCACATGACATGGCTGTGGGATGAAGAACCCCGGTAGGCAAAGCGTGATCATAGCCAAGTGGCTTATGTTTAAGTTATAGCCAAGAAGCTTGAGTTTGTGTTGCTATTTGTTATATCGGTGGTTTGGGTGAGGCTATTAGGGGTTGGAGGAGGCCTCATAGGAGACTCACAGTGGTGTGGGGACCCGAGCGCCAGTGAAGGCGCAGCATTCGGGGTGCACAGACCCCAGCCCCAGAGAGGGGCAGTTAAGAAGCCCCAGAGAAGGGGGCATTGCGGAGAAGCCCCAGTGCGAGCGTGGTGAGCCCTCAGAGAGGGGGCGGCTTTACTGAGAAGAGCCCTCAGAGAGGGCGCGGAAAGAGAGAGAGAGAGAGAGAGACAGGGCTATTGAGAGCCCGAGTGCCAGAGAGTGACAAGACAGAGAGAGACCGAACAACGTCTATTCCAGCTGTGAGGCTTGGGGCGTGGTATAAGGGGTGGTTGGAGCCATGCATAGCCCCTAAGGCTAGGGTGCCCCTAAAGCGCCCATTGTAGAGCGGGACCCACGAAGAGTCCGGGAGTTCACAGGGCCAGAGGTAACCATGCCCAAGGAGATGTAAGGCAGCCTCCCTAACTTATGTGAACATCAAAGACATGGCGGGCAAGAATCTGAGGGTGCCCTTGGGCCGACTTGGCATGGGAAGGGGGCCTTGAGGAGATCGTGGCCCTCCTGCAGGACCCCGCCTATGACACTGACAAAGCAGCAAACGTGAAACTTGGCAGTGGTATTTCTCTTAGTTCTCTTCTCTTCATGTTTTAACAAAACAAACCCATCTTTCTACTCTTTTTCTTCTACCCCCCATATGAAGTGTTTAAGTGAAAAGAATACAAGGATTAGAAGAGGCAGGCGCGCAGCAGTAACCCAGAAGGAGCCTCCAGCAAGAGAGAGGAAAACGCACAGCTCCACAGACATGGTAAGGACGCAGAGCACAGCTGCTAGGAGTCCCGCCCTGGTGGCACCATCTACCCTGGGCTCCTCTGAGGCCTCTACCCAAATGGAGCTCATGATGGGGGTGCCGGCCCCCTGCCCCCATCTGTGGGGGTGGCCTGGTGGGAACCCAGAGGCCAGTGGTGAGAGAGGGGTCTGGTGGCTCCCTTGCCTGCCCCTCCTATGCCCGACTTCAGGCCCTGGAGGAGCAGGTGTAGGAGCTCCATGCTGAGGTGAGCAGGCTACAGGGGATCAGGACTGCAGAGAACGAGATTGACACCTATTTTCGTTCACTGCAGGACCAGTTTTCCTGCATACAGACCCCCCAGGAGAGACGCACAACAGAGGAGTGGCAGAAGGTGCCCACCAGAACCAGGGCTGCTTGGGTTAGTGTGGTACAACTCGGGAACAGATACAAGGCCCTGGCAGCCTTGGAGGAGAAGGACGAAGAGGATGTCTCTGGGGGGGACGGTGCCACTCCATGCACGACACAGACTGCACCAAGAGGGAGCACCAGGTGGAAGAAATGCTGAGTCCTCACCATCGGAGATTCCATCCTGAGGGGAATGGAGGGTCCCATCTGCCGACCCGACCCCATGGCATGGGAGGTCTGCTACCTGCCTAGGGCTCAGATTCAGGATGTCACAGAGGGGATCCTGGCCTTCATTCGACTCTCAGACCAGTACCCCATGGTCCTAATCCATGTGGGAACAAATGACACAGCCAGGAGCAACCCAGACTGCATCATGAAGGACTACAAGGCCTTGGGGGCCCAGCTCAAGGAGACCAGGGCACAGGTGGTATTCTCCTCTATTCTGCCGGTAAGTAGACGCAGATGGCGACATGATGCCTGCATCAGCGAGGTCAACCGGCAGCTTCGGAGTTGGTGCTACCAGGCAGGCCTCGGGTTCCTGGACAACAATCTGCATTTTCGTGCAGCGGGCATGCTCGGGTGGGATGGGCTTCACCTCTCCCCTAAAAGCAAGCGTGTCTTTTCTTCCAGGTCGGCTGATCTCGTACGGCGTGCTTTAAACTAGCTTTGCCGGGGGATGGGGCCACAAGAGGACGCGAGGACACCTCCCAGCCAAGACCGGTGATGAGCACAAAAAGTACCCAGGTAAGTGACAAGGGTCCGGATAGTCCTAGGAATCAAGGGGGTGGGGGGTGCATGCACTAATAGGAGGCCTTAAATGCCTTTACACTAATACTCAAAGTATGGGGAATAAGCAGGAGGAACTTGCCCTCCGGATAGGTAGTACAAACCCAGACATAGTAGGGCTCACTGAAACCTGGTGGGATTCAACCCATGACTTGGCGGTAAACAGAGGCTACAGACTATACAGGCAGGACAGAACGGGGACGAAAAGCAGGAGTGTAGTGCTCTACGTCAAAGAGTAATACATGTCCTCAACTAATAGGATGGGGTCAGAGGAAGGGCAGACTGAAGTGCTCTGGGTCAGAATACAAGGGGGTCATGGCGAAAGTGACTTGGGGTGGGGGTCCACTACAGACCACCCAACCTCCCCCCCAACGGTGGGGGTCTACTACAGACCACCCAACAAGGGGGGAAGAGCTGGACCGGGAATTCTCAGGTCAGCTCACAGAGGCAGTTAAGTTAAGGGATGTGGTTGTCATGGGTAATCTAAACTACCTGGACATCTGCTGGGAGGAGCAGTCAGCCAGGTCTGACTGCTCATGTAAGTTCCTTGCTGAGATACAAGACCTCCACCTAACCCAGGAGGTGCACAGTCCCACCAGGGAGAATGCCCTGTTGGACCTGGTTCTGGCCGCAGGCGACAACCTAGTGAGGGGACTCCAGGTCCTCAACCACCTGGGCGATAGTAATCATCGCCTACTGAAATTCGCCATCCAACACAGGGTGTCAAGGGCCTGCAGCAAGGCAGCAGCCCTTGACTTCAGGAGGTCCGACTTCAATGAGTTGAGGAGATTGGCAAGAGAGGCATTGCGGTCCCGGACAGTAGGGGAACTAGGTGTCCAAGATGAGTAGTCATTCCTTAAGGAGACAATCCTCCAAGCCCAAGGGGTGACAATCCCAATGTGAGTTAAAGGGGCTAAGAGTGCTCAAAAGCCCCTTGGCTTGCCAAAGGCGTTCAGGAACGCCTGAAAGCCAAAAAGGAGGTGTACATCCAGTGAAAGGGAGGGGCTATCACCAAAGAGGATTGTACCTCCATCACTCGAGTCTTTAGGGAAGCTGTTAGGAAGGCTAAGGCGGAGACAGAAGTAGGGCTAGCAACAAGCATCAAGGACAACAAAAAGTCCTTTTTTAACTACATAGGGAGTAAAAAGAAGGCACCAGGCAACGTGGGGCCCCTGCGGGATACACTTGGCAATCTGGTGGCTGCACCAGATGAAAAAGCAGACCTTTTTAACATATTCTTTGCCTCCATTTTTCTGAGCAGGGACCGGGACATCTCCCCAACCAGGATTCAGGATGGACTCAGGAGAGACTCCGCCAGGCCTAGGTTCAGGGAGGACCAAGTTAGGGAACTTCTGGAGGGGTGGACGTGTTCAAATCAGCAGGTCCAGACGCTCTCCACCCCAGGATGCTGAGGGAATTGGCAGGGCTCATTGCAGGGCCCCTGGCACAGCTTTACAAGCACTTGTGGTGCTCTGGCCAGGTGCCAGAAGACTGGAAGGCCAATGTGGTCCCCATTTTCAAAAAAGGGAGGACCCAAGCCCGTTAGTCTTACTTCGGTCCTGGGGAAGCTCTTTGAGAGAGAGCTTCCCCAGGACCGCAACTGTGAGGAACCAGCAGGGGGATGATGCTCAAGGGCAACCACCATGAGTTCATTAGGGGCAGGTCCTGTCAGACCAACCTGATTGCCTTCTACAATCAGGTCACAAAATCATTGGATGCAGGTGTCACAGTGGATGTAGTCTTTCTCGACTTCAGGAAGGCCTCTGACATTGTCTCCCACCCCATTCTCATTAAAAAGCTAGGCAACTCTGGCATTGATGCCTACACAGTCAGATGGGTCGCAAATTGGCTAGGGGGTCGCACCCAGAGAGTAGCGGTGGATTGGTCATATTTGACCTGGAGGGGCGTGGGCAGTGGAGTGTCCCAGGGCTCAGTCCTTGGGCCCGTACTGTTCAATTTCTTTATTAGCGACTTGGATAAGGGGGTAAAAAGCACCCTGTTCAAATTTGCTGATAACACCAAGATTTGGGGCGAGGACATGCTAGAAGGGAGGGACAGGATACAACAGAACCTGGACAGGTTACAGGGGTAGGCAAATGTGAATAGGATGGGGTTCAATACTGACAAGTGTAGGGTACTGCATTTGGGCAGAAAGAACCAGCAGCATACCTGTAGGCTGGGGAACTCCCTTCTCAAAAGCAGAGTGGCAGAAAGAGATCTTGGAGTCATTATCGATATCGATTCTAAAATGAACATGGGCTGCCAATGTAAGGACACAGTCAGTAAGGCTAACTGCACCTTGTCATATATCCACAGATGCATCATGAGTAGGCCCAGGGAGGTGATCCTCCCCCTCTATATGACACTGGTCAGGCCACAGTTGGAGTACTGCATCCAGTTCTGGGCACTGCACTTCAGGAGGGATGTGGACAGCATCAAGAGGGTCCAGAGGAGGGCCACTCGCATGATCAGAGGGCAGCAGGGCAGACCCTCCAAGGAGAGGCTATGGGACCTGAACCTGTTCAGCCTTCACAAGAAAAGGCTGAAAGGGGATCTAGCGGCTGTCTATAAACTTACCAGGGGGGACCAGAGAGGACTGGGTGAGATGCTGGGAGGTGCTCAGGGGAACAGGGTAACAAGGAATAATGGCCACAAGTTGATTGAGAGTAGGTTCAGGCTAGACACCAGGAGGCACTACTTCAGTCACGGAGGCCAGGATCTGGAACCAGCTTCCAAGGGAAGTGGTGCTGGCTCCTACCTTAGACTTTAAAAGGAGGCTTGATAATTACCTAGCTGGGGTCATATGAGCTTAAACTTACCGGGGTCATATGAGCCCAGTATTCATTCCTGCCCAGGGCAAGGGGTCGGACTTGATGATCTGCTCAGGTCCCTTCCAACCCTATACCTATGAACCTACGTAGATCCAGGAGTTTGAGACAATGTTAAAGTTAAAATAGAAGCTTTTTCATGACTGGGGGTGTTAATAGGGGACAAGTCCTATTAATGAAAATAAGGCTAGGCGCTTGAGGTAGAAAGCTGCAGAACACCTTTGCAGCTAATTGGATAATAGCCCACTGAGGTGTCCTCAGCTCAAAAGGAAGAGGAGCCAAGATCTGTATTATCCCTGCACCTGAAACAGGGAGGACAGTCTAACCTGGGCAGAGATGGAGAAAGGAGCTCATTGCTGGGAGCTCTGTAAAGCACTGTGGCTAAATGGAGACTGACCCCAACCATGTTAATTGAAGGAACTCTCTGTGAAGGAAGCACTGAAGCAGTACCAGAGACTGGAGAGGGAACTGGGAGTAGACCCAGGAGGACCCAGGCTGGGAAAAGCCAGCAGAGCTGAGAAGCTTAGGTGGGGTGGGCTTAGAGAAGGGCACCCCAGCTGAAATTGATTAGCTTTGGCTTTGACTTTGTTTGCTTTGAAGCCATGGGGCATGGGAGTGTCTGAAAGGAAGGAAAGAAGGCCACTGAAGATGCCTCACAGAGGGGCCGAGGCTATTGGCAGGCCGCCCAGAGGCCCAGCAAATGTTGACTAGATGGAGACCTGAGAGACAAGGTGGAGGGGCAGGAATCCTGAGAGACCAGGCAGAGCAGAAGACCACACTGTTTCTCTGGAGGCAACCTCCCACAGTAAAATAGTAACATCAACGGTGTAGAAAGTGGACAGGGAGGATACCACCAGAGTGTAAGCAACAGGATGAAAGTGGCCACTTCTGCTGCTTCGGGTGGATCCTTTTAAAATGGGTTGGAGTAGTTTTATCCTGTTGTCACAAGGCATCTTCTTGATCTAACAGAATCTGAAAAGGTCATCAGCTGTCATCTAGCCTCACTGTACAGAATTATCCTCAGGACTACAAGAACTCTGCCATTTATTCAACACTCTGCTGTTTCTTCAAACCTTTCTTTGAAGAGAGAGGAGTTTTTTTGTTTTTGTTGGGTTTTTTTAAGCAAAGAAAACCAAGCCATTTGTAAAGAGTGACTAAGATAGACAGAAAACAGAAATGCACACAAATGTTCATGCTTAAAGATTTTTACTTGCTCTGTGACTAACCTTACTGAAGTGGTTTTACAGTTGCTACTTTAAAATGGGATACTCTCCTCCCTTTAAAGTGGACATTTTAGTACAACATTAAAGCCATTCAGAATGTCCAGTGGAGCTGGAACGTTGCTGACGTGAGCAGCTAGACATTCAGAATCAATTGTTTAGATAAAAGTTGCTGTTAAGCTTATTAAAGTGGCAGGCTAAGCCAATCTGGCACTTGTGAAGGGAAATTGGAAGAAAAAAAAAGAATCTATTGGCACAAACAGGCTAGAAGTAAAGAGTAGGCTGCTTTGCTACGCTAGTAAGAGAAACTGTTTTTTCCATGCTGTTTAAAATGTGTATTGCCTCTCTCTAACTCCCTAGTGCAATGATTCCCAGGGCTGGGCTAGGTCATTTTGACCGAGAAAGGCTAGAGAGAAAACAGGTCTATACTAGTCCCAACAGATCAGTAGGGCTAAATTATTCAGCTGCATCCTGTAAAAATGAAACAAACAGAGAGGCTCCCTCAAATAAGGTTCCAATACGGCTTTATATAATCCTTTTATTTTTTTTTTTACTACTGCTTTGTTTGTTTCATTTTGGCAGGATGCACTTGAAAAATATAGCTCTGGGAATAAAAGTCTTATTGATATCAGCAGTATAGACCAGCAGACTCTGCTGACATACTGAGGAAAAACCTAGTGAAGTAGCTGTAAAAGAGTGGGAATAATGAAACCAAGCTATGTTGCACAATTCCACTTGAAAAGGAGGTACGAGGAACAAGATCAGTGCTCGGTGTTCTCAGGCTGCTCTGATACAATGGCAATGTATACTCAAATGGCTTAGATTTTCTTATTTCTTAATTTATAGCTTGTATCATTGGGGAGAGGGCATTTTACTAAACTTTTTTTCTGTAGACTTACATTCTCAATAATCCTCTAGCCCAGTGGAACCCAACCTTTTACCCCTCAGGACAGATGGACCGTGTGCTTGGTCCATCTGCAGCCTGGATCTGGTATGTGAGGGCCCAATCTAACCGGTGGTGGGGTGTTGGCGAGTGGCCCAGCTTTGGCCCTGTGGGGGAGGGGGTGTAGTCCAGCACCTTCCTGGGAGAGGGAACATGACCTGGTTCCAATTCAGGTTGGGGGAAGGGGAAAGATGGAGAAGGGGATGTGACCTGGCCCTGATCCTATGTGGGAGGGAGGGTGGCTCAACTCCGTAGGGCTTGGAAATTTGACAGCTGGGGAAGGTAGCAGTATTACTTGCCACAGCTCCCCTACCATCAATTTTCCCAACCTGTGGGAAGCCCTGTAGACCAGACAACATGGCTCCATGAGACACCAAGAAAGTATGGGTGGGGGGGCAGGAAAGTCTACAACTGAGAAAGCTGCTACCATACAAAAGAAAAGGCTTCCTTTAGGAACTTGCAGCTTTTTCAAAATGAACCTAAACACCAGGGTAGCATTTCTCAACCTTTTTCAACTTGAGACAACCCTTGGAAAATGCCAGCCTAAGTTTTCACTGGATTGGCTTGCTTGTTTTTACTACGGAAAAATAATAGAGAAATTTTCTGTTGAAAAGAACTCGTAAAAATCTCAACAAGTCAAAATTCAAAATGTTTTAACACTATGGACTCTTCTCTGTAATCTCTGGGTTTATCTTGTGAATCATGTTTTCACACCAAACAGTGCTAAAATGCTCAGAAATCACCCTTTCCACAGGCAATCAAGGAGACAAAAACAAAAAAAATCTTATTATATAGGAGAAAAAAACTGTACAAGGAAAACTGACCATAGGTTTGGAGACAGAAACCTTTTTTGTCTTTTTAATTTACTTGCCTGGCTATACCCTCACCCTCCTGTGAGACCTGCCATATCTCCAGAATTCAGCCTTCCTGATAACTCTGCTAGCCCTGGCTGTGGGGACCACTGAACCTCCGAAGCCTGGGATCCAAAAGACCTTGATTCTATCCTATCTAGACTCTAAAAAATAAACAAAAACCCCCAAAACCTTCAAACCAGATATTTTTCTCATCAGCATGATTTTAATTGCTCATGAGTCTCCAGAAACCTCCAGGAGTTTCTGGTCTCCCTGAGACACCTGGCATTCTTCTGGCTCTGATGGGCCATTTTTCTCGGATGCCTTTTCTATACTGGAACTCAATTCTTTATTACAGGCAGCCTTGGGTGTTTGCTAAATACCTCACTTGATTATCTTCCAGTTACATCACGAAATTACAAAAGTACATTTATATCAAATACTATAATACATACAGCTATAAACATGATAAAACTGGACCCAGCTTTACACTAGCTATCAATAGAAATCAAACACCCTAGGCATAAATCTAATTTGGGAGAATATCTGTGCCTGCCATATGGCAAACCCCAAAGGCAACTCAGTTTTGGGGTGAATCCATGACAGGTATATTGTGCAGCAGAAAAAAAAAGAAGAGTTTGTGTCCTGGGGTAGGTGTATACATGCACAATTTATGAACCCCTATATTTGCATGATAAGGAAGAATAACCAAAGTTATGGATCGCAAAGCAGCTATGGTGTCTTTGAAGCAAGGGAGACTAGCTTACCAGACAGAAAAGGCTGGGGGGAGAAGGAGTAAGCTTTCCTGTACTGTGAGGATCAAGCATCTGACAAGACTATCTTTAGGAACACAGAAATTTAGCTTGTAATATCTGTTATTTTGGACAGTCAGGCTAACAGAAACATCCAGAAAAATGCTAAGAAAAGGATTTTTAAGTATTGCTAGAATTTGTTTTAAAACAGCCTGAATTGGCTTGCTTGTTTGCTTTTGACAAAGAAAATAACACTCATTAAACATAATGAAAGAGAGATTCAAATACCTAGTATTTATGCTGAATTGCAAAAAAACCCAACCCAAACCCAATAAAAACCCGCCAACACTTTTAAATGGTCTACCCTGTTACCGTTTTTTGCAGAGAATCATGTTTACTGAACGTATCTACATTCTTATATAGCTTCTACTACAATATGCTTGGAGCACCTGGTCTGTGGTGCTCAATATCTAAAGACTTCAAACAAAGCTGTTTCAAACTGGAAAATTATATTTTTTCTATACCAAAATGTTGAAACAATTCCTAAACTTCCTTTACCAAAAACACCCAAAACAACTGAATAGGAAAACCTTTCCTGAGAACAGTTCTGTTTCAAGTAATTAATATGGTTTTTAAATATTAAAAAAACCCAACAACAACAAACATTTTGTTAAAAAAAAGTTTGATCAGCTGAGTCAAAATAAAGTACTAGATACTTGTGCCTATACTTCCAGTGGCTAAAAAGTCAAGCTGTTGAGGCATAGTTCCAGAATCAGGCAGTCACAGAACCTGGGATCCAAAAGTGAAGTCACTGATTTGAGAAAATCCACTGGTCTGCAAGTATTTTTAAGGGGTGTCAGCTGTAATTCATCAAAATATATTTTCATTGTTAACAATTTTTGAACTAGAGGTTAAAGTAGATATTTTTTTTTTATGGCAGCACAAAGTGAAAGAAAATAAATGTCCCTACCATTTGTTGCACCACAAATGTCAAAATTCGTGGCCACAACAAAAGGTAATAATTTGTGCTGCTTTACTGCACTGGATGTCTATTTGCTTATGGCAACAGAACATGGGCAGCATGCAATCTCCAGTGGCCAGCTCTGGGGGCTTGAAGGGACTGATTCTGTGCACCTTGGGAAGTTCAGAGCAGAATTGGGCCCTTTTTAAGCCTTTGGAGCACCTGCTTGGCTCTCTTTTTAATGAGATGGGGCCCCAGAATCTCCAGAGAGGTGTCTGGGTAAGTGGGGAAAACTGGGTTTTTTCTACTTACACACACAGTATTTGGGTTTGGATTATGGATTCATTTCCATAAGCAGGGAAGGCTGGGCAGGCACTCAGGACCATGCTGCTCAAGCCCCAGAATATGTTGCCCATTGTCCTGCAGCATCAACAGGCAGGACAACAGACAATGTGTTTCACCTAATGAATCAGATCAGCTGTGCTGGGACGCATCATGGCACAGCTGACCTGCTTCATTTGGCAATGTCTGTTTCTAGCCTAAGTTTTGTTTTTGAGTATTCTTACACTATTAATGAAGCAGTTATCTTTCCAATATTGCTACTCTAGATATAGTACCTTAGTAGTTAACATTTCAACATCTTCTAGTAGTAAAATAAATGAGAAAAAGCTAGTTACCTCACAACATCCAAAGCCTGGGCAATATCAAATACTGCAGTATCCTGTCCCTCAACAGGGTAGACTTCCAACAGAGGTACACAGTGGTCCAATTCCTCTAAAACATTATCAACCAGCTCTCTTGGAATATTTGCAATATTAGAGGAAAATGGCTCAGCAACGGATATAGACGCTTTGAAGTTAGAGGAGCTCTGAGGTGGTTTCCAAGTAACCTATCATGTAAACAAATATGTATTTATTTTTTTGTACAGGCTGATCTTGCAGTCCTTACACAGTTATTAACTACACAAGACTTCAATTTCTAGAATTGTTCTGTGAAACAATTGTGAAATTATCTTTTAATTCCATTTTAAAGGAACAGTATAGAATTAATGTAAATGATATGCTATAAAATAACAGGTTGACTTTTTAATTTTTTTCTTATTTTTAATATTCAGGCAGTTGTAGTAGCCACTATCTAAAACTAAACTAAGCAACAGTCAAGCACAGTGGTGATCAACTTTTCATGGCATCCGAGTGAAGAATCTAAGCTACAATTTAAATTTAGAAAAAATATGGAGCAGTGTGTTGAAGCTCAAAAGGTTGAGAATCACTGATCTACCTGGTGCCAGGTGAGAGCAGCAGGGGAAGGACTTAACTCTCCTGTGCCATTTCCATTGTCTGCTTCCTCCCTACCTCTGCCTGTACCTTCAGAGTCTGACATACCAGTGGCAGCCCCCACAACCACTCCTGCCAGTCCCAGGAGAGTGGGGAAAGTAGAGGGAATAAGCCAGGCTGCAAAGTGTGATTCCAAACCTACAACTGCCTGTATCTCTGCCTATCACAGAGAATGCTGCTGGGAGTGTAGGGGCAGCCAGCACAAGGATTGTTGGGAGGTGGGCAGCAGCAACAGCAATCCCCAGTGGAGCAGCCACAGATTCTGATGAGTATCTGGGGCAGGTACAGGGCACCAGACTGGGGGAGTAAAGTTTTTCTGTTTCCTCACACAGAGGAATGGAATCCCAATTGAGAATCAGCAGTGTAGAAGTTCTTATAGTTTCTGAATATACAGGTATTTGAGTGACTGCATTTACATGCTATAACAATTGCATACATTTGACGTTGCTTAACAACAGAAATAGCACTAAGCACTTCCACATGACACTTATTTCCATTCACTTGTAACCTGAATAAACCTTTGGTCCTTAGGTTGAAAAATGTCCAGGTCTAATCTCTCTCTCTCTCTTAGAAATACAAATTTCAGTCTTCATAATACCTGAAAAACAATAATAAAACTGCAACTCTAAGGAGGACTTAAGTAATTGTTGACTACCAACTAAAGTTGAGGTCCAAGTGTGAGGTAGAAACAAAAGGGGCTAACAGTTATCTTATGGTCAAATAGGAAGATGTTCTCTGCTACAATATTCTTGAAAGAACCTAAGACCATGCTGTGTTTGACAAATCTCCTTAACTAATCCTGTACTTTTTGTTTAGAGTCAAGAAAATACTAGCTGTCACAAAACCCAGCAAACTGATGCAGGCTTGGCCTGGGCTTTTAATTAGAACAGCTGGGTGAAGTCAAGTGGCTTTTTGCAGAACTTTTCTTAAAAAGGTACACTCTTCTCAGTTTGGAATCCAACACTACCTCCATGTTGGAGCAGGAGCAAGTGCCATTTGCCTCAGTTGACAGAGGCTTGGTTTGGAAAATTAATTAAGAACTGTAGAGATATCCCTGTGACTTGCTGTAATGAATTACTTTGACCAAAATAATCACTGAGATAGGGATGCACGCTACAGCCTCTCTCTTCAGGTAAACTATTATTGTCAGCTATCCTTGGAACTTTTAAAGACTAAGTGATAAGCCTCTTTGGTGAAATGAGCTGACTAGAGAACAGATGCTTATTATGAGCTGGATGGACTGACACAGAAGTTTAGCATCTTCCAAGTCAGGGTTGCAAACCAAATCATGGGAACTAGGAAAGAATTATGAATGACTGAAAAATTTGAAGTGACAGAAGACCTTTTTGATCTGCTTGAAATTTGAAAACTAACAATTGAGATCTAAAATCTTTCTAGTTAGTGGGAATGGATGCAATGGGGGGGGGGGGAGGTGGAACTTATAACAAAAACCCCTAGAAACACCTCTTGAATAGAACCCAGCTGAACAGAAATATCTATATACATAGTATAATGAACTTTTTTGTGAGTGGAGCCCTTAGAGAAGGACAGGCAATGTGGAGTTGTGAGTTGAAACTGAATTAAGTATCTCTCTGGATAAATTTCTAAGGCTCAAAGTTGATGGCTGTCAGTCCATGGCCTAGCCAACAGAGCCAAGCCTGCCACCCCACAGCTGCCCACTCAAGCCTCCAGCAGGGCCTAACCCTAAATTCCCTATCACCAGGGTAGCTATATAAACCCCTGTGCAGTTGGCTTTGTTAGTCTGACTGGTTTATACTCTGATCCCAGAAGGCTTTGTTGGTCAGACTGGTTTAGACTCTGACTGCTTTTTGTTTCTTGACTCAATTTGCTCTTCATTTCCATTCTCTGCCTTATCTCAAAGCGTCCTGACTTATTCCTAAACCCTTCACTTGGATTAGCCCCCTGGCTTCCTGATGTCCTTAGATTCTGCTTGCTCCTTTTGAAACTGGTTGGCACCTCAGTCCCTGATTGGTACCTCAGCCCAGACCTGGCTGCCCATGACCCTGCGCAACCGTAGGAATTGAACAAAACGTCTCTAGAACAGGAGTAACGTCATCCACTGCTCTTCTGCAGTCTGGTACTTTGGTTTCTAAGTTTTTCTCTTAACTGGATGATTTTGTCCCATTTCAGAAATTGTCACAAATAGCCAAAAAGGGTGTGAGTCTGTAAATTAGTGACAGTCGTGTTTTGTTTTTTTCTTCCTCCTCCTCCTGGAAGATCTAGCTTTTTGGATTTCTTATTACTGAACATAGACAGAAGTTAGAGAGCTCTTCCCTTTCATCTTGCTGCATGAGTACTTGACCTTCTAAATCTGTGCCCAGAGATTGCATTTGCAAGAAAGTATTCTCTTGATGCTTGTTTTAGGGTCCAAACCTGGGAAGCCAGAGGAGATGTTACAGACTGGACACCAGTCTAAATAAAAAGGATTTAGGACACATGCTTATGACAGAAAAAAATGGTGGCTGAGCATCAACAATTCCATTACATGAAAACAGACATCCTTCAAAATTCTAGTAATCTATATAATACCAAAGAGAAACTGCAGTCAATAACCTAGAAACTACAGTCAACTACATGAGTGTTATTTTTCTAAACTTGACTACAACTTACAGCAGCACTTATCTGGAAAATCCAGGAGTTTAAGAACTTCCTAGAAACATTTGGAAAAACTCTCAATAATAATTGTATGCAAAATGTTAGGAACCTTGTTTTCTTCTCCCCCTTCCCCACACACGCCCATAAAACTTTAAAAAATCCTTATGTTCAATTCATGTAATTAAAGAAAAAAAGATTTAATTACCTCAACAAGTACTCCAACAAAAGGTATAATGACATCCTCAAAATTGATAAAGAAGAGCTCTGGATTGGTTTTCCAGATTCCAAGCCATTTCTCTTTTACTTTCAGTTTTTCCAAAAGGTACTTACTCATTGCCTCATTAGCATCTTCTGCCTATTGCATGAACAAGAACAAAAGATGCGTTGAATATCTATTTTAAAATTATTCTGTGCATTTGAATCTTTCAAAGGACTGTATTTTAATTAGAATGAAGTAAGAACATAAAACTTCACATTAATCCATGAAATTATACCGTATACCCTTAAAAAGGAATAAGAGAAGAAATACAGAATATGAGGGAAAGGACCTAATATGTGGGAGGGAAAAATAATGGAGAATACAAAAGCCTACTATATTAAGGGAGGAAAAGGGGGAGAACAACACAAGCAAGAAAGAGAACCAAGAGGAGAAAAAAAGATAGAAAACTGCTTTATAGATTAATAGGCAAAATATTAAAATGAAAATGCATGGGTATATGTAAACATGACAAGTAACAAACATTTCAAAATTTTACTAGGCTGGTATCCTTTATGGGATTTTTTTTTAACATAGCATAACTTTTTCACAGCTTTACATCCAAGGTCTTATCTACAAGTATGAACTCCTCACTGACAAACTTTTTGAGTTTTTACTCCTGATCAAAGCAAGAATTGCTCATGTCACAGCCCTGTCTCATTTCAACAAAATCTGCAAATTCTGCTAAATGCCTTGTCACAGGGGCATGAAAAAAGAAGGAAGCAAGAATATTTTTACATCACTGTAAGTTCTGTGACAGTATTTGTGTGGTCATGTCTGTGCTCTGAATTGGGCAACTGCCCTTCCATACCGCTTTACATTCTGTTCTGGCTGACCAGTCTGCCTACCTATATAAAATTTACTGCTCCATGGTCATTGTGATCAATAAGTGATCAATACTGAATAGCATGCTACACAACTGATATTTATTTTTATTCTTAGTACCTAACATTGCCATCTTGGGAGAAAACAAGACAAGCTGGCAACAACAGATTTAAAAAAAAAGGGATATCTTTTCACAGACTTGCAACTGAGCTTTCTATGTTATACTGAAGGAAAGTTAAGAAAACAATTCTTCCTTTGGATGTGGCTATTGTGCAGTTGATATGAAGCAATTGCATTGAAAAAAATCTCAATTTGAAGTAAATCACTCTGTGAAAACAAGCCCTAAGAAAGGAGACAGCAGTTTCTCCAAGCGGTTGGGATCGCTGATTCGCCCATCAGGGCTTCAGAGTTTTAAAGGGTGATTTAACAGCAGGATTTTGTGCAAGTGTAATTGGCACCTGATTTTTAGTAAATATGGCTTGGATCCATCCCAATATAAAGACAGAACCACAATGACCTCCAGTGAGGATGGAAAGTGCTCATGTTTTTAGTTGTTTTTTTGACTTAGCAATAAAAATCCCAGTAGCTTCTTACACTACTGTAGTAGTTCACAACCTTTTAAAACTCAAGACCAGGCATTTTCCAAGGCCTGCCTTGTTTTTTCATAAGAACATGAGAATTGCCATTTACTAGGTCATACCATAGGTCCATCTTGCCCAGTCACCTGAGTCACAGTGGCAGAGTGGATGCTGAAAGGGGGTGTGAACTGGGTATGACCAGGGTTGTTTGCCTGCCCCCCCCGACTTGCAGCTTCCAGCACTTAGGTCTAGGAAGTTCTAATTCAGAGGCTATATATCCATAACTCCTATGATCAAGAGCTGCCTGATGCCCCTCTCCTCCAAGAATTTGTCCAATCTTTTCTTGAAACTTGGTTTAAGTCAGTTTCCACAACATCTGGTGGCAACCAGTTCCAAACTTGAATGACAAGCTGAGTGAAAAAAACTTTGTTAGTTTTCATCTTTTTACCACCAGTTTCATTTTGTTACCTCCAGTTCTTATACTACAAAGTAAATAATAAATCCTTATTTACTTTCTCTTTGCCATTTAGGTATTTTGTAAACCCTTCTCACTTTTGACTACAGAGACAACAGAGCAAGTTGTCTGTTACAAAGAACTCAGGAAGACCACAGCAAGCCAGTGTGTTTAACACTAGGGATTCCCAGTTAGAATCTCTGGCTGGGTCCAAACAAGCATGGATGTCACTTGTGCAGGTGCTCCCCATGCTGCTACTTTGCAGCGCAGGGGTGTTCATGACCCTGGAGATCCTGGCGTCAGGAAAACCCATACCAAATAAAAGCAAAGTGGTACACATGGCAGCAGCTTACGCAGCCCAAAACTACAGCCACACTCTGGATGCCAGGCAGGCTCCCTGTTGCAGCTCCCTGAGGCCCCCAGGTCCCTAGGTAAGGCTGCTGGGGCCAATACAGTTGCTGGCCTCAGCCTCCCTTACTCCACTCAAGGTAATCGTCCCCAGGGAGTGCTGGTGCCACAGATGCTCTGGCATGCAGCAAAGCAGCAGCACCACAAGGTCTCCCACTGCAACTTGTCCCTGGGGAAACGCATGTTCCTGCTTGCAGGGATGTGGCCTCTGGGTTCATTTGATGAGCTGTTTGCTGTGTGGCATGTTGGGCTCCCTGGGAAAGAATCACTGCTCTGCTGCACCCGTTGCAAAGATGCTATCATTTTTGCATCACTTGTAAACTTCCTCCACGATTTTTCAGGCTGTTTTATTCTGATTGCTAAACACCCTATTTCCTTCTCTTTTCCAACTGTTTCCCCTTCTTTCCCTCCTGATTCCCCCGCTTGGTTCTTAAACCCGAGCTCTGCTCGCATCCTCCTTCACCCTGCCTAGGTGAAGCCCTCCAAACTCGCACTCCGGCGATTCTTTACGCAGCCCCAGCGCCTAAGGAGGGCGGACCGGCGGCGGGAACCGCTCACCCGGCAGCCCCGCAGCAGCTGGTCGCAGTACAGCGCCACTGTGTCCCTCCGCTTCATAGTGCCCACTTGGGACGAGCACTGGGCCGGCAGCGGGGCGGCGTCCCCCCCTGTGCCCTCCCCCCAGCTGCACAGCGGCAGCTGCCGACTGGGCCCCGCGACCGGCTCCTCGCCCGACTCCTCAGCAGCGAACGACGCCATGGCCGCGGCCCCGCCCGCCACGAGCTCCGCAGCAGTTACCCGCCGCGCCGGCGCTCTGGCCAATGGGCGTGCGGCGCGGGCCCGCCGGCCAATGGGAGCGCGCCATGGCAGCGTCCGCAGTTGCTCCAGTTTCCACTCCTGCTCGAGTCAGAGGGACGGGCACCACCTGTGTGAGGGAGCGTGTGGGGCTGTGTGGTGTGGGGCCATATTGGGAGGTTCCCCCTGGTCGCCGCCCCTGCTCGGGGTGTATTGCGACTTGAGAGCTGAGAGGGGCGCCTTCCCCACTCCATCGCGCAGGGAGAAGACTGTCTCTTCCCTGGGGCAGACCCGCTATAAGGTGTGAATGACTTGTCTGGGCCTGCCATTGCACTCTGGTATTTACTTCTGAAGAGGCGGAGTAAAGAAAACCCCGGCGAGGATGCATCCCGATATATGCGTTTAGATCACTAAGCTGGCCTAAAACGATGCCCAGAGGTAGAGGAAGGACATGCTGGGTCACATACCTGGCTGCAGTACAGTTAGCAGTGGATAGATACCTCGCTGTTCTCACCATTGTAACAACTGACAGAAATAACTTAAGTGCTGTAAGAAATCTGACTGATAGGATGTAAAAAAATACAAGATACTGAAATTCAGCTAAGGGAGATTCAGATACAAGGAAACTGTCTGAGTAAAAAGGTGACCAAACGCCAGCCCACATGCCAGACCAATGTGAAACACGAGGGTAAGTTGTGTTCAGCGTGTGAAGAGCTCATGATCACAGTGCGGACAGGCGCGTGATCAGACGGCCTCAGCGAATCAGAAGCTGCATGAGACGCGTGGCTGCACGGCCGGCAGTCACACTCTCCTAACTGAACATCAGCAGCATATTCTGATCGGCTTAGGAGTTTATAAGAGGGACAGAGCGCAAAAGCGCAGGAACTCGGGGCTCCACACAAACAGTTGGAGAGGACTGATCACCCTTTTCAGGAGCCCGTGTCCCCTAGGCCGACTATTGTATACTTGTTACCAAACATATCAAACACACCGAGCTCTCGTACAACAGTTTTTGCTGTTGTTACCCGCATTTGCAATTGTTCGTACTTCGTTGTTCTATTGTCTTCTGGCTGTACATTGTAAGAAGCAGCTGCTGCCTACTTGCTGTTTAACTGCTGTTTAAGAGTTTTTCTGTCATCTTGCATAAGTTGTAAGTAAAACCTAAGTTTATTTTACCACCTTAACTTGAGTCAATGTCCCTTTCGTCCCCAGCCTGGTCGTACCGGAGGGTTGGTCATCCACCCGCCGCAGTTTACCACAGAAACGATATGCTGGCTGGGAAGTAAAATGTCAACTAATGTGAACTAAAATTAAACCACGTGGCTGCATCCACAGGAGTGCAGAAGTTTGCTTCCCTGGGGACAAGAAGCAGTGGCACACCATGTACGGCTGGTGTTGGTCCCTGGAGAGCTCCTGGGCCACGTGGGCTTTGACATGGGGCCAGGGAGGCCCCAGCAGCCTTACCTGGGGGCTGGGGAAGCTGCAGCCATTGCATTTCTGCAACTGGCAGCTGGAGCGTGGCTCTGGCCTGTCAGGCTCCAGTTTGGGGCAGCTCACGTTGCTGCCATGTGTGCTGCCCTGCTTTTTATCCGCGCAGGGTTTTTTTACCCTAAGTTCTCCCAGAGTCAAAAAATCCCGCCCCCCCGCATGGCAAGGTAGCAGCACAGACAATGCCTCAGTGTGTGGTGCGTGACCCATCTGCAATGCCACATACCACCCATCTGTGCTCATGTGGACATGGCCTATGAGGCCAAATTCTGGGGGGAGCTATCTGCAGCTGTCATAGAACTCATTTGAAGTTCTGCGTGCCCATTACCTTTCAGGCTTTGGCAATCAGAAAGGAAAGATTGCTTCTGATCAAGCAGCATTTTGATGTATTGCATTAAAACAGCAGTTGTGAAAGAGTCAAAATGGCAAATTTAATGGCAAATGACCATTAAAAATTAGACTGAAAAGATCTCAGTGTTCCAGGCTTAATTGAAAAAAAAACATTTCAGGCTTGTTGGACTAAAAAGATCAAGACAACTAGATTTTGTTTGGAATGGTCAATCAAATCCTCTGGAGAAAAAAACTGGAAATCAGCAACCATGTAAAAATGCTGGAAGAATTAAGCTATGCAATGCAAGGAGCAGAGAAAATAGCCTGGTGGAATTCTGCTTAGGGTTTAAGAAAATTGTTTTTTACAAAGCTTCCTCATGTGGAAGCCAAAGCCCTTTTACAAACAGATACCCCAAGTATTGTCCCATAATCTCCCTCTTATACACAAACATATTTGTGAGATTGTATTTTAACAGACATGGCAGAGAGAAACATCTGGTTTATGTTTCTCAGTTAGTATAAACAGAATAGATTATCAGTCCCTTATCAAATAGCCGAGCTCATGAGTGTAAGGGTCTTGTACAGATGCATAATTCTACACAGAACAGGGCTTAGACATTTTCCAAATGACTCTGGGTAGACAGTCCCCTGGTCTTTACAGTGAGACCCTCAAAACAGACTGGTGTAAATCTAAGCATAAGAGGAATGTTTCTGTGATTGGGCATTTGTCAATGGGGTGTTCTAGATCAGAAGAGTAAACACTTAAACATCAGTGTCATGATGACAGTGCCCTACAGCAGGAGGGTCACTTTTTTATAGTTGCAGGAAAGAATGAACTAGTGCAGTGACAACAATTTTTTTTTTTATTTAAGAAAAAATTTTCGTGTCCCAGGTCAAATTAGCCAGATCAGGTCCAAATCCATTTGAATCATTCAAGAACCATATGTGGCCCTGCTATCCACAAGTATCCTCCACCCCAGCCTGGGGCTACAGGTACTTGGAAATCCTCTGATAGGCATCCTATGTGCAAACCAAAGTCCGGAGACTTAGGGTTCAGATCCCCCCGAGTTTCACTTGCCCTCAGCTGTAGGGCTGCAGAAGCAAAAAAGATGGCAATCAATCTTAAATGTAGCCTCTGTATTTAAGTGTCTGCTCAACAATACATTTCTCACACACACATGGGGAAATTCACTCTTGCTTTGAGTGCAGAGGGGTTGCTAGAGGGTTATAACACCTGTCTTGGTGGATGCTCCAGACCTGAATTCACCTGCTCTACGCATACGCAGCGCTCAGTTTTCCCACCCCTGTCACAGAAGGTCCTAATATGGGGAGTATTTCGCAATGGGATTAAGTTGGCAGAGAAGAAATGGTAGGATGTCCAGAGCCCACGCACAACTACTCCTCACTTAATGTAGTAGTTACGTTCTTTAAAAACGCGACTTTAAGCAAAACAATGTTAAACAAATCCAGTTACATCACAGTAGTTACCTACTAGCAGGCGGTGGCCAAACAGCATTATAACTGAACGCTGCATGACTTTAAACAAGTATGTTCTGTAATAGATCAGTGACATAATAATGAAACAATGTTAACTGGGACAACATTAAGTGAGGAGTACCTGCACTTCTCAGTGACCAACAGAGGGCAGGGACAGGTAGTTAGCTATGTTAGTCTGAAGTCAAATAGAAGGCAAGGTAGATTTGCACCCTATAGATTAACTATATCAGAGATACGTAACCTTTTGTTAGCAGCATTTTACTTCATAAAATGTTACGAAGGGGCTGCAGTAAGCTCCTAAAAAGAAAGCAGTGATGAGAATACAAAGAGTAGGGAAGGAAGGGGAACCTGCAGAAGAGGCAAGATGAGTAAGAGAAAGAAAAACAAAGGAACATAGTGGTTATGAAAGCTAATCCAGGTAATGGGATTAAAACGGTCTAAATTCAGACTACAGATACTTAACACAATCCAGTCCATGGATTATTTCTTGTTCCACAATTTCCTGTTCAAGTTCATTTTAAAATTTTTGTTTTCTGAGAACAAATAAGCCTTAAAAACAAACAAACCTAAATCTTAAGAACAACCCTGATATTATCAAGCAAGTGTCTGATAAGGGGGTGCTACTGTTGTAATGAACAAAACAGCGTGCATACAGAGACAACTTTCCCACATAAAGATTTACAAACTTCTGACCCAGGACCCCACATCACAATACCAGAAGGAATGAAATTAACTCTTAAAGATGCTACCTCTGGAAACATAGGAGAGGATTAATGTTTCTACCTCCTGGCAGTCCAGCCCAGGCAACTTTTACTTTTTACCCAAGACCCACAAACCTAGCAACTCAGGATGTTCCATTGCCTCTGGCATTGGCACTATCACACAGGGAGTTTCTAGCTACCTTGTGTGGGGGCCGAGGGGGATCCAGGAAAGGGTCGGCTGGGTTGTGGCCACAAACCCAGAACATACAGATGGGTACTTTCGACCGCTGGAGTAGAATTAGGCACAAACGTGTACTGGTTCAAACAAAGATGGCTTTACTTACACTGTCGAGATGTACAGCTTAGGAAGAAAGTTAACTTCAAACTTCGGTTACAGTTTAACTGAGGAGCTCTGTTAAGACGAGATAGCTTTCTAGCAGGTCTGAACACGAGCATGCAGGACACGGGGGTACGTCGGGGACGGTCGGTGACGGGGAGTCTTTAGCGGTTGATCAGTCCGCCACGTTCACTCCGAGATGGGCGCGGAGTTCTCCAACTTGGGCGGAAACTTCTCCAACCTTTTATACGGCTAGCGAGCCAATTGCTAGTCGCCACGTAGGAATAATTTAGAACCGGCCAATAGTAATGTATGAATTTGCATATGAGTGGCAGGAACCTTTCCAAGCCAGGGTTCTCCACCGTGCCGAGTAATTCCCTCGTACAAAATCTCACCATGCCTTGTGCTAGAAAGTTCCACTGTGCCAAGGCACTCAACCACTATGCCCTGACACCTTGACTCAATCTGATTTAAATATGCCATGGAAGCTGCCAGCTATTTGAAAGATACCACAGATTTCCTAAAGAAACTAGCTTCCATTGACAAGCTTCCAGTTACTACCATATTAGCTACCATGGAAGTCACAATTTTATATACCGACATCCCCTATCAGGATGGATTATAAACCATAAGGAACATTATTCCCAAACAAGATATTGCTTCCGTTTCTATCACACCCTCCTACTTTTTTTCCTCATACACAACTATTTCAGATTTGGGGACTTCCTATAGCTACAAACAATTGGCACTGCCATGGGCACCCTTGTGACCCCTAATATGTCAATGTATTTATGATGGACCTTGAAGTCTGCTTCCTCTGCAGCTGTCCTTCATACCAATGGCATCTTCTTCATATAGACACATGGGAAGCAGTCTCTAGAGAAATTCCACCAGGGCTCTAACAACTTCCACCTCTCCATCAAACTGACGCTGGAATACTCCACCCAGCAAATTTATTTCTTGGTTGCCACTGTGAAAGTTTACAATGGCAATATCACTGCTACATTGTATCAGAAACCTACCCAGTGTACAGGTACTTCCATGACAGCAACTCTCACCCTAAGCACACCCCTACATCCATCATCCACAGTCAATCTCTGTATTACAACCATATCTGCTCTGATGCCACTGATGTGGTGTGGTGCATTCAGCTCTGCTGGATGACCCAGCAGCACGGAGCCAGAGGGGAGCCTGCAGGGAGCTGCAGGTGAGGTGGAGTGCTATACCACACAGGAGTGGTGAGTGGTGGGTGCCTGCCTGTCTGCACAGGGTGCAGCGGGGCAGGAGAGCACCCAACCCACTGAGCACACTACAGAGGGGTGGGGAACCAGGGGAAGTGCCCGCCTATCCATACACATGGTGCAGCAGGGTGAGAGCACGCTTGCCTATGTGAGTGCATGGTGCACAGTCTGGAGACCTCATAGCTCTTGCTAATTAGGCACCCATGGTATGTGGCCTAAGGGGTGTGTGATCCTTGACTGCTGAGAAATTGGACCACTCTGATATACACCATCACCTGTTTACAGTGCCTCTCTGTTGTCCACATTTTCAGACAGGGTGATCTCTATGTGAAATTATGAATGAACATCTATTTGACATTGTCACAAACCCCACTGTTATTGGACAGGTTTCTAGGATGTCGTACAGGTTTTCTTATGTTTGTTTTACTGATATGGTGTGTGTGGTCTCATTGAAAAGCCAATGTTATGCAGTGTTCACTTATGTAATTTTTGTCTCTGTATAGATTATGCAGCACATTCTATACAGTATATGTCTTTATAATGCTGGATATAGTGTAGACCAAGATCAGGCCCTGCACTGCCCCTGCCTGGCCCCGTGTGCTGGGATCGGTCCCCATGCCCAGCCTTGCACTCCTAGATTGGATCCTGTGCCACCTCGCACACCCAATCTAGCACCCAGGGCCACTCTTTCTGGCCCATGAAGCATTCCATGAATCTAGAAATTTGGTGGCAATTAATGCCACCACTGTTCCCCGAAAGCCAAATGTTTGGACCCTTGGGGAGTCCCACAGGCTGGATGACATGGCTCTGTGTGCCAGATGTGGCCTGCAGGCTAGGAGTTGAACACCCCTGCTCTAAACTAAGACTATGGATTCTTATCCCATTATAGGGATTACCTTTTATAATCCTCATGTCCCTCAATGGGTTAATTACTTGTTTTTTCTCTCTCCTACCTAACCTTGCCTTTCCCTGTGGTGCCCTTTCCTTTTTCCTCCCACTCCTCTTTGTAGAATACTCTTTGGATTCTAATTAATGCTTTCTGTTTAGAAATTCAGCTTCCTGCCATCCCTTCATAACATCTGATGAGGTAAGCCACTGCCTGATGAAGCTTATGCATCTCTGTTTTAGTTAGTCTGTAAGCTGCAAACCCACCCTACCTTCGAATAGAGGTCAGCCATGTAAGGCTATTGTACCTGTAGACAGAACAAGGGAGGCACAAAGGTGGCTTAAAGCCATCTAGATATCCTTTCTGTCTAGGCTCCCTCTTCTGTGTGTTAGCTTCTGGCATAGAACACAATCTGTCCCTAAATATTTTCAAATATTGCTAAGCTGATTTCCAATGTGTATGCACAATAACATTGTCTGTTTTGTGAATTTAGTGTTCATTATTTCATTTAAGCCCAGATGAATAATAGAATTGTTGATTTTCTAATAATAAATAAACTGGGAGATGGAGAAGATCCAAATTAGTTCAAATTTTGGCCTTTCTGCTGAGAGAGTCCCAATATACTGTAATGATAGTTGTTTATGTGGATACTTGTCCATTAGGAAGACTATGACTACAAATTTATTTCATCTGAGCTATCAGATGACTATCAAGTGGACTGGTCAACTTCTGATCAGTTCCAAGACTGACTCTATTTAAACCAGTGACCTAATGGTGAAAGGCTGCATAGCCCATTTTTTGTTATTAATCTCTTTCCTCCCAGGTTGCAGTTTCAAAAAAAGAGAAGATCTGGACAGCTTTGAAACCATCTGCCCAGTTAGCTTGAATCTCCATTTCTCTTTGTTTTATCTAACTTGGCAAGGAGCAGATTCTGTCTTATAAAAAAGAGCAGAGAATTTTATCCCTATTACCAGTAGTTATTGTGCAGAAGATTCCCTTGGCATACTTTACAAATAAATCACTGAGGATGTTGGATTTAAATAAGCCAATTGTGAAAATTGTCATCCTTGTCCAGCCAACAGTTCCCTTCTCTCATTTTTCTCTGGCAAACTCTGACTTTCTGCTCTTATGAAATTTTTGTGCATGTGTATTAAGTAGTTAACTTGACTCTCTGATGTATTATTATTATTATTATTATTATTATTTCTCTCCCTGCTAAATCCAGTGTAGCGCTAGCATGGAGAAATTATACTGAAATGCTAAACATAGGGACTTGCCAAGTTAGTTCATATTTTCTGCAGCGCATTCACAGGCTCCAGAACTACTTTTGGTCTAGTCCACATAAACACAGAGCCCTTGAAACAGAATTACATTTTTAGAAGTAAATTACTTAAACAATTCAATTGAAAATTGCATATGATAGAAATTGAGATATCTTTAAAAGCTTTTAAATAATTTTCAGTTTGAACTATGTTTGTTAGCCTATGTGACATGCCTGTTCTTTGCTGTAGGTTTTATCTCCTGTTTTAGGTGTGACTGTATGTGACTGGTTGGAGAAATCAAGTTATCTTGCTATCAGTATATTTACTGATTAGGCTGAAGCAGCACACAGTTGCCTGAACTAAATTCTAAATATAGCTTGCAGGACAGACAGATACTTGGACAAGTTGAAGTCAGGCACTAAAAGAGAGATAGGGAGGCCAGATCTTTATTTGGTTTAATTGACAAAGCTCCATTGACTTCAGTGGAGTTATGCAAATGTATACCAGTGCAGATCTGGCCTGAAAGGATTAATTCCACTTAACCAAACTGAATATTAAACTAGGAGAAAGAAATTAATCCAGCTTTGGGATTTATCTGTAATAAAAAAGAGTTTTTAAAGGGGTTGCCTCCTATGTTCTCCGATATTCTTTTACCAGCAACTGTAATGAGATTTTTGTGCATGCACACACACACTTGTGAGAGTATCTGAACAGTGTCACACAGACTTTCTGAGTTTTCATACTTTTGCCTTCGTTTTTGGATACTTCCTAAACAGAGATGGATTTCTTTTTTGTTTTAGTGTTTCTGTTTATTTGCTGGGTAGGTTGTGGATGTCTGCTGCTATTACTGTGTTATCATTTTGCCCACTGAGAAGATAACCAGGCCTCCGGAAGCTTCTGTAAGGATGTTGGCCACAGCAGGGCATAGCAGAGTGTAGCTTCATCTCCCACCACCACACGCAACTGACTGTGCTTTAAGGTTCTAGACAGACAAGAGAACAATACAAACTGTTAAGGTGACCACCTACCTATAATCGGATGGAAGAGTCTTGAAATGGGAGCATCAACTCCGGTCCAGGGCTGCATGACTCCAGGACAGCATTTGTCCTAGATTCCCAGTATCATGTGCATGGATCTGGGTTTTCTGTTCACTGTGGAAAAACATGAGAAATGGTAGGTTTCCCCTTGCAGGCTGGCAGCATTCGAGTCTGCAAGGGGCTGCTTGGGGCTGGGAGGAACTCAGGGGGTGTCATGTTTATTTGTCCTTATTGAACTGCATCTGGTTCCACTCCACACACCTTTCCAGCTTATCCAGGTCTGCTTCGATCCACATCCTATCCCCTAGCGTGACCGCATTTCCCCATAGCTTAGTATCATCCATAAACAAAGCACGCTGGCCAAGTTCACAGACAATACTAAG
This sequence comes from Alligator mississippiensis, assembly GCF_030867095.1. Classification (NCBI taxonomy): domain Eukaryota; kingdom Metazoa; phylum Chordata; order Crocodylia; family Alligatoridae; genus Alligator; species Alligator mississippiensis. The sequence goes on from NC_081828.1 coordinate 53,819,454, forward strand.
TTATGGGGAAAAGCAGTCATGCTAGAGGATAGGATGCGGATCCAAGTGGACCTGGACAAGCTGGAAAGGTGGGCGGAGCAGAACTGGATGCAGTTCAGTAAGGATAAATGCTGAGTACTTCATTCAGGGAGAAGTAACCAGGGACGTGAATACAGGTTAGGAAGAGATGTCCTGGCCAGCACGATGGCTGAAAGGGACCTATACTTAGCATTGGTGAGACCCCAGCTGGAGTTCTGTGTCCAGTTCTGGGTGCTGCACTTCAAAAAAGACGTGAAGAATCTTAAAAGGGTCCAGAGAAGGGCCACAAGAATGATTAAGGGCCTGGAGGACAAACCTTATGAGGGAAGACTAAGGGATCTGGGACTGTTTGTTTAGCCTGGGGAAGAGAAAACTGAGGGGGGACTTGGTGGCTGTCTTTAAGTATGTAAGGGGTGAATATCAGGAGCTGGGAGAAAAACTGTTCACTAGGGCGCCCCAGGGAGGACAAGGAGTAATGAGCATAAACTGTTAGAGGATGGTTTCAGGTTGGATGTAAGAAATAACTTCTTTACCGTAAGGGTGATCAGAAACTGGAACCGACTTCCCAAGGAAGTGGTGCAGTCCCCAACCTTGGAAGTCTTCAAGAGAAGGCTAGACAGACATTTGATCTCAACAGTATTCCTGCCCAGAACAGGGGAGTTGGACTCAATGATCTTTTGAGGTCCCTTCCAGCCCTTAATTTCTATGATTCTATGATTTCTATATGCACACGTGCACATGGCTAGGGATAAAGCCAGGCAGTGTGGAGAGCAGCTCCTGCAGGTAAGTCGAGGGATAAGGGGAGATTTAATAGATTTCATAGACATTACGCCTGGAAGGGACCTAGGGAGATCATCAGGTCCAGCCGCCTGCCCAGGTAGTCAGCTGGGGTCAGATGACCCCAGCAAGATAATCATCCAAACACTTCTTGAATGTGTCCAGATTAGGTGCTTGCACCATTTCTGGGTGGAGTACATTCCAGACTCTGGAGGCTCGGACAGTAAATAAGTTTTTCCTTATGTCCAGTCTAAAACGGTCTTCCAGCAGTTTGTGACAGTTAGACCTTGTCTTTCCTTGGGGTGCTCTGGTGAACAGATGTTCTCCCAGTTCCTGATGCACAGCCTTTATATACTTATAGGGTGCTACCAAGTCACCCCTGAGCCTTCACTTCTCCAGGCTGAAGAGTCCCATGGCTTTCAGCCTCTCCTCATAAGGCCTGCTCTCTTGACCTCTGATCATGCACATGGCTCTCATCTGGAATCTCTCAAGCTTCTCCACATCCTTTTTAAAGTGTGGAGCCCAGAATTGGATGCAGTACTCCAGCTGTGGCCTCACCAAGGCCAAGTAAAGTGGGAAGATGACATGTTGGGTCTTGCTTGAGATGCATCAGTAGGTGCAAGCCAGGGTTTTGTTTGCTTTGCTAGCTGCAGCATCACATCGGTGGTTCATATTCAACTTGCCGTCAATTATGACCCCCAAGTCTCTTTCGGTCATGGTGCCAGTGAGTGTAGCACAGCTGAACCTATAGGTATGATGTGGGTTCTTTCTCCTGAGGTGGAGCACCTTGCATTTCTCTAAGTTGAATGTCATCAGGTTTAGATCCGCCTACCTTGCAAGCATGTCCAGGTCAGCCTGAATCTCCAACCTATCCTTCAGAGTGGCCATGCTTCCCCATAATTTGGTGTCATCTGTGAACTTAGCCAGTCCACTTCTGACACCCAAATCCAGATTGTTTATGAATATATTAAAGAGTATTGGTCCAAGTACTGACCCTGGGGGACACCATTGGCCACCATGCACCAAGTTGACTCGGTTCCATCGACTATCACTCTCTGGGTCCAACCATGGAGCTAGTTCCCCAGTCATCAGATATTAAAGTTGTCAAGGCCACAGTTCCCCAATTTTACCATGAGGACATCACGGGAGACCAAGTCAAAGGCTTTTTTGAAATCCAGGTAAATTACATCAGCCTCTCCTCCCCTGTTCAGGTGTCGCATCACCTGGTCATAGAAGGAAATAAGGTTGGTCAGGCATGACCTACCCATAACAGCTGTGTTGGTTATCTCTCAGAACGTTGCCTTCCGTTAGCTTGTGGTTGATGGATTCCTTGATAATTTTTTCCAAGATCTTTCCAGGGATTGAGGTCAAACTGATTGGCCTGTAGTTCCCTGGATCAGTAGCAACATGTAGGGGGTGCAAAGTGGTACACGTGCACCCCCTGAGAGCACTGGTGCACCCTCTTACTAGCCACGCTTGCCACTCAGCACTCAACCCCCTCCCCCCCATTGGTGAGATTGGCCATGGGGGGACCCCCCCAGTCGCTGACTGGTTGCTGGGGGGGCACATTCCCTCCCCCCCTGACTAAGGTGGCACCAGTCGCCCATGTCCTGGATGCTCCTTCCTTCCCTTCTTGAAGATAGGCACCACATCGGCCCTCTTCCAATCTATGGGGACCTCCCCTGAGCACCATGAGATTGAGACCCCCACAGTGAGGGAGGGAGTGGGGCAGAGTTGACATCTTGGGCTGGGGCTGGGGGCGCTGGCCAGCTGAGGCAATACATGGGGCCCAGGGCTGGGGTGGGAATGCGCAGCCATGAGACCCGGCTAGGGAGCAGGACAGAGCCACAAAGCAGCTCGTGAAGGGGGGACCAGCAGAGGAGGAAGTGGCTCCCCACTGCTGCACACAATCCCAGGGAGGAGGTATGGGGGGACATGTGTCCCTCCAGACCTGTGCACAGGGTGGGGGCAGATGCAGGTTGCCCACAGTGGGCTTGGGGCTCTGCACCCTGCTGCCCTCCCCCTGGGGGCCTCCACAGCCCAGCACATGGGGCCTGACGTGGAAAGGCAGAGAGGCTTGGTGCTGCTGCTGCTGGGTCTGGCTGCACTGCTATGGTAAGGCAGGGGCAGGAGCGGTAGCCGGGCAGAGTTGTGCTCCCCGCTGCTGCCAGGCAGGCAAGGGGCATCTTGCCATAGTGGCGCGGGGCTCCTGTGGGGAGGGCAGCAGGGCAGGGAGCCCCAAGCCGGAAACACACACAATGCATCCTCCCCTATCCCCCACAGCCTTGGCTTGGTTTCGTTCCAACCATGCCATGGCGGGGAAGAGGGGGAGGTGGACTTGTGTCCATAGGCAGAGGAAGAAAATATGATTTGGTGGGGGCTGAGTGTGCGCATGTGCAAGTAAGTCCATCACGTGGAAGGGACGGGGACAGATTGAGGCCCCCAAGGTGAGGAAGGAAGCAGGGCAGAGACCAGGGCAGAGGCTGGGGTGAAAGGGGCCCTGGGGCTGGGGTGGATCATGGGACACTTGCTTCCCAGAAGGCTCTTGGGGGGGGGGCTTCCGCCACCACGCACACACCCAGGCACGCACAGGAGATACATGCCACCCCCCGCCCTGATCTGTGCTGTGTGTGGGGTGGAAGCGGCTGCTGGTACTCCAGCAGCCGCATGACATCACATGCCTCCTGCAAGCTGGCTGCGCTGCCTGCCTGGCGATGGGAGGCATGTGGTGTCACACCACTGCCAGGGCACCAGCAGTGCAGTGCGGAGCACAGCCCACAGCGGCAGCTGCCTCCACCCTGCACACAGCACAGATCACAGAGCACATATTCCCTATGTCAGCCCCGGGGTTGCATGCAGCAGCAGGAGCCCCCCCTGCATCCCTGGATGAGCCACCCAGACAGCAAGAGTCCCACGACCCGCCCCAGGACCCATTCACCCCCACCCTCATGGGGGCCTTGATCTGCACCCCCACGCCCTTTCCCACCCCCTGTGCCTCTTCCCATCCACATGTTTACCTGCTCAGCTGGGTGCTGCTCCACACATGGCTTGACCAGGCTGAGTTCCTGGCCACCTGCAGGCTCTGGCTGCTTGTCTCTGTGCACTCCCCTTCCCCGCACTGCAGCCACTTGGAGCCCATGCCCGGGCTGCCTGCATTTGGGGGCACTAAGCCCCCTTAGCCCTGGCCTTCCATCACTTACGCTTGTGTCCCTTTCCATTTTTTAAAGATGGTCACCCTTCAAGCTGTGCCACTGGAAACTTTCTTTAATGTTCCCCAAACAACCAGATTTATCACAAGGAATCTTTCACAAACATAATTTATACATTCTGCAGACATATACACGGCTTAAGCAAGCAGGCTGATCTGGCTATAGCTTTTTACAGTAAACTGAGACACAGAGGGTAGGTCCAGACGCGCATGTACATGTGGTATACGGCACCGGAGACCCATCTGTGGCACCGCACACCGCACGCACTGCACATGCAGGCATTCCCTGCACTGCTAATTTGCAGCACACATGGTTTTTTGATACAGTGAGATCCTGGTGTCAGAAAAAACTGTGCCTGAAAAAAGTGGCATGGCACAAGTGATGGCAGTGTGTGCCACCCAAAACCAGAGCCTTACTGGCTGGAGCCACACTGGCTGCTGGCCAAACTCCACAGTCCGGATCGCTGACCCAGGACAACTGGCTGCACACCACAGCATGCGTTTACAGGTGTTCCTGGGGGACAAGTAACAGCAGCACATATTGTGCCATTGCTGTTTGTCCCCAGAGAAAAGCACATGCGTGCTGGTCTGCACACATCCAGAGAGGTGAAACAACCTGTCCAAGCTGACAAAGCAAATAGGTGGCAGATTAAAATTCAGAAATCTGACTCTTCTTCAGGTCCTTGTGATTACTAACTCAGGACTTCCTTTGGCATGTATATTTAAACTTGGTAGACAAATAGGCATTGATGCTAGATGCCCATCAATATAATAAAGAGAGCACAGCTAACATGTTATTCTCTGTTACAGGCCCTGTGAACCCCTTCATTCAAACCAGACCAGTTATGTTGACTATTAGTACATTTTGGCAGAATCAATGCATTTCATCTGAACTTTCACTAAAAGCAAAAAAAATTGAGGATTAGGCTGAATGTGTGGGGATGCTAACATTTGACGTTGTGCTGTTCGGTAGAGTGGTAAACTGAATTAAGTACACTTTTTGTTTTGTAATCTGGATTAATTGGCAAGGTGTTTACATTCTGTGCACAGGTGCTTTTTTATTCTTAGTCAGAAAACTCCAAAATATTAAGGTGGCCAACTTTTAAAAAGCCTGTTCCAGGATTCAGAAAGCAATTTGGCTATACCCCCTGAATTTCCCAGTATCCTGAAAACTTATAGTACCCGGGGGGGGGGGGGGGGGGGGGGTGTGTAAAATACGGCCCCGCAAGCTGGATCCGGCCTGCCAGCCAATTTAATCTGGCCAGTGGGAACCCACCAATTAATTGTACCCCACTTCCACCCTCATGCCTGGGAGGGCCCAGCCAACATGCAGCTTCTGGGCGGAGCCGCTGCTGGCATTGCTGCATCCACCAGAAGACCTGTTCAGCTTCCCCGGCATCCAGTGGCTCCTCCTCACCTCCCTCCTACAGCGCTTGCTCCAGGCATCAGGTAGGGAAGTGGTGGGTGCAGGGGAGGAGCTGCACTGGGAGGAGAGCATGGGGCTGAGGCTGGCGGGCGTGTGAAGCCCAAAGTCCACACCTAGAGGGCCAGTGAGAGCTCAGAGCTTGGGTGGGCAGGGTGTGGGTGTAAGGGAGGGTGGGGAGGTGTGAGGACCCCCTGCACACTCCTCCCCATGGTGCACAGCCCCCACTGCCAGTAGCAGCAGCAGCAGGAGAAGGCGGTGGGCCCTCAGGCTGCCCGGTGGTGCACAGCTCCAGCTATTCTGGGAGCTGCATGTGGCAGCCAGGAGTGCAGCCAGGCTGGCCCATTTGTATTGTATGGGGCTCCCTGTGGCACATGTGCAGCTCCTGGCACTTGTACGCCACCAGGGGGAAGCCCTGCACAATGAAACTGACTGCTTTCCCTGCTCGCTGACACCCTTTGCAACTGCTGGGACTCCACCATGAAGCAGGGGGTGGGGCTCCCCGCCACTTCCAGCAGAGTCCCGGGTCTTGCATGTGGCGGGAGGCTCAAGGAATGCTGCCAGCTCCATCATATGGATCTTTCCCTCAGTGGCACACAACTGCTGGGAGCTGCATGTGTGCCGCAGGGAGCTCACAGGATAGAGGTGGGCTGGCCTAGCTGTGCTCCTTGCTGGCACATGCAACTGCCAGAACTGCCCAGAGGCATGCGCTTCCGCTGGTACTTCTGGTTTTGTGGCTGGTGCTTCCACGGGGTGCACGGGCAATCTCAGGGGGTGCATGTGCACCTGTGTGCATCCCCTATGCATCGCTACGGGCTGTTGCTGCCACTTTTGGAGGGCTGTGCACCATGGGGGGGAGTGTGTGGGAGGGTTCCAACCCCCCCATGCTCCCTTACACCCCACAAATCTCACATACCCACACCCTGCCTCACAACCCCCCCACAGCATACCCTACAGCCCCCCCACACACAGCCACACCCCCTCACAAACCCTACACCCATGCACACACCCCACCACACCCCCCCAGTCACACCCCAGACACTCCCCCACACAATATGCTACAGTAAGACTTTATTTTTGAGCTATTATGCAGTCACCTCTATATACAGTACACAAGTACAAATCATGACAAATATTTTTTGTAATAAAATATGTTATAGTACATGTTTGACTTTTAGCACATGCTTTGGTTGTTTTTTTCTGGTTCCAAGATAGCAACTCCCCCTCCCAAAAGGAGTACTTGCTGGGGCAAGGGGAGGGACTTCCAGCAGCAAAGGTTAGGGTTTAGGGGCAGGACTTCCACTCCCAAGATGGCGACCAGGGGGTGGGGCACCTGTCAAGGGGCAGTGCTACTGGTGTGGCCCTTGATAGTTCACCAAAACTCATTAAGTGGCCCTCCAGCCCAAATAATTGCCCACCCGTGTTACAGATAGTGCCATATTTTTTTATACAAAATACGTCATATCTGCCATTTACATTATTCTTCACTTCTTTATCATCTTTCTTTTGTTCTTTTTGTTCCTCTCCATTTTTTGTTATTCATTTTTACTTGGTCCTTGCATTTCATAAGAACATCAGGATCAGTAATTGGCCAGTCTCTCTCTCTCTCAAATGTTAATTTTGCATACATCGGTGTTGTTGGCTAACTGATAATCAGGTATCTTAACAGGTATTTGCACAACTACACGCTCAGAATGAGGTAATTGGGTTAGGCTGTGCCCTGGATGAAAGCCTGTACAACTTCAGCACTTCTTGAGGGACCTTACTAAGGCCTAGCTTGTCATCCAGTACCTGCCCTGGTTCCTTCCCTGCCTTGTCCCTTGACTCTGATGTGGATCTTTGGCCCCTGACCTGCATTTCACTTTCCAGATTTAAATTTTGGCCAAAATTCTGAGCCGTACACCTGTTCCAACTGTTGCACCAGACTACCCAGTTGTCATCTGTGACACTAACCACCTGTACTGAGGTTGAAGCTTAAAGCATTGAGTCTCTAGTATGATTGGGGCAGGTGCAAGTTGAGGAACTAGCTACTTGAAAAGGTTGCACTTGTTTCTCAAGGATCAGCTACACCTTCTTCTGTCTATTTGTTCTTCATCGCTGCGGTGTCTGAGATCACAACATTCATGGAGATAACAAAGCAACATAATTTCAGCATGCTCACATATACTTAGGTTGGCAGAATGCAATTTTTATTTATTTTTTTAATTTTGATGGCTAAAAATAATGATTGTTTGTTTATTTCAATTTTATTTATATTTTTATCAATTTAAATTTTCAGGATTGCCTGAAATTAGAGGTGTGGGGAGCAGACAATTTAGTACTCACAGTGTACTGCTAAAAGCTTTATAAAATCACGTCATAATATAATAAGTAAATATCCATAAATCAATAAAGAATGTCTGCTTTAAATCATTCTGTTAATTTAGTAATACATTTGCACCAGGCTGGAGCCTTCATTTTTATGGAGCGGCAAGGGCCAGGCTAGGGGCTGCAGGCTGGGGCACTTGACTTGTCAAATGCCAGGGGGCATTGGCTGTCAAATATCAGGGGACTCCTGGCTGTCAAATGCCACTGAATTCCCTGAGTCCCACACTGCGCCGGGAGGCAGTGGCTGCCCAACCTGAGGTACACCTGCACACCTTGCCCTGAGCACATAGGGGCTGGGTTGGGCTCAGCAGGAGCTTGACACCTGATGCCCCGCTAGGACCAGGGCAGGGCAAGTGGCCAGTGGCACCAGACTCCCAACAACTTTGCCAGTGGACAACGGACCCTACAACAGCATCCCCACCCCCACCTCATACCACGACACTTCCCCCCCGCAAGACCCTCAGCTCCTGTAGCAGCTGCCCAAGCTGCCGCCAAAGGAGCAGTGTGCAGGTGGCGCAGCCAGTAGGGCTATGTGAAGCTTCAGCCCCTGATTCAAATAGGCGGAGACTTGGCCCTATTCAGTGGCCGAATCTCCAAATCCGAATCAAATCAGAGGACCCTTTAATCTCTCCGAATCAAATTGGAACCCTCTAAATTGATCTGGAGAGATTCAGAAAGATTCGGCAATTCAGATATAGACACAGCTTTAAATGTTTTTTCTACATACCTCTAAGTAGCAGGTGGCTTGTGAACACTGTGATGCTGGGGTGCATGGAGTGTCCCACAGGAGCACGGGGGGCTCCCCAGCGCAGTTGGCAGCAGACCCAAGAGTGGACCAGAAGCACTTCCAGTCCACTTCCAGGTCTGCCAGGGAGTGTGCGGGGGGCCCCCGCACCCTCTCAGCTTGGCGACTGGTGCCTCCTCCGTCTGGGGGGGCACCTGGCGTCCCTCCATGGCTGATTGCTGAGCCAAGGAGGTGTGGGGGGGCCCCCCCAGCACATTCCCCAGCAGACCTGGAAGTGGACTGGAAGTGCTTCTGGGTCTGCTGCTGAGCACACTGGGGACCACTGCATTCCTGTGGGATGCTCCATCTGCTCCATCATAGCAGCATTCACAAGCCATGCTGGTACCTCAAGGTATGTAGAAAAAACTTTTAAAGCTGTGTCTGTGTCCGAATCACTGATTCTCTGAATCAGCATTGGATCTTCAGATTTGGATTTGGACAAATCTGAATCCAAATCGAGTAGGGCCAGCTTTGCACACCCCTAAGAGCCAGGGCTCCCCTAAACCTGCCTGCGGTAGCTGCCATTTGTGCATGTGCATGTGCATGTAAGTGTGTGCATACATGAGTGCATTCATACAGCGCCATCTGTCCCGGATTTCCTTACCCCCATCACAGATTTTTTTTTCTTACATCCCCTTTCTATACATTTTGATTCATAGATGTTAGGGTCAGAAGGGACCTCAATAGATTATCGAGTCTGACCCCCTGCATGGCAGGAAAGAGTGCTGGGTTTAGGTGACCCCAGCTAGATGCCTATCTAACCTCCTCTTGAAGACCCCCAGGGTAGGGGAGAGCACCACCTCCCTTGGGAGCCCATTCCAGACTTTGGCCACTCTAACTGTGAAGAAGTTCTTCCTAATGTCCAATCTAAATCTGCTCTCTGCTAGCTTATGGCCATTATTTCTTGTAACACCCAGGAGCGCCTTGGTGAGTAAAGCCTCACCAATTCCCTTCTGTGCCCCCATGATGAACTTATAGGCAGCCACAAGGTCACCTCTCAACCTTCTCTTGCGGAGACTGAAGAGGTCCAGGTGCCCTAGTCTCTCCTCATAGGGCTTGGCCTGCAAGCCCTTAACCATATGAGTGGCCCTTCTTTGGACCCTCTCCAGGTTATCCACATCCCTCTTGAAGTGTGGCGCCCAAAATTGCACGTAGTATTCCAACTGTGGTCTGACCAGTGCCCGATAGAGGGGAATTATCACCTCTTTGGTTCTATTCGTCATGCACCTGCTGATGCACAATAAAGTGCCATTAGCTTTGCTGATGACTTTGTCACACTGACGACTCATGTTCATCTTGGAGTCCACTAGGACTCCAAGATCTCTTTCTGTTTCCGTGCCACCAAGCAGGTCATTTCCTTGGCAGTAGGTATGCTGGACATTTTTCCTCCCAAGGTGCAGCACTTTGCATTTCTCCTTGTTGAACTGCATTCTGTTGTTTTCCGCCCACATGTCCAACCTGTCCAGGTCTGCTTGTAGTTGTTCCCTGCCCTCCGGTGTGTCCACTTCTCCCCGCAGTTTTGTGTCATCCACAAACCTGGACAGAGTACACTTCACTCCCTCATCCAAGTCGCTGATGAAGACATTGAAGAGTATTGGTCCAAGGACCGAGCCCTGCGGGACCCCACTGCCCACACCTTTCCAGGTCGATACCGACCCATCCACTACGACTCTCTGGGTACGACCCTCTAGCCAATTCGCCACCCACCGGACCGTGCAGTCATCCAAGTCACAGCCTCTTAACTTATTCACCAGTATGGTGTGAGATACTGTATCGAAGGCCTTCCTGACGTCTAAGTAAATGACGTCTACCCCTACTCCTGCGTCCTGTGTTTTGTAACCTGGTCATAAAAAGAGACTAGATTAGTCAGGCCTGATCTATCTGCTACGAACCCATGCTGGTTTCCCCTCAGCATAATTTTTCCTGCCGGGCTCTCGCAGAATTATTAGTAATGGAAATATTTTTCTGTGGGTTTGTGAGTGTGAGGTGAAATCAACATTTATCTATGTTTAGCTACAAAAATCAAAGCCTGCCAAGCGTACGTATACTTTAATGCAGGGGTTTTCAACCTTTTTTAATAAGTGTACCCCCGGCAGCCCCCTTTTTAATAAGTATACCCCCCAGGGGTGCGCAGAGTGGAGGGGTGGTAAGAGGTGGCAGCGCAGCATCTGTGTGACCCTGCTCTCACGCCACCTTGGCCCTGCTCCTGTGAGGCAGTGGTGTGGGGTGGCAGAGCTCCATCCCTGCTCACCCCCACGTACCACCTGGGACCTTTCAAAGTACCCCTAGGCATACGTGTACCCCCAGTTGGCAACCCCTGCTTTAATGTGTTATGTGGAGATAAGATCAGACAAACACTTTGGATTGCCTGTGAAGGTCCCTTTTAATAAGGCCTGCTACAAGCACAGGGTCTGCCACTTGTAGGAATTACTATAGTGGAAAGTACAAGGAGCTTCACTCTTTTTGTAGCTGTGCATGGATCAAGTACAACTTCCCCCCTTTTCAAAGCAGTGGCTAGCCTAAAAAAGCAGAAAATGGTTGAAATGGCTAAACAACTACAGGAGAAGAGTCGTTGACTCATCTTTCCCTTCCCCTTCCCTTTCCTTCCCCCTCCTCCTCCTCATGTCCTGGTTGAGATTGGCGATGACAGGTATTTAGCAGAACGCGCAGATTCCTTAGAATCTGACAGTGCTGTGATGTGCTCTTCTGCTATGGCAGTTGGAGAGTATTCTGCACTATCATAAATGCTGACACATGGCAGAGATCACATATGCTGCCCATAAACTTGAGGCACACTTAGTAGTGGATCCAAGAACAGGTAAGGGAGGTGCAGCCCCTCCTCCACACACACACACTTTGGCTGTGCCATGCACATGCAGCGAGTTGTGAGTCCACTGCCTCGTCTGTGCAGGCTCCTGCTGGAGCTCCACAGGAAAAATGAGCTCTGAGCTCACTAACTGATTGGGGTGGGGTCTGGCTAGGGCCACCAGCCAGACCTTGGAGCCCAGATGGTGAATGCTGCTGCGGTTTGCCCTTGCCGTCCCTCCTTCTTCCCACTGAACTCAGAAGCTGGGGAAAAGAAGGGACCAGAGTGGAGGTGGCAGCACTCAGGGAGAAGAGCTGCACTGCTGTACCGTCTCTGGATTCACTCCTGGGCACACTGCTTTCTAAACCTGTCACTGCCTAAGGACAGTTCCAAAATCACAGTCACTTTCCACAGAATCTAATGTGTAAAGTGTTTATGTGGTTTTGAGAAAGCTCTGAGGAAGGATGGAAGAAAATACAAATCAAGACTTTGCTGAAAATTTAGTTCTGACCTTAAAGATACAGCTGTTCCAGTGGCAATATACAATATTGTCTGACTTGTATTTTTTATGCCAAAACTCATACAAGTTCAAACACTTTCCCTTCAGCATAAACGATATGTCATCACTGAAATATTCATTTTGAGGAAGCAATCAGGGAAAGTGAACCATTGTAGTATTATGTAATGCCATGGATGGGGGAACACTAGATAATAGCAAACTTTCAAGGATGCATGTCAATGATGCAGCTTTAATTTTTGTGATGGAGGCTGTTTCTCATTCAATGCAAAATGTATTTTATAGCAAGAAAATACTGTGGAATGAATAAGGATTTGCCTTCTCTTGTAATTGAGTAAAGAGTTTTTACATCATTACCGGGTTTTAGTGTTCCACATGATCTGTTGACATCAGTAAATTAGATTCAGTGAGCTGTTTGTCCCTAGTGGTATGCAATATTGTACTTGTCTATTCTTTTTGTTTGGTCATTGATCCTTTATGTCACCATGTATCTGACTGAAGAGTCTTGGTCTTTTCTCTTGTTTAAAAAAACACACGCAACTGAACCTCAGTTTGAGTATCAGAATGATATTTTGCACAGAAATACTGAGAGAAAGAAAGGATTGACACATTTGTGTCATCACAAGATGAAATAAGACATTTAGTATCTGCAATACACACAAATCTCTAAAAGATAAGGAAGGGAGATGCTAACTATTGGTTGAATGCTGACTATATTCAGAAGGACTGAAGATGTGCAAGAACCATACTCATTTCCACAAGAGGCAGATCAGCTAGTAGGCAGTGGAAGACTGATAGTTAATTAGGCAACACATAATGCTAAGCGATTTTTCTAGTTTTTGAGAGTTCTGTAGGCATCTATCTACCTCACAGCAAATCTTCTGTCACTACAGAATGAAAATCATCTTGATATGTTGGCTTGAGAAGGTGGTTTGAGAAGAGACCATATTTTATTGTCACACGATATCTAAAACAAATCACCCGCTGCATTCTTAAATCTCCCCCCAAATATTTGTCACAATGTAAACATTGTTTGATTAAAGCTAAAAGAATGGGATTAAATACGAAAAGATATCAATGTCATCATCTAGTAAAGAAATGGAGTCAAAGCTTGTTGACAAATTTTACTATATTTTGCCGTTTGTCTTAAATTTCCAAGGTTATTTGAAATTGGTAAGACTAAGGGGAAAGCCAGGTATATCAGGGCCCTGTTCTACAGCCTATTTACATATTTATATTACACTTAGCAAACAACATTTCCAAAAACGATACATCTTTACAAACCTGAGATTAGCCATATGACTGTTTTCAGCATCATTACTTTATAATCCCTCTAGAATTAAAGAAGTTGACCCAAATTGTCTTTGCAATATCATTAATATATATGCAAACCAATCTTTAGTCTAATATGAAAGTGTGCCTGAAATACTGTATCTGACTTCAGCGAGGCAGATTTAAAAATAAAGTAATTTGTAAATTTCTGATTCCCTAATTTTTGTATTAGGGCATTAGGCCTTCATATAAAAATACTGAACCCCAAAATTGTGATATTAGGAGGAAAGGACTCCCTGCTCGTACAGTTAAAATCTGTGTTAGTATTTGCTGCTCAGATTTGTGCTACTGAATACCAAATTGTAAAAAAAGAAGTTAGAAACATCCACCTGTAAAACAAACAACTGAGAAACACAAGCTGCTTCTCCTGTGTGCACAGCTGAGTGAATGCATCAACAGTGTTTTTCTTTGATTTGAATTCCAACTTGTGGCTAACTTTGCATTTTTTTAATTATTTTCAGTTGGGACTTTTGTTAGATGATTGAGATAGTCTGTGGGCTGACCTGTGACTTCCAGGGTTTCAAAATACTTAGGAATCAACTGACAATTTAGTTTTATTTTTGGATCTGTAGATTTTCTGGACTTGAAGAATTCTAGGGTCAATAAAAAAATGCAACTCTGTGATTAATTCAGCAGTGTCCATAGAATTGCCCAATAGTCCTTGCATAATTGGTGCCTGAATAGAAACATTCTTAGATTTTGAATAGGAGTTTATTATGTATGTATCTGTCATTTCTTTCAGTCAGCAATATGGGTTTAAGAACTTTGAAGGGCCAGGGTAGACAGCTGCTAGTCAACTTAAAAGTTGACCCATAAGTCTTGTCTCCATTTTTATAGCAGTCCTGACTGACAGTGATTTACATGGACTTTTTTCACCACTTGAAAGAGAGACTGTTCTATAGCAAGACAACTAAGACGTGATAGCTATCTTGTTGAAAAATTGCCGTAGAAACTGAAGCTCTTTCCCAAGATAGGCAAGGTCAGAAATGTAACAGCCACCCATAGTGATGTTGTCTAATCTACTTTGGGGTGAAACTATAGTGCATTGTTTCCACTAGAAATTTACAACCAGATAGCTAACAAAGCCATGCTACTTTGGCTACTTGTGGCGGCTGGTGATTATATCTATCACTCAATTTTTAACTCTGGTTTGGTGCTGGTTGTATGCTGTGCTGGTTCTCATGCTGTATTCATAAGGGCATAAGAAATGCTCAAAGTAGGTGCTGATGTCCTAACTTGAGGGTTGCGGTTGCACCCCTGTCATATTTAATACCCACTAATGGACTTACACTGCATAAATTTGTCAAATCCTCTTTTGAACTTAGGTCCTTTCTGAACTCTACAGATATCCTTGCATTTCTGTGTTATGCCTTTCCCCTTTTGAAGGCTTACAACATTAACTGGGACTCATGTCTGGTAGTCTGTACCTGGTTCCTGCACACAGATGCCTTGTGCTGTTTTCCCCGTCTGTACATCAATGTATGACCAAGCACAAATTTGGCTTTAACTATTCATGTTGTATGAGACTAAAAAGGTACGTATAAAAAGTTGTAATCATCTCTGTTTCTTTCATTTAATAAAAAAATATTTTCAATTGATACATGCATGGTGTTTCTTTGAAAAGCTGGTGCTTTGGCTATATTAGCTGCATGGATACAGTATCATCATGAATTCTTTACCATCTCATCCCTCCAAGTTCTAGTTTGTAGATATGAGGTGCTTACTGTTGCAGTATAAACTTGGTTCAGAAAATATAATAGTTTTCTTCAGTTCTCACATCAATTCATATCTAATTAAGTGAAATTTCAAATTTACTAATCACATTGTTGAACAAATACCCTCTTTCTCCATAAAAGGAGACCTAGGTTTACACAAAAATAAACCTACCTTTGTCTGCATTCCTGAATCTGAAAAGGTACAGGGAGATCCCGTGGTGATAACTGTCTCTTTGTTAGATGCTATAAATCAGGAACCAGTCTGTAGTCAAGTCTGGCTGAGCTAAGCCTCCAAGGAGTACAAAGATCTGGGTTCAGAGAGGACAATGGCTAGGGGCAGGAGTTGATTAGAAACTGAAAAGAAGGGAGGAGAATGTACAGATTTTACAAATAATGTAAAATGTTGCTATTCTCTCTGACCATTTGCAGTGCTTGTATTTGTTTAACTTCCCTTGTGGCTTTGAGTAAGTCCCTTATCTTGTCTCTGTTTAAGTCTTATGGATTTGTGAAATGTGGATAATACTTAACTACCTCACCAAAGTTAGGTCAGGATTCCTTATAGAGACACAGTATTTAAGTTTGCAACTAAGGTCTCTTTGTAAGGCTGACTGGTTCCCAAGGCCAGCCCCCTGTAAATAAACATACAAAACAATCTGTTTTTTCAGTCTAATTGAAAACCACTAAATAACTTTCAAATGTTGAGGAACTTGAGTTTTAATTATATGTAAAGCCTTCAAAATTGTTCATTTTACATGCATTTTTTCAAACCATTTAACAGCAGGGTATCAAGCTTACCCTGTGCCCTGCATGGTATCTGGACAGCAGAGCTCATTGTGGGCCAGATCTGTGGGGCAAGCAGGGGTGAGAAGGTAGTGGGTAGTTGCAGTGGGGTGAGGGATGTCTGTCTTGGGGCTGCAGTGGAGGCCGTGGGGCAAGCAGCCACAGACCAAGCAGCTACTCGCTGTGACAGTGCCCTGATTTAATTCCTTGTTACCAACAGCTGTGTCCATTGCGGCCTCTGATTCTGTGGCAGGCCCTGCTTCTCTACTAACCACGCCCTCTAATTCTTGGGCTGGCAAGCAGCCCACGGGCCATATGTTTAACACCCCTGATCTAACACATCTGTTTCTC
The DNA here is from genome assembly GCF_030867095.1 of Alligator mississippiensis. Lineage (NCBI taxonomy): Eukaryota > Metazoa > Chordata > Crocodylia > Alligatoridae > Alligator > Alligator mississippiensis. Next base: position 53,835,532 of record NC_081828.1, read on the forward strand.
TGTGTAGCTAGGTAACTAAGCACTTAATCCTACAAAAATACTATCATAAATAAATAATCAGCACTGCTGTCTCCAAAAGACAATTCTCAAATGAAGAATAAGTAAAATTTTAAAGAAAGCAAAATGATCATTAAACCAGTCTCTCTTGTCCACCAAGTAAGACAATCAAGAAATTTAGCTGAACCTGGCCCTACACCCTCCAAGTATTCCCTTCTCTATTCTCTTGGTAGCCCTCAGCTGTTTTCTCATCTTTAATTTCTATCCTTTTGAAATCACCCATTGAACTCAAATGCTCTTTTCCTTCTAATCAACTCCCCACTTTGAAAATCTAGTTCTTAAAAATATTTTACTTTCAAATAAACCTAATGTTCTCTCCATGCAAGTGTGACTTAGTTCTATGTGCTTTTATGATAATTTGGGTTTTTTTTTTAAATTATTCTGAAGTCTCAAAGTTCTGCACAGTATTGAAAACAATTTCATAACAAATACAAAATATCAGGTTTTTGCTAAAAGATGACTTGGCTGGTTTGAGACAATTACAGTCTTTTCTACCACAAAACACATATCTATTGCACAATAAACTGAACACTGAGATATACCTGAATACCATAGTGAGAGGTGCATGAAATTAAACAGAATTGCTCATTACCATCAATAACAGGCAAAAAAAGAGGTTGGAACATTTAGATGAGAACGCAGAGATGATAATCTGTGATTTGGAAAACACACCATGAATAGAGGAGGTTGTCTTGGCCTGCAGTGTTAGAAATGACCTACTGAATAAAGTTTGAAGTGATGAAAAAGTAAAATCAGGATCCTTGACTTCCAAATACCTGAACTTTGGCAGCTTGGGTGATTCCTAAATGGTTAAGTAAGTTGCTTGGATCAACTGTACAGTGCCTAATATGAGCTCTATTACTAGTGGGGTGACTGACACCCATCACTTAGGAAAAAGAACAATAATTAGAAGCCTGCATGGATATACACCATAACTAAATACTGAAGACAACAAGAAACTTCCTTTATCCTAAATATTTCCATGTCTGAATAGTACATTAACAATATATCAGCCATTCTGAAAAGAAGAAAATATGCATGGTTTTGTAAGATGTCTTCAGTGCCTGGTCAGTTTGCAGGGTCAGGTTTGAGACAGTTCAGAACCTGTGCAGGAACATGTTTGAAAGAAGTTCGTCAAGTCAAAATCTAACACACAAAAAATTGTGCAAGTATATTTGGTTACGCAACTAACCTAGAGAAATGGCAATTTTTCATAATGTTCCTTAACGTGTATGTGAACAACTCATAATGTGCACAAGCGCCCATAGATTAAGGAACCCAGATGCAGCTGGTTACAGGCTATAATATCACCACCACTGTATGATGAAAAACCTGGATGACAGTCAGGTTTCTTGTTTCTTGACATCTTCTATTATTCTAACAGTATACAATTTTAAGCTTTACCCAGAAGGAAACTTGTTTAAAAATAAGTATTGTGGAGGATGTATAACCTAAAAAAAGGACAGATAAACATTTAAGTGCTTTATTTAAAAAAAAATACATTATAGAAATAATGTTATAAAATATGTTATTTTTGTGCATGCCATGCTCTGGCAATGATTACTGTTATCAAGATAATAATTAGCAATATTGCTAATATTATTTAAAAATACTCATCCATGGCTACCATTTGACAAGAGACTTTTCCCATCCTTTAGCAATGGCTGCTTCCTAGCTTTGTCTTGACCATACGTAAATGCTGTGTTTAAATAACAGAATATGGTTTTCTAGAACACAGAACAAACCAAAAATATATGAAATCACTTGATCTACAAAAAATGAAGCAAACAGAAGTAGCCTTGAGCATTACTACATGTTTTATTGAGACAGAATGTTAACACCACAGAGGTTTTCTCTTTTCATTAAGTACCTTGCAGTTGTTAACGTCCACTATGTCTTCTGAAGCAATGTCCAAATGAGAATTCAGTTTCATGTCTCAGTAAAAGATAGTATCTATAAATCTTGCTTATACAATTTTTTCCTTAAAAATTCCCATTAACTTCCCTCCCTGGGCTGGAACCACCATTAGTAACAACTGTCAAAGTTCTGGAGGAGACAAGGATGCTGTTTTTTTAATCATTGTGGTCTAGACTTGCTTTGTGCAAGGTTAGAGGAGTTAGTAGACGAAGCACCATTAGCTATCTGGAGCTTCACCTGCTGAAGCTGCAGTTGAAAACATTAAGAAAAAAGAAAAGAACTAAAGATACAGTTTACAAACTCAAATCCTAATATCAAACTTCAACCCCAGGATCTTTGCCCAGAGGCTACCAGTATGAGTCATGCTGACGCTAATAATCTGTGATTCCGCAGGATGTTGGAATGTAGATAGTATGAGTCTCTTCTAAAGGGAAGTTTCAGGGAACCTAAAGTAAACAGCCAATTTGGCTAACTTTTAGAGTTAGTTGTATGCACCCAAGGGAAAAATGTATTCCATTCCCAGCCTCTTTACTTCCTCCCTTATGGTCTCTGCCCACCCATCCCCCTGACCTCACCCCCAAAAGACTAGAGCAAAGAGAAGCTTAATGACAGGAAATGCCTCAAATACATCTTCTAAATCAGCTAAATCCTTCTAGCTTCTGGAGGCCTTGACTCTCCCTGACTTGCATGGGTTAGTTGAAATTGCATTAAATCTTCTTGCCTACTCCTTAAAACTGTACTTCCCCAGTGCTCAGGGAGAGGCTTTGCTTTTTCCTGGCAATGGCTGAATTTTATTGGATGTCATCAGGATAAGGGGCAACAAAAGACTTATTAGAGAAAAAAGGCAAAGATGGGGTAGAGAAACTACACAAGGAAACAGCGCTTTGATCTGGTCTAGCAGACCTGGGCCACATTTGGGCCTGAGGGAAGCAGGTGCAACTGGCCATAAGTCAGCTGGGCTGCACCTAATTCCCCTTCATCTGATTTTGGGTCAGTCTTCCCATAAAACTCTTGAGGCTGCAGCAAGAAGCAGGGGCTGTACTTTAGTACAATGGTTCTCAAGCTTTTTTGTTCCACCCCTCCTCCCCACCTTGTTTTTTGAAGGAAAATATTTTGTGTCTTAGGTCAAATTAGCCAGATCAGTTTTGAATCCTTTGAATCATTCAGAAAACCTTATGTGGTCCTACTACTGGCAAGTATCCTCCACCCCAGACTTCAGCCTGGGGCTTCAGATACATCTAAATCAGGGGCAGGCAATTATTTTGGGTGGAGGGCCATTTGCTGAATTTTGGCAAGCTATTGAGGGCTGCATGACAGGCAGCCAGGGGCAGATAAATATTAATTTTCTAAAATTTTTAGGGGCCCTGCAGGCTGGATAGAATGGCCTGGCAGGCTGCTTCCAGCCCGCAGGCCACATTTTGCCCACCCCTGTCTAAATCCTTTAGAGGGCATCCTATGTGCAGGCCTAAGCTGGGAGGCTTGGGGTTTGGATGCCCCCAAGTTTTGCTTGCTCTCAGCCGTATGGCTGCAGGAGCAAACTAGGGAGAAATATCCCATTTCCATTAAGTCAGCATGTAGCTGAGATCCTCCTATTGGAAGCTGGCCAGTGGAAAGCTAACTATGAGGCTCTCATTGGGAGTCCTGTTCACATGCAGGCAAGGGTGCAGGACCCATTTGTAAACATCAGTGGCCAGTCCTGACTAAGTGCCCCTCATTCCTAACCTGAGTTGCTGCCCCCTGCCCTCATCTCCACCCCCCCCCGTGTGTGCGGGGATAGGGGTGGGAGTGTGGGACAGAGGGGTGTGTGTAGGGCATGGGGGGGTGGGTGGCAAGCAGCCACTTGCAGGCTGGAGCTCTGACAGCCTGCAAGGGAAAAGTCACAATTTCCCACATTTTTCTCCTTTAAAGGAGAATCCATTTTTAGTGTTTGTTTGTGACCCTTTCATATATTCTTGCAGCCCACTTTTGGGTCACGACCCACAGGTTGAGAAATGGATACAGATGCAAACTGCCAAAGCCCATAGGGAAAATACATTTCTGAGGGCTAGAAAGTGACTGAACAGTTGAGTAGTGGTTCTCAACCTCGGGACTCTCAAGGCACCTTCAGAAAATGACCAGCTCTTCATTCTGTTACAAATTGCTCCAGGAGGCCACAACTGGTCAGAATGAGTCTGACTTTATGGATTCCTGTTTGGTACCTGGGCAGACAAGGATCTTGGGGTCAATGTGGTATGTTTTATTAGATCAACTAAATCAGTGGTTCCCAATGCGGTACCCCCTGAGGTTTATTCAGATGCCCGTGCGAGATTGATCAGATTGATCTAAATATTTTAATATCTATTGATCTAAGTACTTTAATATTCATATTGGCATCCGCTGCTTTTTCTTTTAAATTCAAATGTGCCCTTGGGCACATAAACATTGGGACCCCCTGAACTAAATGGTTGGAAAAATTGTTATTTGCAAGATTTTGGGTACAAATACCCTTCTTTGAGGTTTATCTCACAAATCAGGCCTGCACACCCAACCGCACTAATGCTGCCTGGTACACTTGAAAGGATCTCAAGGTACCCCAGAGTGCTGGAGCGCCCCCCCTTAAAAAAGGTTGATCATCAGGGATCCTGGTTTTCTGTTTAAAAAAATCCCTGATTTTGGGGTTTAAAAAAGCAACCTTATGTCCACATTTTTCCTTGATTAAAATGAAATGCCTCTAATACATAGATGTATATATAGTATTGTTTCATTTCTATCATGGAAAAATGTGGATTTTGGGTTACTTTTTTTAACCTGAAAATTGGGGATTTTTTTTTTTTTTTTTTTAATCGGAGAAAACTGGGATTGAAGCTGATCATTCTGGGTTAGAGGCCAAGACTCACGAATGTCGCATGCCTCCCGAGGCTGGGGGGGCATGGGGACCTCCCACAGGCAGCGGTGGCAATGGGAACCACTGCGGTGTTGGCAGCGCAGAGAGGGGGGTGTTGAGGACCAACTGTTGAGGACTGACTAGTGATTGGTGACCACCTGCAGACGCTGCTGGCAGCGGCCAGCGATGACCACCCACAGACATCACCAGTAGTGCCAGCCGCGAGGGAGGAGGGTGGCAAGTGGCGACCGCCCGCAGGCACCGCCATCAGCATTGGTGGCAGCCAATGTCAGGGGTGCACGTGCCCCTGCGTGCACCCCCTACACATCACCAATGCCAAGACACTTTCTAGCACAGCAGTTCCCAAACTGTGGGTCGACCCCAGATGGGTTGGCAACATCAGCGGGTGAGCTCACAGGTGTGGGGGGCTGCGAACGAGGGACCATGCTGAGGAAAGGGGGCCGTGAGCGGGGTCACGCCGAGGAAAAGTTTGGGAAGCTGCTCTAGGATCTTTGGTTAACTGGGTCTTCCCCAGTGCCTGCCTGCCTGCCCCAGCGGCCACCGGGGCATCGAGCCTGTGCTCCGGGACCCGCGCAGGGCAGCCCCCGCCCGCCCTTTGCTCTGGGCAGCCGCCGCGCTTCGTGAGGCCGCTTCTGGAGCGCCCCGGGCCGGGCTGCGGAGCGGGGCCGGGTCCCGCCGAGCGCAAGCACGGGAGCCGGGCAGCCGGCGACAAGCCACGCCCAGGCCAAGAGCCGCGTGATTTGCGGCCAGGGTCCAGCCACTTTGGAGCGCGGCGGCTGGTGCGCGTGATCGCAGCCTGAGGGGGCGGGTCCGCGCAGCGCGGGCTGAGAGCAGAGCAGCCCACCCCCTCGGGCGCGGCCCCTTTAAACTCCGCCGCCCCCTCCTCCCGCCCGGCAGCGGGAGGGGGCGGTGGGGAGGGGAGGCTAGGCAGCGTGTCCCGGCGTGCACCGCGCGCAGCCCCCACCCCTCGTGCGCATCCTGCTCCTCCCTCGCAGCGACGCGGCGGAGCCGGCGCGGCCTCAGCATCTGCGCGAGCCCCGTGGCTGCCGCTGCCACTCCCTGCCCCGGGCCCGTCGCTCGCAGCGCAGCGCCCGCAGGATGAGTGCCAGGCTCGGTGGGGCGCTGGCCGCACTGGCCGCGCTGCTGGCGCTGGCGGGCGCCGCCATGGACGAGTGCGCGGAGGAGCGGAGCGGGCGGGCGCAGCGCTGCATGCCCGAGTTCGTCAACGCCGCCTTCAACCGCAGCGTGGTGGCCACCAACACGTGCGGCTCGCCGGCCGAGGAGTACTGCGTGCAGACCGGCGTCACCGGGGTCACCAAGTCCTGCCACCTGTGCGACGCCTCCCAGCCTCACCTGCGCCACGGTGCTGCCTTCCTTACCGACTACAACAACCAGGCCGACACCACCTGGTGGCAGAGCCAGACCATGCTGGCTGGGGTGCAGTACCCCAGCACCATCAACCTCACCCTGCACCTCGGTGAGTGTGGCCCCCTGCCCTCCCGGCCGCTCCCCCTGCCATCCGAGCAGGCTGAGGGGGTCAGACCCACCTGCAGCAGCGTGTTGTGCCTGGGTCGCTAAGTGCGGCCACATTGGCAAGGGTCTCGGTTGTAGCCCTATTGGTCTAAGAACAGAGGCAGAGCACGCTTTTTGGTAAATCCAATCTCTTTGGTTAGACCAACTCAAAGAACCTTGTCTGCCACCTTGGCAAGGCGGGGGAGCCCGGGAATGGTTTGGGAGACGAAAAGATTGGAGAATCTCTTCCTTTAAACTAGGTTTTTGGGTAGGTTTTCCTGATATTGAACCTAAATTTCTCTTGCGGCAACTTGCGACCGTTGCACCCTGTTCTGTCAGGGTAGATGTGATCTCTTTTATTAGACCACCTAAATAGTTGGGGACAAAAAGCTGGCAAGGAACAATTTTTCCAACTGTTTAGTTGGTCTAATAAAAGAGATCGCATCTACCCTGACAAAACAAGGAGCAACGGTCTCAAGTTGCAGCAAGGGAAGTTTAAGGTAGGTTTTGGGGGAAAAAAATTCTCACTACAAGGGTAGGGAAACACTGGAGCTGGTTACACAGAGAGGGGATTTTCTCTCCATCCTTGGAGGCTTTTAAGACCTGGCTAAACAAAGCCTTGGACTAGGTGACCAGCATAATTTTTTATGATTCTGTGATTCTTCCCAAAGAAGCTTGTCTGCTTTGGTTTAAACTCAGCTTTTAATGCCCTATTCATACTGCAGCTGGGTGTGGGAGTTGTGCTTCTTAGCCAGGAGCACTGGGAGGAGAGACTGAAAAGGCCAGGCCTGGTCAGCGTAGAGAAGAGATGCCTGGTTGGGGGGGGTTGGGACAACATAAGGGTTTGGGAAAAACTAAAGAGGGAGTAAACAGTAAATCAGCGGGGATTTGATTTACTGTTTACTCCCTTCAGCAATGTAAGAACTGGGGGACACAAAATGAAGCTAATTAGGTGTCAAGTTGACCGCTAGGGAAAGGAAGCTCTTTTTCATGCAGGGTGTCTGTCACTCAGGTGTGGGACTCATTGCTGCCAGATATGAAACCTGAGAATTTAGCCAGGTTTGAAAAAGGATTGGATTATTCTTGGAGGAAAGGGGCATGGGTAGCTATTGAGCATGAGAGTTCAGGATACAGTCTCTGAATCAGACCTTCCTAGATCTTAAATGCCAGAGGCTGCAAGCGAGAGAGGGACCTGGTCAGACCCAGTTCACTCCCTTTCAGCATCTGCTCTCTGCCTCTGTGGGGCACAGGAGACTGGATCTAGGATCTGACCCTGTAAATGGCAGTTCTTATGCCTTGAGATCCTCTCAGGGATGCTGCACACTGCTAGCACCATGTACAAGTGTGATTCACAAAGTAAGCCAAAGGTATCAAATGGGAAACTGCAGTGTCTAAAATATTCTGCCCTGCTGGGGTCTTTCTGAGTTCTTTGTAAGAGAAGAAAAAAATCTATTTGTCTGTAGTATAAAAAGGAGTGGAAGCAAAGAGCCATTGTTTTCCCGGGGGGGGTCTTCAGTCTGTCAGGGGGTGCCTTGAGTCCAGAAGGTTGAGAACTGCTCTCCTAGAGACTTCAGTGACCTTTGTTGTATATATGAGACATGCATGATGCTCCCCCTAGTTATTCCCTTCCAGTTCCTGCCCCCCGGTACAATTCTGATGGATGCTCACCAATTAACAACCTGCAGGAGCTGAGAGATGCCTATGTACACTACTATTTTTTGTCATCTAGCTCATGGCCACCAGTGCGGAGCCATAAATCAACAGAAACCTTGCTGTCCTTAGGTTACAAGGGAATTCATTATTCTTCCTCCCCAAAATATCCTTTGCTAGGGGAATTTTCCTGCAGGCCTGGGCCATCTCCTCCTTTAACTTCTAAATCATAAAATCTGGTTCTCCCCTCCTTGCTGAGTACTTGCCCTAACTGGCAGGAGCTCTGCTCTCCCCTCCCTCTCTGCACTAGAGTGGCATGCATTTTTCTTTTTCCCAAACAAGGACTCAGCTTCCTGCTCTCTTCACCCCCACCCTTTCTAAACCATCCCAGCCTGTCATAGGCTTCTTCCCACCCCCTGGATTCTCATCCTTCTAATAAGAACTCTGTCTGAATCTTTCTTGGGATAATGAGAAGAGGGCCAATTGCCCCTTTAACCTTTGTTTCGAGTTGTGGAGATCTCCATGGCAAATCATGCTCATTTCCATCCTCTGAACAGGTCTTTCATGGTAAAGAAAAGAAACAAAATGAACATTGACCAAAAATGTAGACCAAGAACCTGCATGATATTTTGCCTGCGCTTGTCTGGAAAACTTGAACTGCACTTTAAAGATTTTCCTGTCCAAGAGTTACATTTTTGCTTTGTGGTGTTCAAATTTAATTAAAGGCCACAAAGCTCTTCTGCAGCTAATCCCATTGCATGGAAAACAAAGAGAAATGTGTTTGCCCCAAGTAGTAATAAATTGCTGAAACAGATTTCTGCTGTGTGTAAACAGGCAGTCTTCTGGATTCTCACTTTCTTTGCCTTGTTTCAAATACTGTGCTCTGGAAAAAGGCTCTGTAATGAATGGCATCTTTTTACCAGAGGCTTTGATTCTGTTTTGGACATGCTTTTTGGTCTTCTTGATTAGCAGAATACTGTTTTAAAAGTAAGTATATTTATGAAACTTAGTGCTGTGTAAAGTCAAATTTGGGAATTCTGCACATAAACAGTTTATAAATGGAAACCATAGGGGATTGGTTAACAAAGATCTTTAATGTTAAATGTTTGCCAGTTAGCATGTAGATTCAGATCCTACTTTGCTTGATGAAAACTCTTAGTTTAAGTGAAACAATTTACAGTAAATCTCACTCCCTGCTGTCTGCAGAGCAGTAACTATGCCTCAGTCTAATACACATTCAGGACATCAAACTTGCAATTCAGAAAAGGAAAGGTTGGTTAGAAAAGCAGAAGGAAACAAACATATTTCATGTAAATGCTTTGGATTTGTCTTTGTTGTTCTGCAGTGGTATTTATGCTGCTGGAAAGGTAGTGGGTTAAATAATATAAAATTTGCTTGTTTTCAATCATGTTGAACAAACCTCTGAAACCAGCTGCATTTATCAGTAGTTTTAGTTTCTCTGGAAAGTTTTAGTTTAGTAAGTTTCAGAAATTGTTCAATGGCATGTGAGAAAGCAACAAGACGTTGTAAAAATATTTAAATGAGGGAGATTCACTGGCATTTATGGCTTATAAAGTGAAGTGAATGTGGTCTGGAAAGCACTTTTTGAACCAATGTGCTATATAACATCAAATGTGTTGAGGATGATTTGCATATGTGAGTGTACGCATATGCATGTAATGTGATGATAATTTCCAATTTTCTCCTTTTAAGATTTAAGAAATAAACCAGTCTAGCTAGCATTCTCTAAACTCTCTTTGGAACAAAACATTTTGGGCTGTTTCAGCCAAAAGGCAACTTTTTTATTTTTTTTTCCCTCTCCCCTCCCTTCTCCCCCCTCCCCCTTTTTCAAAAAAAAAAAAAAAATTCACAAAAAAATTCATTTACCAATTTAAACTACTTTGCTATGAAAGAAGGGGGGGATTAATGATAAGAAGTTCAGATTACATTATTCAGAATGTGATTAATTGGATGCATAAAAGTGCAAAAGCTGAAAAAGCTAGGGAAAATGGTGTCGTGGTATTACTATAATAATATTTTTAAGGGTCTACAGGATTGTTCAAGTACAGTTGATAAAGGGAAAGAAGATATTTTTGAGATGTTTCAGTCATAAATCTGTGTCTGTGTATTGTTTGGAGTTTTTAATTTAGAAAATTTCTTGTAGGAAATAGTTCTTTTTGCAATTTTCCTAATCTTTTGCTCAAAACATCACTTCTGGTCTCAGGTGTTGGACATAGCTTGCGGAGCCATGCCATCTGGTCTGTAGGGCTCCTAGAGGGCCCAGGAATTTGGGAGTAGGGCTGGACCCACCACTGGAATTTGGGGCCCAGAGAGCCCAGTTGGGGACCTATGTCATCAGCAGCAGAGGGCAAGTGATGCCTGCATTAACCTCCTACAACTCACTGATGCTGCTCACACTGCTACTGGCATTGCTGCTGCTGGCCCCATCGTCTGGTTCCCAAAGAACCCTGAGGTCCAGATCTGGCTCAAAGGATTAGGTGAATTTGACACCCCTGATCTAAAGCAAGGATGTCAGTCTTTCAGCCCACAAGGCCAGATAAAGGTCTCTAGACCAGGGTACAGGATGGATTGGGTCATGCTGGAGCTGGCAGGTAGGGTCAGTCCGTCAGGGCGCCGTGTTCAGAGTACTCCCAGAGTTGGTCACCTGTGTCATGGGCAGCGTGCACTGGGGCTTGTGCTGCAGGCTGTGCACGGGCTGGACCTAGCACTGCGGACAGTGCTTGGAGCCCGGGGACCAGCATGGTGCGCATGCTGTATGCCGCACCTTGCTGGACTGGCCCTCCATGCTGGTTCTCGGACTGGTCTGAATTAGGCCCTAGCCCATCTGTGTGTGCTGGAGCCAGTGTGCAGCCCCAGCCTGGTGGGACATTGTATGCAATGCATGCCCTGTTTTGGTCCCGTGTACCATGCATGGGCAGTGCCCCTGGTACTGGATCCACCCTGTGTGCTGCAGGCACCACAAACCCCAGAGCAGGGCCGGCACTTGCTGTATGCAGTGTGTGGGTGGACCTGGCATTGCTGGTGCTGCATGTGACACCCTACCAGACTAGCCCTGCATGCTGGCTCTGTCACAGCCTGGTCCAGACCAGCCTTGGAGCCAGCATGCAGGTTTGGTCCAGCAGGCTGGGCGCCACATGCACTGCTCACACTTTGGGTGACCTCCTGTTATCATCAGCGCCCCTGGCACTGGGTCCAGCCCACGTACCAGAGTGGCTGTACGTGCTGCATGTGGTGCATGGGGTTGGTCTGAGAAACATGGGCTGGATCCAGTGTCTTACACCCCTGCTCTAGATCCTTCATTATCTGGTCAGAATCTACCTTACTGCCATTTCCTGCTGCTTGTTAATATTGTGTCTGACCTTCTATACTCTTGTATGTACTCAGTTATAAAACACAGCATATTTATATCTAGGCTTTGAAAAAAGGTGCTGTTTTTCTCTTAAAACCATTGAGCTTTTAAATATAATACTAGATTAGTAATGCCTTAGCAACACAGCATAGTTACTGTCAAGAAGTCACCTTCATTTCAAGTTTCTCTTTCCAGGCTTTTTGTACCGTTGTGGAATTTACTCTGGCATGTTTAGATTAGAATATAATTTAAAAAAATCCACTTGCCTGACTTTGAGCTATTTTAATGCTTTTATCTTTTCCCAGTTAACTGGATGGATTATTGTATCTTGAAACTTTAAAGAGCATAAAACTTGCTATAGCTATATAAAGATGTGGTGAAAAAAAAATTGTACGCCTTTTGCTGCTTTTATAGGAGCCTAATGCAGGGAGACGCAATGATATGTTTCTGACTTGTTGTACACTGAAATATCAGAAGCTGGTTAAGATACAGTTTTAGCCTGGAATATGCTATGCATGAATGTATGGGTTGTCAAGGTGAAAGAGAGACTCTTTTTTCAGGCATAACTAAAAACTCATGTAGAACAAGTACAGATTAACTATGTGCCTTCTACTGTGCATACTACTGGTGCATTCAGAATTCCTCAGTAAATAAATCTGTAGATATATAGATATATTTCCTATAAATATAGTAGATCTACAATGGAGGGGCAGATGTTCATTTTTTAGTGGTGAATTATTTGCTGTATTAAAAAAACATAATTTTGATCAACCTGCAAATGAACTAATTTGGCAATAATGTTGTTGGAAGACAATTAGGTACCAATCATAACGGGCTGGTGGTGGCCACCTTTTTGTCTGTGTTTTAATAGTTAAAATACTCACCTGAGCTGGGGGAGACGCTTTCTATCTTGGTGAGGCACAGTGAAGATTTGAAAATGACTGTAGCATGGTGGCTAGGGCACTCACCTGGGCAGTGGGCACCGAAGAGTTATTTGTATACAAAGTAGAACAGCTTCAACAAGAGATCCACGCCAGACTTCCTAACAACTTGGTTAATGCACCTTCCTGAGATGATGGACACCTGGATTTAAGCTGCTGTTGTGAATCAGCCCAAAACAGGGACTTGAGCGGATGTCTCCCAAATCCCAGATGAGTATCCTCATCACTACTTCTTCCTGTGTCCTTGTCATGCACAGACAGTAGCTCTTTCCACTGCTTCAGCAAGATCCTCCTTCATACAGGTTTCACCAAGAAGTCAGCAAACAATTATGTGCTCCACAGTCTTGCTCTTTACCTTGCTATCCTAATCACTGAGATGTTTCATAAAAAGTGGGGGGTACTACATTGCCCATCTGGTCTTGTTAAAAATGACATTAAATATATTTTTCTGTTTATTAAAACTTGCTAACTTTTTGCATTTGGGTTGGCCCAAAATCAGCTCTTCACTGATCCCAACAAATCAATTATTAACAAAGCCCTACTGAAGTCCTATATTCTTGAACCTGTAGTTTACAGAACTTAGAGTGGGTGGAGGTTGGGAAATGATAGTATATTACTATTTTGTCCTTTACGTTATTGTCATTTAAAAATAGCAAAGTGTAGCTCATAATATACCTATCCATGCACCATCTATCTTCCAGTGGAGCACTGGGGAGAAATATGGAATATTGACCAGTGTTACATATGTCCTTCGTTGATCTTAGCCTTGTCACTGAGACTGTTTACACACACAAGCTGTTACCTGCTGGACCTAATTGCTGTTTTAACAAAAATGTATGCACTGTGAGAGCAGGGAAAAAAATTGAATTGTTGCAAGTAATTTGTTTGTTTTTATATAGTTACACATAAATCCAACTGGTTGACTACTCTTATTTCTGTGTAGTCTCGGTGCTGAGAGAGCGCCCGGAGTTAACTTACCTTTTTTGGAAGACCCTTGCATTATTCTTCTTCTGTGCTCATTTCTTTCTGGTCTTGTGTTCACTTCCTCTTTTCAGCTCAAACACTTAACCTGGCTTCCTGTTAAGGTTTCCACCTTGTCTCATTCCTGTGCCTCTCGAACTCAGGTGGTTCTGCTGCTGTTGTCCAGTCGCTTTTGTGGAAGTGCTCTTGCTCTCTGTGGTTGTCCAATACTAGCTATCACAGAACCTGTAGTCCCAGGGCTCTGTCCTTTCTATTAAAGATGCAGCCCCCATAGCACACTGGTTACTGTTCGGCAGCAATACAGAAGACCCGTCTGCATAAAGTCAAGAGGTTAAAGATTTTTGCAAGCCTTGTTAAGGCACATCAGGTTTAATAGCCAGCAGAGCAAAGCTGAGTGATGTGGGTGGCATTGTGTCCAGCTATTTTCCAGCTGATATGACTAGGGATATGTTTTATAGTTGGGTTAAGTGTGGGTGGCCTTGGGTACAAGTTCAGATGAAGGATTGAATTTGTGCCTCTGGAGTCCTAGTGAGATGCTTTAACTTAGGTTTTCAACCTTTTTTGGTCAGGGTACCCCTGGTGGTCAGTCAAGAAGCAAGGAGTCCCTCAGTGGCTGGTCAATGAGTGGGGCAGGGTTGAGGATGACCCCGCAGGGCAGCGTACCCTCAGTTGAAAACCCCTGCTTTAATTACTTTGTTACTGCAGCCCTCATCTACGTGAAGTAGAGCCATGAGTTTGTCGCTGTGTTCTGGAAAACAATTTGATCCATAGTACCTTAGCAGAGCCGAGAGGGTCTAGAAGACATTTGCTGTTCTTCATACTGTGGATGTGTCTTATGGGAGGGGTGGCTGATCTGTGGCACAGGTGCCACAGATAGTATGGGCAGCCTGTGTGTGGAATACCACAGATCAGGTAGAGGATAGGCAACACAGTGGCAGACATGGCAGGGAGCTAGCAGCAGATGAATTAGGGAGCACAAGGCAGGGAGCAGAAAACAGAGCAGCAGATTGGGCAAGGGAAAGGGATCAGAGTGGCACTTGAGAAGGGTATGCAACTAATTTATGGCACACCTACCAAAAAGGTTGGCCCACACTGTGTTCTGGGATGTTTTATTATACAGAATGTTAAGAAATTAAGAGACCTGTCCACACTATGCTCCTGCCCAGAGGTGTCATACATGGTACTGGAAAGCAGCTGTATGTTCTGGCTTAATAATATGCATGAAACATGGTAATTATATCTTTCATGCTTAGCAAATATTGACCATGTTTGTAAGTGGCCTGTATAGAGAGCTGAATGTCCCTATTTATAGAAAACAATGATGGTTTCAGAATACCTTTTATTGAACCAACATAATAGATGGGGAGGTGTTGCTCAGATACTGAATGCCTTTCTCAGGTCTGGGAAAGAAAGTGATGTAGCCTAGGCTAAATACCAAGTAAACTGTTGAAATTGATAGCGTAGAGTTATGAGGTCAAGCTTACCAGTGTATTCAAACCAACACTGAAAAAACAGTGTTCCTCATTTCCCTCTAAATGCAACTATGTACAGGTTTCCCTTGCTTTATGCTGTACGTGCGTTCCTGGAAAGTGGCACATAACTCTTATTCACATAAAGGGAACCCACTTTACAATGTAACAAATAGGGCTACATTCTAAGACCTTGACTGTACTGACCCCCAGGCCCATTTCTACCACTTTTACAAGACAACAGCAGACAGTACACACAAGCACAGGGCACTATCATAATGGGGATGGCAACTACAGAAACGTGTTGCAGACAATTAGTGAAGACCATAGATCTACACATGAGACTGTTTTGATGTGTGTCACTCCCACAATGCATGGCACAAAGCAGCTGATTGTAGGCTTCCCCCACACCAATTGCATACAAGTGAATTTACCTCGCATATAACAATTTTTTGGTATAAAAAGGGTCATTGCATAAGAGTGAATTTGCACATACAGAACCCGCATGAAGCGAGGGAAACCTGTACAAGAAGAGATGCTACCATATTTGCTCAAATCCAAGACAGTTTTGCTTCCATTCAACATGGTGGGGGGTGGGAAAGAACCCCCTTGCCTCGGAGTACAAAGACGGGGGGGGGGGGGTGAAGTGCAGGTGGCTCCAGTTCTTGGGACTTGGGGGTTTCAGCCCCAGGCTTGGGACTCGGGTTGCAGCCCCAGCTACTGCCTCCCCACCCTGCCTCTGCTCCCTATGCCCTGCCTGCCCACCCCCATTGCTGTTTATCCTCAGTTGTGGCCCCAGTCCTGGTCCAGTTCCCAGCCCCAGCCCAGGATGGTTCCAGCCCCTACTTGGCCATGCAGGGGTGATGGTGGTGGCAGCTCTGGCTCCAACCAAGGTAATGGGGAGATGCAGACACAGGTTTATGCAGGCACAGGTACTTCAGGCGGAGGCAGCACTGGTGGGCATAGGCACTAAGGGGGAAGTGGCAGAGGGCAAGGTGCGGGGAGGCACAGGCACTGAGGGGTGAAGTGGCAGAGGGGTGTAAACACCGTGAGGGGGAAGAGGTGTGGGGGGGATGCAGGCATCAGGGGGGCAAGTGGTAGGGGGTAAGGTGCGGGGTATACAAGCACTAAGGGGGAAGAAGTGGTAGGGGGCAAGGGAATGGGCACCATGAGCAGTGGAGTGGGAGCTAATTGGGGGATAACAAGTTACATCCAATCAAGCCATTTGATTCCTGACTGCTTACCTCCATGCTGCTGCTTTCCCCCCTGCAGGGGGGATAGGGACACATTTTAAGATGACTGTCCAATAATTTGATTCTATACATGGAATATTATAATAGATTTATGCAGTTTCGATGTATAGAATCTTATTTTTGGAGGGCCATCTCTTGGATTGGGGTAAATATGGTACTTTCTCACCAGACCCATTCAGTTGCTAACTTTTGTTTCCCACTCTAATTACTCACCCAGTACAGTGATGTCCTGTATTTTGCTTTAGGTATAATAAATATGTGTGATTACTTATGTTCTTTTCACAAAGTGCAATTTGGGATGTGATTTGCCGTTTGAAGGCATTTATGAGGAAACATGGGCAGAAAGTCAATGTACATGTTTAGCTTCAGGTTGGACTTGCCAGTTGTTCACTTTATCCAGGATTTTGAGTATAGATCAACAGCTTCCCTTAAGGGATACAACACAATTTAATTTTATTTATTAACAGTCTTGGTTAGATAAATTTGTGGTTGCTTGTTTAGTTTTTAAACATTAGCATTCAGGTTGTCATTTGATAGTAACCTTACTAATACATTTTTATGTTGCCGGTTGGGGTTTTCTTATAAAATAACCAAAGCACTACTTTTTAAGAATACATTAAAGCAGTAGCTGAAATTCTGCATGCGGTTGTTATATCAATTTATAGATAGTATTGTAGACTTCAGCTTTTGAATTTTGTATTTGCAGTGCTGTAATCCTGGCATTTTCAAGATTGCTGTTTTGTTACATATATAAGTAAAATATCAATCACAATATTAATTTATTTAGTTTTTGCATCAGTATTTTTAGGAATTTGTTTCAGTTGAAATGGAGAATGATATTTTCTTGTCTTATAATAAGAACGTTAAAATCACAGGTCCATTTTATCTGGAAAGAGTAATTCCTGCTAGTGGTATTAGGCTAGAAGGTCTGTCATTTTCACTAATAAACAACCACTATAACAGAGTGAACTAGACTGTAAACCACTTGGGTTGGAAGGTGCAAATGCAAGGTCTTGGGTTAGCCATGAGTATTTTTAACTCGGCACAGAATAAAGTTGTCTGATATGAAGCTGAAAATGGTCATTAATTGTTTAGGGTAGTGAATATATTCTTTAATACATGAGAACAGGATGATAAATGTAGCTCCTTGATGTAAATTTCCCTGTTCTAGTCAAATTAAATTGGACCTATAATCTTTCTTTTGTACAGTGTCTTTTTATCTAGGAAGCAAAGAGTATTTAATCTGGAAGAAACCTCTCATCTGAGAGCAGTGACTCTTACTGTGCAATTTGTCAGGAAATCCTTTAGAGACTTTGTTAAATCAAGGTCTGGGAATGGCTTGCTGAGCACTTCAGTGACTTCACTGTGGTATTTGTGGAGCCCTGAGGGGACTCTATTTTAGTTAGTCTCACAAAGGCTTGATTTACATTTTGCAGGTTTCAACATGAGTAGTTAAGAGATCAGCTTTTTAATGGTGAGCAGTTGTTCAGTGCAGTTATATAAAGTTGCTTTAAAGCTCTTTATCTCTGTCACCTCCCACACAACCTTTAAATTCTTAAATTTTCTCTAATTCCTTTCTCTTGCATCTCTTTCTTGGTACACTGATGGCAATACATGAGGCATTTGGGAATACTATACATGGCTGGGTATTTATTTTAGGGATGGAGTGAGAGTTGGGATTATGTTGCATTTTGTTGCACAAAATAGCTGCTTATTTGTGGTACTCAGTATGAATTGCTGGAGGGATTTATCATTAGATTTAACACACTCAAGGAGCTGCATTTGTAGTTTTTAATGGTAGCTGTTACTTGTTCTGGTTTTGTAGCTGGTTGTACAAATTATGGTTTATTTGGTAGAGTGCAAGTTACAATACAAATATCAAAACTCATTCCAGTTAGGACTTTCTCTTGAAAATGAAAAAAGTGTAAATTTCAATAAAAACTGACAGCACCAGAAATTCTAATCTCTGGCTAATTGCGATTCTTAAATTGCAGTATAAGAGAGCATGAAAATGGCAAGAGTTACAAAACTAAGGGTAAAAGATAAGTCTTACACTTGTAGTATTAAGTATTTATATTATAAAGTTTCAGTTCCTCAGTTACTGTTACATGTGAGTTGTTTTGCAGAACTTGTTTCAGATTTAAATAATTTTACACATTTAAGTACAGGATCAGGGCCTCTGTCTCCCATGTATAATTTGAAAGCAGTCAAAAGAATGTAATGGGTGATAGTTAAACTAGACAGCCTCCAAATCCCTGAGCCAGGATCATGGGTGTGTGTATGGATAAGAGCTGTCTTATGATATCTTCACATTTTTTGTTCTATTTATAAGTTTGTTTTGTTTTTTATTACTGCTCATCATTCTGTATTGTACTGACTCATAGAATGTTAATGAGTTTTCTTTCCAAAATTGTTCTGTCTGTTTTGCATGTGGGAGACCTGGCACAGCTATTGGTATTTTTTCTAATGTAGACCAGTCCTTGTTTGAACAAATGTAAGCTAAACTGATTTTAATCAAGGATTGAACTTGTTTGGAAGGGACCTTACAAGGTAGTCTAGTCCAGTGGTTCTCAACCTTTTTTTGTACCAGGACCCATTTGTAAACATTGATGGCAAGTCCCAACCCAGTAAATAGTTTAAGTAGAAAACAGCCCCCTGGCTCTGCCAGTGCCCCTTACTCCTGACCTGTTGCCCCTTGCCCCCAGCCTCCTCCAGTGTGTGTGGGGGGAGAGGATGTGGGGCATGGGATGCCCCAAGCAGCCCCTTGCAGGCTGGTACTCTGAGAGCCTGCAAGGGAAAACCCACAGTTTCCTGTGTTTTTCTCCTTAAAAGGAGAATCCATTTTTAAAGTTTGTTTGTGACCCTTTCATATATTTTTGTGACCCACTTTTGGGTTGCGACCCATGGGTTGGGAAACACTGGTCTAGTCCAGCTCCCTGCTGCAGGCAGGATCGTTCCTACTAAACCATCCCAGCCACATTCCTGTCTAGCCTGCTCTTTAAAACTTCCAAGAATGGAGATTCCACAGTTTCTCTAGGTAGCCTGTTCCAGTGCTTGACCATCCTCCTAGTCAATGCTCCTCCTGATCTCCAACCTAAACTTCCCTTGCTGAAGTCAGGCCATTACTCCTAGCCCTGCCCTGCCCCCCTACAGCCACAGAAACACCCATTGTCATTCTCTCTTTAATCATCCTTCAAGTACTTTGAAGTCTTTCAAAATCCTCCCTCAGTCTCCTCTCTCCAGGTTAACTAACCCTAATTCTTTTAGCCTTTTCTTATAAGTCTTGCCTCCAGGCCTCTAATAATTTTTTGTTGCTCTGCATGGGCCACTGGACTCTTTCCATTGCTCAATGGAAATTTTTCTTTGCTTTTAACTTTGTGTCAGCCACTTGCAAGGGTATCCAACAAAATATAAGAAGGGAACTATTGTTACAAATAAGTGGAGAGTACCATGTACCCACATGTATTTGCATATAAGACTACCCTAATTATAAGATGACTCCCTGATAATTAGATTCTATATCAGGAACATTTATAATTTTGTTATAATTTTCCAGGTATAGACCCTAGCTGTTGGAGATTTGCCTTGAATTTGTCCCCTTCCCACTGCTACTGGAGGGAAACTGTCAGAGCCTGTTCTTCCCAAGCCTGAGCAAGTGAGGCAAAATTTTCATATAGGCAAATTACTACAGGTATCCATAGACTTCATTAGAATTGATGCAGCTTACCTTGCTGGACATTGCAGGTTTTAGTACAGTTACTCCATAAACACCCTTTTATGTAGCACTTTTGTGTACCTACTTCTATATTGGGGCAGGCAATTATTTCAGCAGGAGGGCCGCTTAGTGAAGCTTGGTGTGCTGTCGAGGGCCGCAAGAGTAGCCCCGTCCCTTGACATGTGCTCTTTCCCCTGGTCACCATCTTGGGACTGGAAATCCTGCCCCCTAGCCCCTGACCTTTGCCACCGGAAGTCCCTCCTCTTCCCCTCTAACAATACTCCTTTTGGTGCGGGGGAGGGTTGCCATCTTGGCACCATAAAAAAACCAATCATACACTAAAACTCAAACACCTACTATAACATTTTAATTTTATTACAAAAAATGTTTTTCTCATGATTTGTGTTTGCATGCTGTATATAGAGATGATTGCATAACTCAAAAATAAAGTCTTACTCTTGTCTATAGTGTGGGGGAGGATGTGTGTGAGGGGTGTGTCTGGGGGACAATAGTGTGGGGGGGGTTGTGTGGTATGGGGTTTGAGGGAGGGTGGAGGCTGTGGGGGCAGGGTGTGGGGTTTGAGGGAGGGTGGGTGGTATGGGGACCCCCTCACATGCCCCTCCATGCTGCATAGCCCCCTCTGGTGGCAGCAGCAGCAAGTGGGGGCACTCGGGGTGCTTGTGTCTGGTGCAGGCACTGCCATTGGTGGTATGTGGCTCCAGCCAGCACTGCACATGGTGGCGATGAGTGCAGCCAGGCCAGCTGTGGGGAGCCTCTCTATCGTGCAAGGCTCCCCACAGCGCGCATGCAGCTTCTGCTCTCATGCGCCACTGGAGGAAGCCCTGCATGATGGAGCTTGCTGCCTTGCAGGTCCCGGGACTCTGCTGGAAGTGGAGGGGACTTCCCTGCAGAGTGGGGGCTCCCTGCTTCCCAGCGGAGTCCTGGGACTTTCACAGCAGGGAGCGGGGAAGGCAGCTGGCTTCATTGTGTGGAGCTTCCCCTGGTGGCATGTGAGTGCGGAAGCTGCATGTGCACCATACGATAGAGGTGGGCCAGCTTGGCTGTGCTCCTTGTCACCACATGCAGCATTGGTTGGAGCTGCTCACAGGTGGCGGCAGGCAGCACCTGCACCGGGCACAAGCCCCCTTAGCACCCTCACGTATTGCTGCTGCTTCTGGAAGGGGCTGTGCACCATGGTGGGCGTGGGGGAAGAAGGGGAAGTGTGTGGGTGTCCCCACCTCCCCCACCCTCTGTTACACCCACACACCCTCCCCACCTGAGATCTGCACTCTTGCCACTCCCCTGGGCATGGGCTCTACTCTGCCACCAGCCCAATGCTCTGCCTTCCTGCCCAGCTGCAGCTTCCCCAGCTACAGCTCCCCACCCCTGCCCCCGTTGCTTACCTGCCTGGTGCCCAGAGCATGTGGGATGCATGGGAAACCAAGCAGGTCCCCAGGTGGCTGCAGTAGAGGCAGCAGCAACCGCACCCAGAAACTGCGTGCTGGCTGGGCTGCGCCCTTCCGTGCGCAAGGGTGGGAGCGAGGTGTAATAGGATACCTTGTAGGGCCAGGGGGGAAGGTGTATTTGTAGGTGCTTTACTTCCACCCTGGTGGGTAGAAGGGCTAGGTGGGGATACAATTAATTGGTGAGCACCTCCAGTTCAGGTGAAATTGGCCTGCAAGCCGCATTTTGCTTGCTCCTGTTCTATATGGTATAAACGATACATGATATCAGTCCAAAGCCAAAAAGCTCATGATTTACTGTAAAGCTCATTGGGCTGGGCCTCAGCAGAGTCAACAGCATGTCAAGCCATGGTGACCCTACAGCTCAGCACTATCCTTGTGTGTGTATTCCAGATTATGCCCTTCCCTTCTCTTCTCTGCCCCCCCCATCCATGTGCTGATTAGCCCCTCATTCATGACTGGAACTAGAGCCCTGCTACCACCTAGCCAAACCCCAAATCACAAGGGAGCTTCTACATCAGCCTGCACCCCAAACTTTCTGCCCCCACTCTTTCCCATCCACATTTGGCCATACAAAGTCTGGGGAAGCCCGGCAGCCCCCTCCAGCCTGCCCCAGCTCCCCTCCAGGGCCATGCGGGCTGCACCTACCTGAAGCCCAGGGATCCCCCTTCCCTCAGGAGGAGCCTCAACTCCAGGGCGCTGGGGGAAGTCTTAGCTGGGTGGATGGGACAGGAGCTGTTCTGGCAGCAGGTGCCTGGGGCTGGCTTGCAGTGCTGCACAGGGCAAGGCGGGAGGTGGGGCTGTGGCCAGGGCTTCACTTGCTGAGGGGCTCCAGAGAAGTGTCACTGGCTCCAGGCAGGTGCAGGGTGCTAGCTGCATGATCCTAGCACCTGGGGCAGCTCCCACCAGCTCTGAACCATAGGCTGGCAGGTTGCTACTGGTGCAACCTGAGCTGGAGCACCAGGGCCCAAGCGCGGCTCGCCCAACTGCTGCTGTTCAGAGCTGGGTAGGCAGGCGGGAGGCCCTGCTTCTGCCCAGTATCCCCCACGGCACCAGCAGAGGCTGGAGCTGGAGCTGTTGGGGCCCAAACATGGATCACCTATGCCCTGCTGCATGTTGCTAGGTGGTCAGGCAGGGCTCCTTCCATCCAGTGGGACTGCAGTACTAGCAGAGGCTGGAGCCTTTTCAGCATCCACTTTCTGCCACTGTGTGACATGGGAGACTAGACAAGATGGACCTAGGTTCTGCCCCAGTAAATGGCATTTCTTATGTTCTTAAGGAGGTGAAGCTTTTTCTTTTTTCTTTTTTAATTATTAAAAACATAAATAATTGCTGGCTGCTGACTTCAAAATTGTGTGTGCATGTATGCACACATATATACAGGTAAGGGGGAGATAAAGACAAAAAAGAAAGAAACTTAAAAATGCTTATCTCACTGAAGTGTTGTTCATCTCTTGCTTGGAAGGTGACAAAGTTAGTTATTCTGCCCATTACAATGAAGCTGATGACAACTGCTAAACTGAGAACTCTTATGCTGTGAGATTAGGTAAATTATTCAAAGAAGTACCTCTGTTTTCTTTGGGAATTATACTAGAGTGTTATGGGACTAAAAATTGCTTTTCTTGGTATGCCCGTAGCATGGTACAAAATAACATGGCACTGTTACACTTGTACGTTATGCCATATAAAATACTCATGAAGTAAGACTCCTAAATTTATTTAATATAGAAATGTGGAATCTAAGTGAAGAGTTGTCTCCTTGACTGTGAAAGTATTTAAGAGAAGTAGAGGTTTAAAAAATGGATGAATTATATTTAAAAGAAAAATGCTGAACTGTCATATTTTATTATTTTCCTCGGGGCCACTCCCATGAAATCTCATCCTGTTTGAGAGAGATTTTTAAAAGCTCTTTCATTGCTAGATGACCTTCAACATTTTGCTTTTGAAGTTCCTGGTAAAGCATTTCTTGTTTCCATGCTGTGCTTGTTTGGGATATTACAGTGTGATGGGCATTGAATAGATGCTTCTAGTAGTAATTATGCCTGCAATACTGACTGGCAAAACAGCTGTATTCAGCTCTGACTATGGCTATAGCTCCAGATATTAGCTATTAATGGAAATGGCCTGATCAGATCCACACAGGTTATGGTGCAGAGCTGGTTTGTGAGCTGGATCTGACAGCTGCTCCAGCCAGTCTGGTATCTACCTTGTGCCACTCATTTGGTCTGAGGGCTCAGATGAGTCTGAAACTCCTGGTTCAGAGCAGTAAGTGTAGCTTCTTAATGTGAGTTTGTAAGGTGCAAGAGGCAAGGATTTCTTAGTGACATCTTTTTTGTATGACCTGTATAGCTTGTCTAACTCCATCTCAACTTTCAAATCAGGTCTTCTGAAGAAGAATGTTTTGCATTTGCAAGTTTGTCTAACTCTAGCCCAACTGTGCAATTAATTCAATAAAAGATCACTAAGAAATCCTTGCTTCTCACATAATTCCCGGAGCATCATGAGTACAATATGGCTGTAACGCTACTAAAGTAAGGTGTACAATTCTGGCTCTTTTGGGGGTTTACTTCTGCATTTTTTTTTTTTTAATTGAAAACTTCAAGTTGTGTACTTGTCTGTGGTATGTTGTGGTCTTGGAAGAGCGTAGAACTTGTGAAATCATAGATCAGCTGTTCTCTGCAATATTTCTGGTTCTGTCAGAGACCTCCTCTGTGGCTGTGAACTAACAACTTTTCTGCTTTAATATTGATCCCCATATTTCAGATGAAGAAACTAACTGCACAGTAGTAGTGTTTTGCTTGTGATATAGGTTTTGAGATCCTCTGATCAAAGATGTGGTACAAGTTCAGAACAGTTAAATGACTGAAGGTATGGCAGCTGACTACCATGAATGCAGAAGAGATAGGCATCTGGTACAAATCAGGAAAGGACAAAGATTTGGCTCCTCTTTTGCTTTTGAATCTTGCTTTAAGTAAAGTTCTCCTATGATGTTATCTAAAAAGCTGCTTGGCAACTGTCTGGCATGCAGTTTATAAAGCTATATGGGTAGGAAATGTGTGTGGTGCCTGGAACCAACAGGGAGCCAGTTCAGAGGATAGTTATTTTTCCCTTGGCATCCTTGCCTTTAAATGGCCAATGACTAACTCAGCATTGCGTTAACTTCTGGGCTTGCATGTGGGTTGCCTGAAATTGTAAAAAGCTGGGTGGGGTAGTTCCACCTTGGCACAGATTTAATTCAGCATGTATTGCTTTAATGTTATGATTTATTATCTAGTGCTTGCCATGATGCACCTAGCTAGACACCCTAGCATTAGAGCCTCATTGTGCTTGCTGCTGTTTGAATGCTAGAAGTGTTAGGCCCTGTGTTAGAGGAAAGTAACATTATTTTTTGATACAAGGGAAACAACGTTTTGAACTACTTACTACATTAATGTTCCATCCTTGCAGAAGTTAGAGAGTGGGTTTTAAATTGGTACATGTTTCTTGGGAGTGGATTGCTGTACTCTCTTAATTCTGATCAAACAAAGGCTGCCTTTCTTTCAGTCTTGATGCAGCTATTTTTACTGAACTTTTTCTAGAATAAAATGTCTTTTGGATCTTTCATATCAAAGGGCCATTTTGACAATTTGTTATGCCTTTTAGTTGCTTGTGAATAAAGATGGTGAAATGAAAACTCAGGACCAGAATATGTAGCTTACTGTATTGGGAAAATCTCCCCTTGCGATGAGTGGAAGGAAAATAAATGTCCTGGGGGAAAGCTAGTGTTTGGTCTCTGGGCTCCTATATATATGTAGTGAGGCTACTCCAACATGCTGTAATTGCAGCATATTGGAGCAGAATCAAATAATAGAATATGCTGGAGCCTGGTAATTACTGCACTACAGTAGACTCCAGCATCATTTGCATCAGTGTCCCAGCGCTGAAAAATGGCAGTGAGGGGCCGCCATTTTTCAGCGCAGGGACACTGATATGCATGATGCTTTGGGTGCTTTAATTAGTATGGCTGCTTATTAAAGCCCAGCCCCCTGCCTTTTGGAGCACATTTATAAACTCCCTTTGTAACTGAAGTACTAAAATGCTTTAGTTGCAGTGCTTATAGCATACTGGTTACTGTTCAACTGCAATACAGTAATGTTGCATTGCTAAATCAAAAACACTAATTTAATTTTCTCCTGTGGAAATTCTGTAGCCTATTGGGATTATGCTGTTTTGAAGTGTGTTCACCTGCAGTGCCTTTAATACACACTTCCTGTGGAATACAGCGTCCTCCATAGCAGTTGTCAAGGGAGAAGTTGTATTTTGAAAAGTTTGTTGGATTGGTGCACTTGTGTGGAGGAGCACTGTTCCTTCTTGAAGAGATTCTACCATATTTCAATACTACCATATTGAGTGCTCCTCTGGCTCTGAGAGTTACTGGGCGTAGGTCAGTTCATGTGCCTACTTCATTGTCTGGCATAACGGAAAATAGCTTCCACCTTCCATATTTGCTTTTTCAGAGATTTTAAACTTTGACTGTGTTCCTCCAGAGGTATCCTATGGGTCCCTCTATTTATACCCTTTGAATAACGGTACCATTTGCTGTTGAGCAGCATCTCATCAGTTGCTTAATGGAAAACAGGGAACTAATTAAGAATATTAATTGTAAACATCTTGCCACCATAAACAATATAATCATCCTTTTTTTTTAATTTATTCCCATACCTTCTGCTCTGCTCACACTCTCTGCAGCCTGCATGTCTTTATGTTTTGTGGTCTCCTTCCCTGTATTTCGAATGTGGTTTCCTGCTGCCCAGTTCTGTTCTTATGCTACCAGCAAACACATTGTGCCCCCCCCCCATAAGTAGTACAACCTTAGTATAACAACCCCACACTTTAAAAAATCACAACAGTAGAAACTAGTCCTTTCATTATTATGATGCAATAAATTGTATGTTCCATCTCCTGATTCACTAACGGAAGACGCATAATAAGACTATCTAACATCAGCATCTCATCAGATGATGATGAGATGCCACACTTCAAGAAGGATGCATAGAAGCTTGAGAGTCCAGAGAAGAGCCACTCATATGATTAGAGGCCTGAAGAGCAAGCCATATGAAGAAAGGCTGACAGATAAGGGCCTGTTCAGCCTAGAAAAGAGAAGACTCTTGGGGGGGCAGGGGGATACGGTGGCAGCTTACAAATAAAGCAGGGGAGAGCAGGGGCTAGGTGAACAACTATTCACCAAAGCACTCCAGGGGAAAACTAGGAGCAATGGTCATAAACTCCTAGGAGGAGGTTTCAGACTGGATATAAGGGAAAACTTCTGCAGTTTGTATGACCAGACTCTGGAATAGACTCCCAGCAGGGGTGGTACAGGCACCTACCCTGGAGATCTTCAAAAGGAGACTGGATACATATCTTGCTGTGGTTCTTTGACCCCTGCATCTTTCCTGCCCAGAGCAGGGGGGCCAGACACGATCTTACGAGGTCCCTTCCAGCCCTAAACTTCTATGAATCAGTCTGTGATACCACAACTGACACCTTCCAACCTTAATAAATTGCCATTGGCAGTTGAAGGGAAATGGAAACTCCTGATAAATCTCTTGAAGTTCCAAGTTAGTATTCAGCCAAAGGACTGTTTTGTAAAGCTGCCTAAAACTTCAGATAGGTGTATTTTAAAATGAATAAAATGTGGGTTTAGGAAATCAAAAACAAAGCAAAAATGACTTTTGAGATCAGTTTATAGTATCTAGTTACTGAAATCTAGTTATTTGTTCCTTGCTTTTTTTTTTTTTCCAGTGCCTCTTCTCGGCATGAGTTCTGGCTAAGTTGGAAAGAAGAGAGCTCAGGACTGTGGGATTATTGTTCCGTCCATTCTCTCTTTCCCCCTCCATCAGTGTTCTGCAGGCATGAGTTAACTGATTAAATTACTAGCGTTACATGAGTCACTGCTCTTCTGCTTTCTAAGCAGACTGATTTATACATACATTTGTACATACACACTGCCACTTTCTCACACCCAGGGCAGTTTTTTTTCTGCTCATGCTTGGCTCATTCACAGGGTACAGGACTTCAGGGAGACAGGCAAATTGTTTCTTTGTACAACCACAACAGGGAGATGATCCAGTACTGTCATTAAGTGAATAAAATGCAAGTGTTTTTAAAGCCAGTAATGCAGAGAGAAACTCAGGCACTTCATGTTGGCTTTCTGGAAACTGGGCAAAGAGTGTTTTCTGTTTTTTTTTAATCTTTTATTGTAACTGTTGCATGTATTTTTATATGTAAGGTGCTTTCTTTATTTCCAGTGATGCGTGTAAATCAGGACATAGGTCTACGCTGTTTCTGAAAGCCAATACTGATGGGTAGAGCAACCTTTGCCTCTGTGGGAAACATGGTTGTTGTGCAGGACTGAACTGATGTTCCAAATCGTGGCACATACTCTAGCAAACAATAAATTGAGGTGTGGAGCTCTGTTGTATTATACATTGTATTATTAATTTGTCTACTAATATTTAAGCAGTAATAAGTAATGTATCTTGCCTTTGCAAGAGTTACATGTTTGATTGTTCAAATTTAGGAAGAGCTTGCTGGTGGAAGTTGTTGCACTGAGATAGGTATGGCTCAAGAACATATTTCATTGGAATTTAGAATAGACTTTTTTTGCCTTTATTTCATTCTTTTGGAAACTCCTGTGCCATTAGACTACTAATGAAGTGCTTGTTAGCTGCTGTAGCTATGTTGCTTTGAGCCTAGTTAACCATGAATATATAGCAGATGATCTTCAGGATGGAACAATATTGTTCATCTGTCAAGAATTTAAGGCTTTAGTGATGAAGAATTTTAGCTGTGAGATTTAAGACATTGGACTATATTTTGAAAGATTGAGATTGGGTTGTTTTTGCATGTGTTTGTTTTATTTTTTTTTAATGTTATAGGCTTCTTTGTAACCTTGGACAAGTTACTTGATTTCTGTACACTTTTCCTTCTTATCTGTAAAATGTAGATGATGCTCTAAAGTGACTTCTGTAAAGATAAATCCATACTGAGATAGGAAGTGCTTAGAGTGATAAGCTTAATAGATTCTAGATATATTATGCCTTCAATATGTCAAAGTAGCTTCTGTCTGTTCTTTGGTAAATGGTATCCACAGTCTTTGGAGCTCACAAACCCAGGAAATAGTTGACTGACACTTGTTAGATGCTACTTCTCATTTGGGACCCACTGATATTTTCTGAGGTCTCTAAATACTTTCAGAAAGTGTGACTGTCTGTAAATTTTTAAATATGCAGATAGTGTTGGGAAAGAGTATTGGAAGATACTGAGAATTAGGGCTGTTGATTTTGCATGATTTGATTCTGTGCCAGTTCAAGTAAAAGGCAGATAAATAATAAAAGCTGTATGTTTTAGGGTTGGGACTCTGAGGTTATTTTTATTTATTTTTTAATTGGTGTAGAAATTGCAATCTACCACCAAATTCTATAAACAGTATTATAGGACTAATTCATAACACCCTACAATGGAATCTGAAAATGTCTGGAACAGCTGTGATGCAGCTGCACCAATATCTGTTTATGGTATTGGGATTGCTGTTAGAGACTAAAAGCTTGTTTACAGTCCTCACAAAGCTGTCTTACATATGCCAGGAACAAATTAGAGCTGACCGCTGGATGGACTTGAAGTAGCTGGCTGAATGACTTCATGGAGTGTTTCCTTGCTTAACCATGTTAACCTCCACTATGTGATAGATTAATATTTGTTTTTTATAATGCTGATATTTTTATATTTTTCTGGGCTCTTCATGGTGATCCTAAAGATCAGCTCCATGGTTCCAATAGTCATCAGAAGGAATTGAATATATAAGGTTAAAGAACATGAAATTATTTTCTACACCTACGGGGGGGGGATCTACATGTGGGGACTTTTTACCGTCTTGAACTTTACCTGAGCCTGATGAAGGGCACATGAGCCTGAAAGCTTGCAGAAAAAGATGTATATATTTTTTGCAATTTCTCAGTTGGTCTAATAAAAGGTATCATTTTGGAACCAAGAGTTCTAGATTTTTGCATTTCTTTCTGTCGTCTTGTTACATTTTCCTTGTTTTTTTCTCATGTAATCTTTTCATTATTTTCCACATTATGGCTTTTGTATATTCTTTGGTGTACCTCATAAAAATTACACATGTAAGCAGTTGATCCTTTTTTCTATCAGCTGTATCCAGTTTTTTTTTGATAAAGTCTCCATGTTAACTAGAAAATGGTACAAGAGAATGAAAAATGTTTTTTGAAAGGGGTAATCCCATGCATGGGAACAGTTTTGAGTGCATATATAGGGTATAGAAAGGGTTGGTAGGAAGAAAGGTTATTCAGCAAAATAGATAGTTTTGAATTGTTAATCTGTGTCATTAGTATTGTGTACTAGAAAGTTTAAACTGCCTGACTAAATAGCCAGAGTCTTTTGAAATTCACAGCAATACCAGCATCCCCACCAGCTTTTGTCCTTGCAAACACACAGCTGTTCTGTCTAGGCATCCTTGTGTGTGCAGTCCTGGTTGCTTCCTCAGTTCCAATCACAGAAAAACATTTAAGGCATTAGGGACACCATGAGACTTGTTAGAAGTCTCAAGAAAATGAGGATGTGTTGCCACAAGTTGAATAAAGGGTAAGGAGCTTGAAAAGGGAAAGTGAAAATTGTTGACTGAAGGTCTGAAGTAAAAACTCTTCCTGTATGACTAACCAAAGAAGTTTTTTACTGGGTTATGCTATCACTGAGGAATGGTACATGTCCTAACTTGCTGCAGAAACATATGAGTAGTAATCTAGAATGGAAACTAAGCGTGTAATTGTGCAGCTGAATGTGGTTAATCCATATCTGCAGAAATGCCACTTCAGCTGGCTTGTTACCTCTTTCAAAGTGCTAGGAGGTAAGCATGTCTAAAACATGCTCTTGAACTTTATTAGCTCTTATTTTTCTACTTCCAAGGGAAAGACTCTATTTAAATAACTTTTCTGCATAGTAACCTGATCATAAAAGATTATGATCTGCTAAATAATTCTTGGTGGAAGGGAGGTGATCCTTTTGAAGAGTGTAAATGGAACAGTTTCTTCTTCAGTTATAGAAGTGGTTGCTGGCAATCATTAGCAGAGAAATGGCAATCAGATGACATTACAGTGTTTTTCACTAGCTCATAAAGGATGACAACTTAGTTGCATGTTATCTTCTTTAAAACCTCTCTGTAATTTAGTCTAATCCTTTGTCTGGGGCATGTTGCCCCATATCTGTAGACCCTGAAAGCTCTAGCTCCCCTATAGTCACCCATTAGGCTGTCAAGAAAGCAAGTGAGCAAGGTGGCAGAAAACCAGGCAGATTTAGAAGCCTGCTTAGTTTTTGAACAGTCACTCTCAGTGGTATATTTAGATTTCCAGAAATTGGCAAATACTGATAGCCTGTTTTGTAATCTTTCCAACCAGCTGTGTTCCAAAGTAAGGAAGGACTGTTATCTACCTGCAAAAATGTAATACAGTGGTTGGATCTTGTTACACCCTGGCAATGCATTCAGCCAGTCTCCACTGCAACAGTTTCTTCTTTTTCCCCCTCCCTTTACCCCAGATGTTGGTATAAGGTAGAAGAATTTTGCTGAGGAAAAAACTACATTCATTGCCGGGAATTATCACAGTGTATTTTTTTTTCATTATACTTGATTATCAAAAACTAGAATATTAAGTATTGCCATCTTGGAGTTGCCTTCTGAATTTTCACGGCAGTGGGGTATTTGTTGCTACTGATGGAACTGGGCTGATGGAGATCTTATGAGGCTTTGCCTGTTGGAGTGTCCTTACACTCTTCCTTCCCTTGTGAATCCAGACCTTGAAAGCGAACCTGCGGAAGGGGACTACAGTATTTCAGCCATCATTTGTTTATAGCTACAATAGCTCAGAAACCTCTAGTTTAGGAGGCAGCCTACATGGAATAGTGTGGCATATTCAACTGTGTTGTTGCCTGACCCTGTAAATTTGCCTTTTAGATATGCCTTTAGTTGAAAAGAGTGTTGTGTCCCTGGTCTCCTTATACAAAGTAACTTTTTAAAATAGGTGTTAATCCGGAAATAGTCCCTTGGAATTAGGAGCACATGTTTTGAATAGCAGTTGTGTAAAATCAAAGATCAAATGAAGCTGGGTTCAGAACCTTTCCCCCTCGTACTTTTCTGGGAGCATGTATAGGAGATACTGCCATAACTCCTTTTTTGCTTTTATCCCATATACCAGAGTGGGGCTGTACAACTTCTGAGTGGCTGTGGGCTGCACATCGTATCGGTTGTAGACTGCTTGGGGGTCACATGCTGCAAAGCCCTCACAGTTTCTCTGCTGTATGCGTAGCACAAGTCTCTACCCTATCCCAAACCTTGCTGCTGTGTCAGCAGCACGAGCCCATGACCTGCTGTTGCTGCATCTGCAGTTTGAGCCCTGCCTCATCCCTCCCCACCTTGCTGCCTGAACCTCTTCACTTGTGCTACCATGGGGGCAACAAACTCACTCTCTTACAGAAGCCACAGCAGCAGGAGCAATGGGGAAAGTGGCAGCTCTGCAGGAGCTTGTAGACCAGATGTGTAAGACCTACAAGGTGCCTTTGCAAAATGCTAGTTTTATAGTATAATCATTTCCGTGAATTAAGTGAACTATCATGAACTCTTTAAGGCAGAGCAGCCTCTTTGTAAAGGATTGCAAGGCTTTATCATAAGGAAGTAACAGGGAAGGAACTTTAATTTTGCAATTTGTATAATTTGTCACTTGACCCAGGCTTGTTAAATTGCCATCAATTTAAACATGAAATATGAAAAAAATGTGAACCATAGGTCCATTTTTCATAATGTTTCAATCTACATGTAGGCTTAACTGTCGTAGCTTGCATTTTAAATAGAAATAGGTAGGCTTTAAAAATTAACCACATGTTCAAACAAGTGGAAGAGGTCAATTACTTATACAACTCTTCTGTCTGCCCAGTCTGGCAGCAGATTCAAAGATTGAATTTAATGTACAGTGAGGGTGGAAATAGACATTGCTTTTGTGCCACCATCAACTTTTTTATGGTGGCACAAAGTAAAATCAAATAGATATCCATACCTTTTGTCATGCCACAAATGGCCAAAGTTGTGGCTGTGGCAGAAGGTACTAAGCTGCTGCTGCTTTATTGCAGTAGATGTTTATTTGCTTTATGGCAGGAGAGTGTGGGCAGCCCAGAGCTGCCTGTGTTCTCCAGCTACCTCAGGCAGGAGCTACTTACTTTGGGAACTCCCATGCAGGATTGGGCCCATCAAGCGTGGGCGATCCTGTCCAGCTTTTCCCACTTACTGAGACATGCCTCTGGGATCTCTGGGCCATATCTGGAGAAGTAGGGAAATCCTGATTTTTCCCTACTTATCCAGGTGTGCCTTGGAGATCCCAGAGGCATGCATCAGTAAGTGGGGAAAGCCATGAAGCCCCTCCCAGGACTTGAGGGACCTGATCCTGCCTGGGAATTCCTGGTGTGCACAGGACTGGGCCTCTCAATCTCCAGGAGAACACATCACATACTGTCCTCTGCAGCATGATCAGGTAGGACAATGGGTGATATGTGCTTCAACCAATTAAGTGTATCAGCTGTACGAAGACATCCCAGCACAGCTGATTTGCTTCACTTTATGATGTCTATTTCTAGCTTGAGAGTCACCTTGTTAAGATTAAAACTTAAATTCTGGAAAATACTATAATATCTATGGGAAGACTAAGTCCAGTTTTCTAGCAAGATTCTTAAATACTGAATTATGGTGCCCAAGTTTGAAAGCTGCAAAGTATAAGTGTTTAGTATTACTGTGATGTGTACAACCTTTCTCACCGCGGATCTGGATTTTACCTTGTGACAAATGTGGCATGTCCCAGTGAAGGAACCTGGCAGGCATCTGTTGCACATCTAAAGAACATAAACCCACTGACAAAGGGAATGACAGATTGGAGGTTAAAGGTATCTTATGTTTCCAGTAATTCTACAGTAGCTGTTCTCCTAATTAGCAGAGTCATTGTTAGGATGTTAAGTTGATCATGCTAATGTTTCACCATTTCCTTTATTACATTTTTTTTCCTTTTTTAAGCTCTACATCCTGCTTGCCACCAAACAGCTTTGAGGTAAACAGACTATTCCAATTTTTCTCTGAGCCTAATCTGCACAAAATGAACTGTTCCAAGCAGGAGATTTTACCACACCTTCAACTCTCCTATGAAAATATGAACTTTCATTTCTACCTAGGAGACCTTTTACAATCTTTTCTCCTATACTTGAAGCAGGGTGCTTGAGCCTGAAAACTTGCAAATAATTTTTTGAAGAAAAAAAAAAAATTGAGTTGTTCTAAGAAAAGATCTCACGTCTACATTCCTTTTGCCTCTAGACCAATTCAGCTACAACCTGGATACCTGACTCCTTTTAAGCTGAAATTTGATGTAGGCATACTATAGGAAGAAACTTTCCTGCAACATATTTACCATCTATACAATCTAAAGAGATGCTCTTCCTACAAGCAGATGACAGCCAAGAGGTAGAAACATGGTTTTGTGTGTGTGTGTGTGTGTGTGTGTGTGTGTGTGTGTGTGTGTGTGACTTAAACTTTTAATTCTGGCTTTTGGAGGAGAGTTCTGAATTATTGCCTAAATACCTCCTCCTCAGTACAAAAAATAGGAACTGTCTTCAGTTGTCCTGAAAAGAACTTATCTTTTACCTCTTTACTCATTATATTTGAGCTACTTGGAGGTATAGAATAGTCAGTCAGGAGTTACCTGAGGGCATTTCTGCAGAGTTCTCCTTTCTTCTATATATGTCCCACCCATGTCATGATGGGAGATGAACAGGAAAACCCCTTGAGCAACACATTTTTGTGCAAATATGTAGCGTGGCAGAAATTCCTGCCCAAGTGACTGTTCATGAAAGAATCCAGTGCTTCATTGAGCAGCATTTCTGCCTAGCCAGTATCCATTATATCCAGGAAGCAGGTACAGTATGTACCTTAAGTAGAGTTGCCAGGTACAGAAGGAGAGAGGAGTTGGAGGAATAGGCACCGTATAAAGATAAGATGTATTTTTCCCATG
Organism: Alligator mississippiensis; assembly: GCF_030867095.1. NCBI lineage: Eukaryota > Metazoa > Chordata > Crocodylia > Alligatoridae > Alligator > Alligator mississippiensis. Next base: position 53,869,835 of record NC_081828.1, read on the forward strand.
GCGGATACACACCTGATAACTGCAGAAAGCAGAATGGGGGGAAAACATTATTAAAAGGGAACCTTATTAAAATTTTTATTTGCTGATTTGCATCAAGAAGTGCTTTACAATGTGGCTTCCTCTTCCCCCCCCCCCCCCCATAGTAGAGGGGGCTGTGAATTGTGTCTGTAAAGCTGAAGCCTTAAAATTATCCAGAGCACGTTTGGCTTCATGCATGGCTTTCTTTATAAGTCACTCAGGCAGCTGAACCACACAGTAGTTGCTGTGTTTCTGATGGGGTTTTTGAAGTTCTCCCAATGTTTCCCTTCTGTTGGGGGAGGGCAGAGGTTTGAGACTTATTAATGTAAAATGTGTGTTTGAGTGTGGTTTTTTAACAGTGCAGCTGGCTTGTGATCTGTTTAGAGTAGACTGTGTTCAGTGAGAAGACTGAAGTAGAATTCTGCAGTTGGTTTTGTGATTTCATAGACTTCATAGACATTAAGGCTGGAAGGGATCTCGTAAGATCATCAGGTCCGGCCCCCTGCCCAAGGGGCAGGAAGTCAGCTAGGGTCAAAGGATCCCAGCAAGATAAACATCCAAATGTTTCTTGAAAGTGTCCAGAATAGGTGCTTGCACCACCTCTGGAGGGAGTTTGTTCCAAGCCTTGGGGGCTCGGGCAGTAAAGAAGTTTTTCCTTATGTCTAGCCTAAAAAGATCTTGCATTTGTGACTGTTGGACCTTGTCATCCCCTGGGGTGCTCTGGTAAACAGGTGTTCCCCCAAATCCTGATGCACACCCCTTACGCACTTATAGGCTGCCACCGAGTCACCCCTGAGCCTGTGCTTCTCCAGGCTGAAGAGTCCCATAGTTCACAGCCTCTTTTCATAAGGTCTGTTCTGTTGTCCTCTGATAATGCACGTGGCTCTCCTTTGGATTCTTTCAAGCTTCTCCACATCCTTCCTAAATTGTGGAGCCCAGAATTGGATGCAGTACTTCAGCTGCAGCCTCACCAAGGCTGAGTACAGTGGGGAGGATGACATCCTGGGTTTGCTCAAGATACATTATTAAATGCAAGCCAGAGTTTTGTTCACTTTGCCAGCTGCGGTATCTCATTGGTGGCTCATATTCATCTTGTCAATCATAACCCCCATGTCTCTTTTGGTCACAGTGCTAGCAAGTGTAGCATTGCTGCGCCTATAAGTGTAATGCAGGTTTTTATTCCTACGGTGGAGCACCTTGCATTTCTCCGTATTGAATGCCATCAGGTTTTCATCCGCCCACCTTGCAAGCCTATCGAGGTTGGCCTGGATCACCAGCCTATCCTCAAGTGTGGAGACTCTTCCCCAAAGTTTGGTGTCTTCAGCGCACCTGGTCATAGAAGGAAATAAGATTGGTCAAGTAAGACCTACCCGCAAGAAACCTGTGCTTGCTATCCCTCAGAGTGTTGCCTTCTGTTAGCTTGTCAATAATGGTTTCTTTGATAATTTTTCCCAAAATCTTCCAGGAATTGAGGTCAAACCGATTGGCCTGTAGTTTCTCTGGTCTTCTTTCCTCCCTTTCTTGAAGATGGGCACCACATTGGCCCTCTTCCAATCTTCAGGTACTTTGCCCAAGCGCCACGAGTTCTTGAATATCTTCGCCAGTAGCTGTGCTATGATGTCTGCCAGTTCCTTTAGCACTTTTGGGTGCAACTTATGCAGACCATCTGATTTATGGGGATCCAGCCTCTCAAGATACTCCCTCACAAGATCCCACACCAGTGGTGGATATATATTCATCTTCACCCCAGTCATCCCACGTGATGTTTAGCAGGGTGGTCTCTTTGGGCTGATGAAAAACCGATGCAAAGTAATCATTAAGCAGATTGACTTTTTTCTGGGTGTCGGTAGTCAGTTGCCCCAGCTGGTTTAGCAGAGGTCCAGCGTTACCCTTGTTTTTCTTTCGACTCCACGCATATCTGAAGAAGGACTTTTTATTGTCCTTGATTTATGTAGCCAAATGGAGTTCAGTTGCAGCCTTGGCTTTTCTAGTTTGCTCTCCGCAGGTGCGGACCAGTGCAGTATACTCCTCCTTAGTTGTGTTTCCTGTCTTCCATCCATTATACGCCTCTCTTTTTAGATGTAGGAGGTCCATGGTTCCCTGTTGAGCCAAGGGGGTTGTTGAGTCCTTTTACCACCTTTCCTATGGGTGGAGAGGGACTTCCCATGTGCGTCTACAATTGCTTCCTTAAGGAGCAACCACTCATCACGAGCTCCTCTCCCTGTAAAATCATGGCCTCTCAGGGCCTCAAGAGCAAGCTTCCTGAGCTTATGAAAGTCAGCTTTCCTAAAGTCAAGGACTACTGCATTGCTAGCTGACTTGCCAGCTTTGTGATGGATAGTGAAAGTGATCAACTCATTGTCATTGTCACCCAGCTTCCCTTCGATTCTTAGGTTGCTGAGTCATCCCCTTTGGCCAGTACCAGGTCCAGCAGTGCCTTGTCTCTTGTCAGCCCTTAAACTTCTTGGGACAGCTAGAGCTCATCCACACACAGCTAGAGCTCATGTAAGGAAGCTTTGTGACTGATCGAATTTGGCCGAGTGCTCATCCCATGAAATGTCCAGGTAGTTGAAGTCTCCCATGACGACCATGCACTGAGAGCATGCAGCCTTGGCCAGTTCCCTGGCAAATTCTTGGTGAAGCACTTGTTCCTGGTTTGGAGGTCTGTAGTAGACTCCTACCATTGTATCCCCTTCACTGTTTCTCCTTGTATTCTAACCCAAAGGGTCTCCATTCGTCTTACTTGGGTGCTAATCTCAGCTGTTAAGGACATGTAGCTCTCTTTCATAGAGAGAGCTACACCCCCTCTCCTTTTTTCAGCATGTTCTCTCCTGTACAAGGAATAGCCATTTATACCGGTAGTCCAGTCGTAGGAGGAACCCCACCAGGTCTCCGTGATCTCTTTGAGATTGTAGTCATTTCTGTTTAGCAGAAGGACCAGCTTCTCCTGTTTATTCCCCAAACTCCTAGCACTAGTGTACAGACACACAAGTGTGCTGTTGGAGGCCCTAGGCTTCCTTGTACTCGTGGGGAAGCTCTGTTCCTAGGCTGGGGTAGGAGTGGGTTCCCTTGAGTATCCTAACCTGCTGGTTTTGTGTTTGATGCTTGGTGAGCTTGCTCTGATGGTTGTCTGCCCACATCCCCCAGCGAGCTTAGTTTAAAGCCCAGTCGAGCAAGTCAGCCATTCTGGCTGAGAAGAGCTTCTTTCCCAGTAGAGTGAGGTGGAGGTCACACCTTCCCAGCAGACCACTGCCTCTCTCCAAAGAGCAGACTGTGGTTGTAGAAGCTGAAGCCTTGATGGCACCAGCACCACGGTCTTCTGTTTACTGCCTCGATTAGTCTCTCCCTCCTCTGCCCGTGCCCGATAACTGGAAGGATTGAGGAAAAAACCACCTTCTATCCCAGCTGCTTGAGCCCCACTCCCAGAGCCCTGTAGCTACTCATAACCTAGCTGGAATTGCTCCGAGTCATGTCATTTGTGCCCACATGGATAAGGAGCATAGGGTAGTAATAAGAGGGCAAAGTTAAGGTTTGGGATCCTCTCAGCCACATCCTGGCTCCTGGGAGGCAGCAGACCTCCCCGGCTAAGGGTTTGGGGCAACAGATTGCTCCCTCAGTCCTCCTCAGGAGGGAGTTGCCCACAAGGACAGCTCTGAGTTTCATTTTAGGGATGATAGCTAGTCATGTGTCTTGGTCACTTGCAGTAGCTGGCAGCTCTGCAGGCTCTACTGGTGCTGTAAGAGGTTCATACCTGTTGCAGAGATCCAGGGAAGTGATGAGCCATGAAGCCAAAGACAACCTTTGTCCAGCCCCCTGACTGGACAGTATGGGAGTACCTCTTGGCCTCCCTGGTCCTGACAGGAGACCTAGGTCGCTCTTCTGTTCTGGAGTGAAGAGCCTGGCAGTAGGAGTCAGTCTCCTGTTTGCCATCCCTGTTTGCACACAGCCTCTGCACCATGGTCTGGAGCTCCACTTTCTGGGATTCCAGAGACTCCAATACAGAACAAACCTCACAAGGGGAGGTTGCAGTGCTCCTGATCCCATGTGCCTGGAGTCATGCGAAGCAGCCCCCGCAGCCGAGAGCCAGGGGCTGTGTCTGAATGGAGGCCGGAACCATAGTTTCTGTCTGGGTGGAGGCCTCGTAAGTACCAGAGGGGAGGGATCCAGCTGCAGTGGGGAACCTCGGGGTGTAACGCATCTCACCCACCATTGAGCCGGTAGTAGTTTGGCTAGTACTGTGCCAACTGCTCCCTTAAGGCTCTCTGCTGTCTGAGTAAAAAGGTGACCAAACGCCAGCCCACATGCCAGACCAATGTGAAACACGAGGGTAAGTTGTGTTCAGCGTGTGAAGAGCTCATGATCACAGTGCGGACAGGCGCGTGATCGGACGGCCTCAGCGAATCAGAAGCTGCATGAGATGCGTGGCTGCACGGCCGGCAGTCACACTCTCCTAACTGAACATCAGCAGCATATTGTGATTGGCTTAGGAGTTTATAAAAGGGACAGAGCACCAAAGCGCAGGAACTCGGGGCTCCACACGAACAGTTGGAGAGGACTGATCACCCTTTTCAGGAGCCCGTGTCCCCTAGGCCGATTATTGTATACTCGTTACCAAACATATCAAACGCACCGAGCTCTCGTACAACAGTTTTTGCTGTTGTTACCCGCATTTGCAATTGTTGTTCGTACTTTGTTGTTCTATTGTCTTCTGGCTGTACATTGTAAGAAGCAGCTGCTGCCTACTTGCTGTTTAACTGCTGTTTAAGAGTTTTTCTGTCATCTTGCACAAGTTGTAAGTAAAACCTAAGTTTATTTTACCACCTTAACTTGAGTCAGTGTCCCTTTTGTCCCCGGCCTGGTCGTACCGGAGGGCTGGTCATCCACCCGCCGCAGTTTACCACATGGCGTCACGAACAGGATCTCCGGGGCAAAGGGAGAATGAAGAGTGCACTGACCAATCAGTCCGGCATTGCCCGTGGCGAAATCACCACAGGCCCCCGACCACAAATGCCGATGATTTATGGGCCCATGTGGCGTATCACCAGGCCCAGCCAGATGGGAGGATCGGCGGCCATGTTTCGATCCGCCCAACTGAAAACACCGGGGGGGCCACTCAAAGAATGGGCCGTTACAGGCCTCACTCACGCAGCCTTAGGGTGTCTCCTAGCTAGCCCTGCGGTCTTGTACCAACCACCAGATACGGCTGCAGAGGTACAACTCCATCGTGCCGAATCATCTACCGACATAAGTGATCATACCCCAGTGCAAGAGTTTACTCTCTGCACACAGTACCTGAAAAAAGGAGGGGAACCCAGTCCCGCAGACCAGTTTAATTGTCCGGCTCTAGCGCCCAGATCACGAGGCCACGAGCTTCTTACCCAGCTACGGGAGGGGCTAGAGACCAAGGGCCACCATGCAGTGAAATGGTCAGGGCAAAAATGGAATGAAGGAAAGATTATAAGTGTGTTACTTCGTGTGGTGACAGGTTTATTGAGGGAAATTAAGGATTTGGAGGCCCGATTGCGTACAGCAGGCATGGAGTCACTGGAGCAGGCAGCGAGAGGCTCCAAGCGGCTGCCATTCCAAGATGGTGCTGGCGAAGAAGGGGAGAATAAAAGGGGGGAGAAAGTTCCCTCAGGAGACAGGCCGACTGTACCAAGTCCTTCGGCCCCGTCCCCTGAAGTGGAGCCAAGAGATGGTACGCCCCCTGGAGTAACACGAAGAGAAAGCCCAGCGTCCTACGAGGGAGAAACATTGTATCTAGCGCTGCCAGTTAACACAGAACCATCTCTCTTGACTGTACCGCACCCAATAGCGTTAGTAGAACAATTGTATCCAGCCTTCCTGCATGATGCACAAAGGACCACCCAAACCACCACGACCCACAGTACACGCACCCGGCCTGAATTACAAGATCTATGTTGTGAATCACGGGTGAAACCGGGAGAAACCCTGGCCATGTGGCTAGGACGACTAGTTGTCGAATTTGGATCTGACATCCTCGACTCGGAAGAAGCAAGTGTCCTGACCCGACAAGCTGCGTGGAGTGGGGGGCATGCCACTGATCTGGACGTGGTCACAGATAACGATCACTGGCCCATCCCACTCCCAGCACTCGTCGTGGGTCAAGTAACTCATAAGTCCCATGTTTGGCACGAAGGATGACTACAGAACGTCGACGCACAACAACTGCTTTTGGCCATCATTGGAGTGTCGTACCTCACGTGGAATCCTAGAGCCCACCAGCTGGGACTAACACAAGCACAATGTAAGAGAAGATGGGCTCATCGCTACTTGAAAAATCCTGGAGCAGTTCCAGCAACACTGGAGGCCACAGAAGCCTGCGTGGAAGTGTATGGAGGAGCAGAAGCCATCACGCTCCAACTCCTACTGAACCCAGTAGCAGGTCAACAAGCAGGGAATATCTTAAGTCACCTTCCCCGACCAGAAGTACTCCTAAAATCGAGTGAGGGAACCACCACCGATGCGAGAGATCGCCCCTCAGCATACCCGGTTGAGGCTCTGAGGCCGAGGCGTCAAGAATTTAACCTTCAGCGAGAATTCCACCCATGGCCGATGACGCCTGAGGAGAGAGCCATGTTTGGATTTTTACTCAACCGCGCAGGGCTCACGAAGCAACAGTTGCGCGCGCCCTCGGGGATGAAGGCCAGCGCCAACTAGCTACCGTAATGGGATTCCGGTTCAAGTTCGAAGAAAAGCCAAAAGACGAGTAACGGCCGGTGGCTCTGCCGGCGGCCACTTCTATCTGGACTCGACCAAAACCTGTCCCTATGTCCTATAATCATAGCTACTACTTTAGGTCCTGGGGACAGAGTGACAACACCATAATTTAATAATAGAAGTTTTGTTATAAGTTTTGTTTTTCAGGAGCAGACAGGCTGTCTATTTGTTAGTTGGTGAAAATGCCGTGCCATCAACGATTTGCTGCGCTGCATCATTTGACCACCAACACGAGCTGCATGTGGATCCTCGTGATGATAATCACCATCCTGATATGCGGGTCGATCGTGACTGCCACCCCGGTCAACCTGAGACGCTACCCAGATCCGCGAGAGAGAAAGAACATCAACGCATGACGTCACCAAGACTCTTATAATGGGACTCTGGATTACCAATTTAATTTCTTTAGTCAATCTTATAGTAGTTGCTTTGGCGATTCTTTATCTGTGTGTTCATTTACTAGTTGAGCCCATTGAGCGAGAGCAAGATGACAACGGCGTAACAAGCCTATAAAGTTCTCCATTTCTATATTTGTTGACACCTTTATTTACACTGTTAATGCCATTGTTTGTTGTTGATATAGAAATTAGAAGGGTTTGTTATATTTTACAATATGTTAAGAATAGAGTGTCGAAGCATTTGATCTGGCATTTGGTCAAGGGGGCATGTCTGAGTAAAAAGATGACCAAATGCCAGCCCACATGCCAGACCAATGTGAAACACGAGGGTAAGTTGTGTTCAGCGTGTGAAGAGCTCACGATCACAGTGCGGACAGGCGCGTGATCAGACGGCCTCAGCGAATCACAAGCTGCATGAGACGTGTGGCTGCACGGCCAGCAGTCACACTCTCCTAACTGAACATCAGCAGCATATTCTGATTGGTTTAGGAGTTTATAAAAGGGACAGAGCGCCAAAGCGCAGGGACTTGGGGTTCCACACGAACAGTTGGAGAGGACTGATTACCCTTTCCAGGAACCCGTGTCCCCTAGGCCGATTAATATTGTATGCTTGCTACCAAACATATCAAACACACCGAGCTCTCGTACAACAGTTTTTGCTGTTGTTACCCGCATTTGCAATTGTTGTTCATACTTCGTTGTTCTATTGTCTTCTGGCTGTACATTGTAAGAAGCAGCTGCTGCCTACTTGCTGTTTAACTGCTGTTTAAGAGTTTTTCTGTCGTCTTGCACAAGTTGTAAGTAAAACCTAAGTTTATTTTACCACCTTAACTTGAGTCAGTGTCCCTTTTGTCCCCGGCCTGGTTGTACCGGAGGGTTGGTCATCCACCCGCCGCTGTTTACCACATCTGCCTAGGGCCTCTGGCCCCTACTGCGTGCCTTCCTGCACAAACTCTTGCGCTAACTCGCACGCCGGGCTTAGAAGTGCACCTATTTGCATGTTCTGTTCGTGAGGCTCCGGTCATGTGGCTCCCTGTGGGGCTGGACAAAGTAGAAGCTGGATGGGGGTGACCCTCCTCGGCTCCTCTTAGCTGCCTCCCCACAGCTGGGCTAAGTCCCTCCCACCACGGACCTGATTAAAAGAACGCGTGAAGGCTTGTTTGTGGGAGGTGGTTTGTGCATGTGTAAATAATTTGTGCCCCCCCCCCCCCCCCCCCCTTTTCCATTGACTAGCGAGCTTTTTAGTTGTTTGCTGGGCTGAGAGGTGGTATTGGTTCACTACAACTTAAATGGACTTGATTATGAAGAAAATCTTTTTTTGAATCATAAAAGCTACCTAATACCAGTGCCCTTTATCACGTCACCTACATTTACCCATTCAAACGTTCTGCTTTGACCTCAGCATCTGGGTATCAGCACATCATAGGGGATGTCCCTCCAGTAACTGAACAGTTCAGTTGTTGGTAGAAGTGCACTGATGTATTGGTTGCCTATTGGATTGACACCGATAAGAGGGAAGTTTACATTATTGGCTATCAGCTCATTTTTAGCCATTGTAGCTGGTAATATTCTCCAATTAATTATGACTTTTGGCTGCAGCCCCCAGATTTCTGGTTTCCCTCTTACCCACAGGGCCAGGGCCCCTGGACACCTGGGCTTCCTCCTGCAAGCCGGGGTGACCTGGATACACCCCCATCCCCTCACTAATGGGCTTGGCTGGAGCAGTGCATCTGCCGCAGTGTCCCAGGTGCTGGCACAGCGCCACATGGACTGCGGGCTGGGACTGGGGTGGGCGCTGTAAAAGGCTCTGAATGCTGCCGACATGACTAGGACAGTGTGGCAGGTGGAGCTGCCCAGCCTAGCCCAGCCCATCATGACTCAACCACATTGAGACTTAGCTCACAGTTAATATCGGTTATCGGATCGGTATTGGCCGATTACAGCTGGTTAATAATCAGTTGTCAGTATCAGCCAAGAAAATCTTTATCAGTTCACCCCTAATTGTCAGCAACTCTCATCTTTCAAGTGAAGTATATGCTGTTAACATCTTAATACCCAAAAAGCATGTAGATTGCACAAAGCTGTGGATTGTATATCCACTTATATTTGGCCAGCTGGGAACAGTGCTTTCTGTGGGAAAATGTTTCCCCTCTTATAGTTGTGGTTCCCTTCAGGCTGCTCAGCTGACTTCTTTGCACAGATGTAAAATTAAAAAATAGAAGCCTTCCAGACAGAACTATTGTTTGGTGTTGACAGTTCATGGACAGCTGACACGCTTTAAGAAGCGCTAGCTTTTAGAAGAGTCTTTGACTGACTTCCTCTTAAATCTGACGTGAAGGTTTCTCTTGAGTTAAGAATAGGCTATGCTTTGATAAGGATTCTTAGTACAGTATATGATTGTTGATTTTGCTAGTGCAACCTCTGATTACTAAGTTTAGGTTTTCTAATGATTTGTTATGTTTCATGATGAAAAGGACACCAACTGAAAAGTTAGTCAATTAAAAAGTTAAACTTGCCTTAAGGTGATGTATTGCTTTTATAACTTTAGCTTTATCTTAACCATAATCCTTATAGAAAGTTTTACTTGGTAAGTGCTAAGTTTTTCTAATAAAGCTTTTCTAAGCAGTCTTTGGAAGTCTGTATTGTTGCTCCAAAGTCTTTCAGGTTCCTTAATATACAAAGGTTTTATCTACGGCTACTTCAGAGGCTGAACCCAGTGTGAAATAGCAATAGCTTAAATGGTTAATTAAAATTGAGAGACAGTCCAGCTGGCAATGACACAAAGGGTTGCCAAATGCAAAGTGATGTTTTTCTTTTTTTCAGCTTGCTGAAATAAAGGACAGATAATGTGGACCAATGATAAAGTAAAATTAAGATAAAAAGAGCTTCTGTTTTAACTGAGTTCCTTTAGCTCATTTTCTCAAACTTACCAGTTTTAAAAATAAATTCAATTTTACTTAATTCTAGAGGTGTGCTGATATATTGGTTACATATCAGATTGGCACTGATAACAGGAAAATTAACATAATTGGCAGTCGGCTTTTTTTGCTTGATAATGTCACTGATAAATGCCGAGAGCAGCATCCTGCTGGTAAGTCTGTGGAGTGGGAGTGCAGATGGAGGCTTCCATAGTGCAGAAGGGAGTGGGGCAGGGGCAGGTGCTGCCCAGTTGGGGCAGGGTGCAGGATGGAGCTGTGGGTGGCTTGGGAGGGGGGGGAGCTGGGGGGGGAGGGGGGAGTGGCTCCCCACTGCAGTGCACACTCCAGGGACAGGCATGGGGTGCATGCCCCCCCGCCCCCCGGATTTATGTGCAGGGCAAGGATGGGCTGTAGATTTGGGACCAGGGGCTGTGCCAGCCTCTTCCCAGTGGGGAAGCTGGGCATGGGCAGACGGGGTGGGGCAGGCCGGGGTGGGCTCAGCTGCATGGGGTGGGCACTGGTGGTGCTGGGAGGGGTGGCTGTGGGGGAGCTACAGAGAATTTTGGGATGGCTATAGCTCCACAAGCCTCCCCTAGTGCCACTGCGATCACAGCTTCAGTTTCTCTGGTAGGCCCTGCACTCAAATGGAGCAGTTCCCCAGGCCATGTGTTTAACACCCCCGATTTAAGGGCAGACAGTTATGGGAAGCATTATTGCAGACATTAGTTCAAAATATGGATGCAGCATGGGCTTCTCAGCCTCTTGGACAGTTAAATGTAGTAACAGGATGACATCCTAGTAAAATGAATTGGAGTTTCTTTAAAATGACCAAACTGTTGCATAGCAAGAAAACCACAATGTACTTAATGCATCTGTTACAAACACACAAACTATAGGTTGTGGTTTCAGTAGCTTCTATGGAATATTGGTATGCAGAACTCTATGCTAGAACGTGGTGGTAGTGGTGTCGAAATGACCTGCCTATGACTGAGACCTAAAGTTAGAGTAGGGGAGACTGATAGACCTCAGTTCTATCTTGCCATTGGGGGTGGGTGCCTCTTTCCCTTCAGGTAGCTGCTTTGGAAGGTTCATTTGCAAAGGGCCTGGGGAAGGGAGGCCAGTTGGGCAGAGGCAGGGCAATGCCAAGTATATTTCACACAGATTATTTTGGCCCCTTAAAGGTCTGGGTATTCAACACACAAATGTACATTTAGCTCATTGAAAGCTGTTACAAGTATTTTTAAACTAATATTACTCATCTAGGCTTTAAAATTGCTATGTGAAGAATAGTGACACTCAGTTTATAAACGTGATGATACATTTACTTTTAGAAGTCTGAAACTTATTTATTTATTTATTTATTTTTTTACACTAGTATTTTTGAAGCATGGATAAACGTCATGCCTCTTATAAAAACTTCTCTTTAGGGTTTTAATATATCCCTGTGATGTAACTCTACAAAATGTTCAGTACCAGGGTTCATGTGTTCCTATGCTAAATTTAGGTATATGTCTGCCAGCTTGCTTTTCACTGAGAAGCTGTGTTGAGTTGGTACATAAAGCCTCAAATTCCTAGTTGTTGATTTTTTTTTCTTTACCTACTGTGCCTTTGACACCTCTCTCCCTCCAATTTGTTGGTTATTTTAATATAATTCCTCCCAAACCAGGCAGGAGGTGGGACCAGAGGCGACAGAGGTGCTGTGGCTCTTAGTTTTCAGATTTATACTTGTACCTTCCCCTCATTCTAAACACCATTTCCTTTTTGTGGTTATATTATGGTTTTGTTGCAAACCCACGCATTGCTTCCTGTCTGCAGTTTAGTGCCGGCAGGGGAACCTCTCTAGATCTCTTGTTGCTCTTGATGTACAGAAGATAGATATCAGCTTTGGCTATGAAGTTGGATATCAAGACTGACCGATCAGGAGACAGATTTTAATCCGATCCAAGAAGGTCTTTAAGTGCGTCTCTCTTTCTTCCCCTGTCCTCTCCCTCCATCTTACAAATATTTTGTATGCGGTGAGGTTATACAGCTTTTGCCTGTTACTTGTTTTACTTTGTATCTGGTCAACTTAAAATGTTTCCTCGAAGAATTTTGCATACTGTAGGCTTCCCATTCAGTTCTTGTCTCTGGTTCATGCATTCTCTGAAGCAGCAATAGCTGCTTCAGGGCTAGGGACAGACATTCACAAAGCCTGAGCCTGAATTGATTCAATCAATTGCAGGTTACTCTAACCTGGCCAAGCTAAATCCGTTTGTAACTGCACAAACATCCCAGACATGGAGGCACATGCCTGCAGTGGCTCAGGCTAGAAGCTGGGGGGGTGCTAGAGCAGCCCTCCCTTCCCTTCGACAGTGCTGAGCTGAAGGAGACGTGGCCAGGCTCTGGCAGGATGCTCTGATTAGGGAGGGGTTCCCCCTCCCCTCTGACCAGCACAACAGGGAGTTGATAATACAGTGTTTATCACCCCTAACTCGGTGTTTAGCACCCTATTAAGGAAACAACAGAAGGACATTACCAGCTACCTGTGGATTCTGCCTTTGTCCCACCTGCCACAACAGGGACCATAGCCAGCATGTGGTCTGCTAGCTAATACACAGACACCTCTCAGCAAGGCAGAGGGGAGGGGTGAATTCCTGCTTAGCAGAGAGTGGTGAAGAGGAATTGTGGGGGAGTAGCTTGCAGTCTCTGCTGGAGCTTTGGCCAGGGAGCAGAGAGCCCTTCCCAGCCCACAGAGCATGCTGGGATGCTGTGGGAGTCTGGTTTAACTTAAATCAACAAGGTGTCTGGAACAGACATTGCATAAACCAGTTTGAGCCAAATCAGTTAAGTGGGATACTACATTCAACCAGGTTTATCTCAAACCGGTTTCAGCCATTTTCAAACTGGTTTATGTGTATTGAACATCTGTTCTGTTACAGGTTTAAACCAGTTTGTGATCACTTAAACCAGTTTGTGTGTGATGTCTGTCCCTAGCCTATGTGTTTAATGAAGGCATTCTTACAAATCTCACTGGTAGTAAAAATACTGTCTCATGATTATGTTCCAATTTCTCCTTTTACCCCCCACCCCCACCTCTCTTCCCCCCTCCATTTAAATTTAGTTAGCATTTAGCTAGCTAGAATGAGCACTGTCTCCTGGTTGAAGCAGATGATCTGTGGTCTAATCTGTTGGGAGCTGTTTCCAGTTTTGCCATTTGATTCATGGTGCAACCTTGGGCAAATTGTTCCTCCGTGTTTCAGTTTCTACATTTAATGAGCAGTTGGAATGAATACCCTCAGGAGTATTAGGAAGCCTAATTAACACAAAGACTTTGAATTACAGACATTATATAAGTGCTGATTGTAACTAGAATTAGATTGTTGTTTTGTCTATCCATCTCACGCAATTTCTTTTCTCAGAATATAGTGCTTATCCAGTATTTTTAGTATTAGTGAACAGAGCTTGATATACAGTACATAAGAAGTGCCATTTACTGGGTCAGACGATAGGTCCATCTTGCTCAGTATCCTGTGTGTCACAGTGGCAGAGAGTGGATGTTGAAAGGGTTTTTTTCCCCACTGTTTCTCTCTCACTTGCAGCCTCTAGCATATAAGGTCAAGGAAGGTCTGATTCAGAGGTTGCATCCCAACCTCCCATGCTCAATAGCTACTTATGCCCCTTTCCTGCAAGAATTTGTTCAACCCCTTTTTGAATCTGGTTAAGTGGTCAGCTTCCACAACAACTTGTGGCAATAAGTTGCACACTTTAATTACAGTCTGAGAGAGAAATAACTTCCTTTTGTTACTTTTAAACTTACTACCTACTAGTTTCCCTTTGTGACTCCTAGTTCTTGTATTGTGAGAAATAGTAAATAGGAATTTACTCTTTACTTTCTCTTCACTGTTCAGTATTTTGTAAACCCTTATATTCCTCTCTCAAGTTTTTCTTTTCTAAACTGAATAGGTCTAGCCTCTTAGTCTCTTCTCATACAAAAGTGCCTCCATACCACTAATCTTCCTTGTTGCCCTTCTCTGTACCTTCTCTAGTTTTTCTATATCCTTTTTAGGTGTGGGGATCAGAACTGGTCACAGTATTCAAGGGGTGGACGCACTATGGATTTATAAAGGGGCCTAATGATGCTTTCTACTTTAACAGTTCCCTTTTTAATAACTCTTAACATAATTCATAAGACATTTGTTTCTTGAACAGACCACAGTAGTAGGTTACAGTGTCTTATTGCAGATTTCATGATGAACCGCTCTTAAAGACTTGAAGGGAAGACTAATATATCTGGCTAGTCTTGACTCTAAAGCCAGACATAAGGGTATATAAGCTTTGCAGTATCCAACTGCAACTATACTGGCAAAACGCTCCATCCCTAGAAGAACAAGTTATACTGTAAAGGCACAGCTTTGCCTATATAATTATCTACACAGAGGTCTGTCTGCCCATCTGTATTGGCTGCAGACTTATGCCCCTGACTAATATAGCTATGTTGACAGAAACTTGTGGTGTAGATCTGGCTTAAATCCACGACCCAACTCTTCAGGCTGATTGGTCAGGTACTCCTCTCATGCCTGTTAGAAGTGAATACGTTCTTCCAGAGGAGTTCTCAGATGTGAATAAAGGCTCTTCACTTCTTCCAAAATCTTGGGGAAACAATTTGTAGTAATTTTTTTCTGGGAATTGGGCATTTTAACTTGGAAATCTTATTCACTTCTGTGATTCCAGCTTTCCTGTTTACCAGACCTTGCTTTCAAAAGCAGAGTTTTGCTCCCTGTGAATGAAGTCCACTGAATGGATGGTAGGACTCTTCTCTGTCCTCCTCTTTCAGACTAATTCTTTACCACCATCTTATGGGAATATTCACACACATTTAAAAGTATCAGAAAGAGACTTTTTTCCCTTCCGTTTCTCCAAACATACAAAAATAAAGCACCAGTAAATTTATTTTACTTCATTGCTTGGGCCAGAAGCCCACAAGGAAAATTGGGAAACAGTTTGTCAATTATTCATAAATTTTTCCAGATGTTTATATCTTAATTGCAGAGCAGCTTCCTGAAACAAGAAGTTTTAGAAATAGAAGTAGCTGGGACTGAACTTGTAATCTGAAGGACAAGTTTCAAACAGCATTGTACTGAAATCTAGTTTAGGAAAGAGCTCTTGTTTCCTTCTGGTGAACTAAAACTGTTTTACAGTTCAGTGATTAATTGTAAAACAGAATATTAGTTATTACTCGTATTTTAAACTAAACAATTTTGCCTGCCTAACATTTTAACATGATACAAAGTAACAGTAGAATACACTTAATAATATATTGGTTATGTGCCAGGTTTGGCTATTTGCTTATTTTCCTGTAGGACAAATATTCCATTTGCTTGCCTATACCAGTGGTACATAACGTATCTGGCCCTGGACACTGTGCTTGGGCTGGTCCATGGGTGTGACCCTGTGCACTGGGCCTGGCCCCATGTTTCAGATCCGGTCCTGGAACAACCCCATGCTTTGGCTGTATCCAGCGTGCAGGGGCACATCACCTGGCCTAGGCGGCCACTGGTAGGATTCTTCTCCTCTGACAAATTTCTGAACCTGTAGGTAGACCCAGGGGCCAGATGACATGACTACCCAGGTTGAATCCAGCCTGCAGGCCAAAGGTTGAGCACCACTGAAATTTAATATAATGAAATTTCACCCAGTTATTTGCATGTTTTTGGTTTATTACATCAGCTGAAATGAGGGGGAATAAAGATTAGTTATTCAAACATTGCAAAGATCAAGCTTCGCCAGACTGATTGCCATTTTGGACATGCTGAATAAGCGATGCAGGAAGACGAGGAGGGGAAGGACTGTCTTGTCACTTGGAGAAAAGCTTGAAATTTTAAAGTTTGTTGGATGAAATATTATCCCAGACAGATAGATAGCTGTGAGACTGGTATGCTCTTAGTCACAGATATTGAGAACAGCTGCTAGACTGGCTATTTTTATCCAAATCAAAATTTTGTTGAGGAAAAATTAGGAGCTGCCCACAGACAAATAAAGATAACATATTTCATTTAATGTGTTTTTATGTTTTAAATACCTCACTGGTTATGCTGTTTCATGGTTTTATTTCTGAATTTACTGTATTTATTGTTTGCGCTATTTCCAAAAGACCATTGTTCTTCTGGGTTTGTTACTTAGGTTGAAGCATTCCACAATTGCATTTTTACGTGTGGGATGCTTGCAGTCATTGCATGGCCCACTTCTTTGGTTCTTTGTTTTCTGCATAATTTTCTGAGGGGGGAGGGTGTTATGCTGATAACTTGAATCTACTGTGTAATAGTTCAGTATGGGAAACTATCTGATGGATCATTGCCCCTTGCCCCTGCTATGGGAGAATATAATCCACAAATTGGTAGATATACATGCAGGGGTGGATCTGAGGGTGGGGTGTGGTGTTTGCCATCACCATTTGATTCCTGCTCCATCCAATGTCTAAAACCAACTGTGTGGCAATGGTAACAGACTGTGCAGCAGAGCTCACCCAGGTGGGACAGACTGCACCTGCATCTTCTCCCCCACCCCCATTCAGCCCACAGCTACCTCCGCAGCACTCTGCGTAGGGACATGACTTGCCCACACTGTGTTCCCACCTGATCCAGGCAGTGTGCACACTTTTCTGGCGAAGCAGCTCCCAGTGGAGTTGCAGCTGCCCAGGTACTGCACGGCTCCTCCCACCTCCAACAGTTCCTCCTCTTCTTCCTCCTCCTGTGCCACTCTGGGCTGCAGGCAATGCAGGGAAGCCATAGGGACATATGTGGGGCAATAGATGCCCAGCCAGTCAGGGGGAAAGCTACAGCCAGGCAGCTCCTGCCCCACTACGCAGGGCTCCAGCTCCTGGCCACCCACCCAAATTGAAGAGCAGCCACCTGAAGATGAAGCATTTCTCAGTAATTTGTTTATAGTACCTTAGTTAATTCAGCTTAACCTTCTTTAGTGCCCCTGTGCAGCTAAGTAGGAGTATCTCATCAATTAAGGAAAAGTGGCATATTGCACAGCCACAGTACTTCTGTTTGTCCATAGCTATCCTTGCAAAGTTGTGCTTTGTATTTAGATAGTGAAACAATCCCCAGTCAGTAAAAGAAGCAAAACTGCTAAGTGCAGTTCTTCCAGCATAGCGATGTCCATGCCAAGTCCAGCTCTATGGTCAGGGATCAGGCCTCTTCACACCCCTGACCAACGTAGCAGACACGTGACAGCATGTTTTATTTACTGCACTTCATTTTCATGTACCCGTATTGAGGGGGTACAAGGAAAGGCCTGGGTATTGAAAACATACCTGAGATTTCTAAAGCTGTTTCCAAGGTGCATTATAGCCATTATACAGATATTGAAAAAGAGGTTTCAGGAGGGCTTCAGCTGATCTTAATCAGTTCTCTTACTTCCTAGGTTACAAGTTGTACAGGTTTTAACTTACTTGCTATTGCACTGTTAACACCATGTCTTTGAGATGTTTTCCTGGTCCATTCACCTAATAGGTTTTAAAGGGCAGAGCAGTTTCCAACAAGATCGCTGTCTTTGGAATGGATTTAATGGGCTCCTGTTCTGACTTATTTTAAATTCCACTGATTTCAAGTGGTAGTCCTTTGCTTGTCATTAAATTTAGTTTGGGATAGGTTATAAAACAGCTTGAAGGGGAAGTGATTAAACATATATTAAACAAGTAAGAACTACTTTACTCCGTAAGAACTACTTCACAGTTAGGGCGGCTAGGATCTGGAACCAGCTTCCAAGGGAAGTGGTGCTGGCTCCTACCCTGGGGGTCTTTAAGAAGTGGCTTGATGCCTACCTGGCTGGGGCCATTTGAGCCCATTTTCTCCTGCCCAGGCAGGGGGTTGGACCCGAAGGTCTACAAGGTCCCTTCCGACCCTACTTCTATGATTCTATGATATTGATTCTCGGTAATTAAAAATGTGTTGGATCAGGCTAGAATTCTTGACTGGATTCTGGGAAGGGAGCAGAAATAGTTTAGTAATTCATGGTGTACATCTGAACATAATGTGTCAGTTTTACAGTACGTCTGCTCGTACACTGTCTTTAAATCCTGTTCTCCTCCCTTTCTCCTCTTTGCATGTCTGCATACAGTGCTAGGACCCCTTGTATGTGTGAACTATAGTAATGGAGGTTATTTCCTATAGCTTTATTACTCGGCACTGGACTCGATTATCACTTGTAGCTCCCTCAGTTCCTGGCAGAATCGTTTCCAAGGGTTGTTTAGCTACAACAAATGAGACTTTACCTTTGAATCTGTTTGAGAAAAAGCATATTGCTTTTTTGGGTTGAATATCTGAAACCCAGCTTTCATAGAAAAACTCATGTCATTGCATTTCATTCTGTTGCTGTAGTAACTTCATTAAATATTTACTCGACTCTGTAATAAAGACCAAACATGCTGCAGTGTACCTTTACACCAGTGTTAAGTAGAGAATTTCTCGGAGATTAACACTTGTGGATGGGATTGTTGTATGTGCTTACTGAAGCAGCGAAAAATTGCAAATAAAGACTTGCTTTTTATAGCTTGGGCATTTAGTTGTGTTTACCCTGCAGCTTCAAGGAGCAGAAGGACTTCAGTTCTTTTAACTTGCTTTTCCTGCAAACAGAGGAATAGACAAGGTTATCTGCTGATGTGATTCCTTTGTAACTTAATGAGTTGAGCTGTTCAGAATAATTTTAACAAAATGACAGTTTGCCAAAATATAGTAGTTTATCGGGGATGATAAACTGCCATTAAATGGTTTTGGTTTTAAAATTTTCCTTGGGAAATTTTTGACAGACTGGACTGAGCTTTGACTGGCAGTTAGGATGATAATCTGTGATGCAGAAGATGTTCAGAGTTAGCAGTTTTCCATCCCAGATAAATCAGGCAAAGCAGAGAGACATCCTACTCCAGTCCCTAATCACCAGGCTATGTCTGCAGGAGTGTATCCCCAGCAAGTAGTGTTCTGCATTCTCAGTTTTTATTTAAAAAAACCCCAAATAAATCTGGGAATTTTTCAGGGTTTGTCTTTGAAACATAAAAACTACGATGCAATCTGGATAAAGAGAAGAAAAGGGGGTGGGAATCAGTTTAAATCGGAGGGGGGGGAAATTGGCAGTGAGGGAGTAAGGCTGGGACTAGGGAAGGGGCAGGGGAGGTGTGCAGCACAGCTCATCGGCTGCTCTTGGGGCTGCAGCAGGGAGCAAAGCGGGGGAGCTGTCAGTGGGTGCAGGGTCGGGGACACAGCTTTTGCTGCTGCATGCCCCCCGGGAGGGCTGTGGACTGGGGTGCTGTGCTGGGCTCTTCCCAGGGGGCTCCTGGACCTGGATCTGTGCATGGGACGAGACCAGGCTGCCACTCGCCCCGAGCACTGGAAAGAGCCCGGTGCCACTGCTGGCCCCAGCCTGCAGGAAGTAGGGCTGGGCTCTCCTGCCTCCCCCGCTCCCCCCACCCCTGGCAGGGGTTGCAGCTCCCAGTGCTCGGGGCAGGGCTGAAGCCAGAGCCACCAGGGTGCAGCTCGGACCGCCTGCCCTGGGAGTGATTCCTGTGGCCTGGCCTGTCCCAGGCCCTGCCTGGGGTCAGAGCCGGGAGCCTCATGCCCTCAGGCAGCGGCTCCAGCCAGCCTCCCCTGCCCCCTGCACAGCCACTGCTGCCCCTCGCTCTGCATGCCGCCACCACTGCTGCCCCTCCTCCCCCCAAGTATCCAGCCAGAAACTTGTGCCTCAGGTAATCGGCACACTGGCACTTTTAGCTTACTGGCACCACCCATTTTTCAGTTCAAATTCCTGTTAACTGGCACGAGTGAAGAATGGACCATGCCCCCACTCGTGTTGGTTCACAGGGATTTGAACTGAAAAACGGGTGTAAATCAGTAAAAACCAAATGACTTAAAATCAGGGAATTTATCAGTGAAAATCGGTAAAAACTGAGAATGTGGAACACTACCAGCAAGCAAGCCACCTAGCCAATGTTTTGATTTGGCCTGTCTGAGCAAAAATGTATGAAAGATTTTGGTTTTGTTCCAGTACAGAACAAAAATAATTTTTGAGACTTTTGAAAGTTGCTATGAAATATAATTATCCTTTGGTCAGCTCTGCTAATCCGTACATTAATACATACAGTAGTTGCTGAATGTAGTTGTTTCTGGTTTTGCACATGCATAGTTATTCATATTGGATAGCTGTCTTTTTGGTGTGTTGTAAAATCCATGCTTGAATATGGCCAGATGCTACCGCGAGTTTTTTTTTTTAACTGACTCTGTGCTTCAAACTGCAACACAGGAGCTCTGAGATAGGGAGGTGAGGGAATACTGTAACATTGTTAATTAGAAAGAAATATCCACAAAAAAAGTCTCTGAAAATTGCTTGATGTCTGTCCCATTCTGTTTCTATATAATGGGTTGTTTCCTGTCCTTCAGTTTAGCAGCCTAAAGAGGTTTACAGGTATGTCATAGTAAATAAACATGGGGGTGGGAGGTCTTCAACTGTTTACTAAGCAAATGGCATGAGTCAGTTCCATTTATCACTTTGTTCTGGCTTCCTTTCCTTCCATGCCAGGAAATCCAAAGGACTTCCTTAACTTTCCAAAAGAAAAGCCCCAGGAATTCCCTGGTGCCTGACAGATCGGCTTGGAAAAGGGACAGTGTATTCAAATGGGCTTCCCCCTGCTGGTTCTTTTGGGAGGAACCAGGTTAGTTACTGCTGTTGCCTCTGTGCTTTTCACTCTGCAGATGTGGTCTTGTGGAGCAGAGATTAACTAAGGATTAACATGAGTAGTCAAATGCCTAGAAAACAGTGACATCTATTCCCATCCACACACTGCTGGCAGAGTCCTTGTTTAAATAGTTTCTGGGAATTGCTTTGTGTGAAATTGGGCAATCATCCTGGGAGAAAAGTCAAAATGGGGAAAATGCCTTTCCGTGATATTGGAGTTGCTTAGGACTGCTGTGCAAAGAGGGAGCATTTAGAGCGCAAAGGTTGCTGTCTTAGGGATGGATGGAGGAAGAGAGAATCTATGGAGGGGAGGGGGTGGCTGTATTTCAAGCTCTGTATGGTCAAATCCCTAAATAGAAATACTTGAATTACTGGTCTTTTCTTCCTTTTTCCACATAGATATAATTTTCTGTGTCCATTTTATATCATTTCCTTTGCTGTTAGTCTATATAATTAACTATTATATTGACTATAATTGTATTGCACCACTCTGCTAATAAAAACCACCTGGAAGGAGCACGAAGTGTGAAATGCTGACTTGTCCCTGACTTCATTTGCCACCATCCATGAATGATTTGTCCAAGAATGGTATATCTCTTTTCTCTGTAGCTCATTTAAGCTTTATCTATACCACTGGAGGCTACTCCAATCCTCTTTCCTTGCTTGATCTGCTGCTTAGCTTTCTTCTTACCACTTTGTGCTTCCTGTCTGCTCTACTGCTCTGCCATCTGTTTCTTGCCCTTTCTGTCACTATGCTGTCTGTCCCCTCTCTGATCTATTGTATGCTACATGCAGAAGAAGCTGCCCATGGCACTCATGCCACAGTTTGGCCAATCTGCAAGTGCCTTTACAGATACAGGAATGTGAGCAAAGTATTTCTAACTAGGAGCAGATATACCAGTAAAAATTCATCTTTGGAATAACTGAATCTATATCAGGGGTGGACAGAATGGTAGATCTGGCTGACAACTGGACTCTATTTCCTAGTAGCCCAGGCTCCTGAATGATCTTCATGGAGACCCAAGGAGTGCAGGGATGTGGCAGTGCTGGGCCATGACAGCATGAGGCTGTAGAACTGCGGCTCTGGCCTGCCCTGGCCCAGCCCTGTGCTGTCACAGCTCTGCGCTGTCATGCCCCTGTGCTCCTGGGGTCTCCGTGGAGACTGGGCAGGGCACGTGGCCAGGCAGAGAGCTGATCCAGGGTCAAGGCCAGGATCTTGCAACAGTGACAGCACTATGGAGCTGTGTTAATCAAGATCGCACCTCTTCCTGCTGCTGATCAGCACAGCTGCGTTGGCATAATCTGTGGTGTAGACATAGCTGTGGAGTGCCTAGGATCTGATGTCCAGAAGGCTGCAAAAACAAACTAATTAATGGAGCTGTTATGCTGATGTCACAAAATTCTTCCCTTTTCTCACACATCTTGCCTATTTCTGCCCTTGTAAGATTTATTTGGGACTGAACAAAGGCAAAGTCCCTGAAATTGTATTGCAGAATATGTATCCTGAGAACTGAATTTTGGACCCCAGGCAGTCTTGCGGTTTCATGTATTCTGGTCTTATTCTACTGAAACTGAATGTGACTGTTTCCTGCTGTTGTGGGGCCTTGTAAAACTCCTTGCATGCACTTGTGGTTGCTCTCTCCCCTACAGAAATGTTTCAGTACCACTTTTATCAAGAGCTGTTATATTGGGTTAACGTGCCTGTGGTGTTTGTACCCTTACTACAAATCCTATAATACAAACTCATAAACCTCTCATTTCTTATTTAATTATAGGGTAGTCTGTCCATAGTTGATTATCCCCTTAGAGGGACCAAACCCCCCACTTTGGTGTATAATCATATTTTTGCCTCCCTGTAGTCATCAAACAGAATGTTGTACTCCTGGACACTGAGAATTATATAAAATGTAAACTGTTCCATTGTAGGTTAATGGGTTTCTAGACCTCTTTGTAGAGTGGATTATATCCATCTAAGCAGAGTGAGTAATGTGGGGTCTATCTCTCCCCTATTCCAGTCATGATTGAGTGGACCCCTTCACCTCTCGTCCAGTTTACGGTTACATCATGTTTTAATGCTTACATTGCTTTAATGCTTACATTGCTTAATGCACCAGTTGCTTACATTGAAAAGTAATAGGAAAATATTTTATGGGGCTTCTTTTTCATATGGTTTAGCAGCTGGAAACAAGAGCCAGCATGGTAAATCCAAAAGCTCTCTGATTGCGCAACAGTGTTCTACAACCAGCATTTGGGGAATGTATGGCTCAGTGGTTACAATAAGAGATTAAAGGGTAAGTCTAGATTTTCTTGTTGCCTTTGCTATTGAATAATTACATGCAAGTTCTATGTATCTGATAATTCTGTACCTGTTGAATTAGTGAAAAATCATCAGTCCTCGATGCAAAACTTAGTTAAATTTTGACCTTTTATTAAGCAGTGCTCTCAGCCCTGTAATCTGCAAAATAAACGTTAACAGTGTAAACTTGTTTGGGGCATCTGCACATTTAGGAAGCAACAGTTGCAACAATAACTCTTAGGCCACGTACAGACATTCAGAAAGCCTGAGGAAGAATCCATCTAAATTATGCAGTTTTCTTTAAGCAGCCTAGTTTAGATTGGGAGTGCACAGTATACAAGTTTGCCTTTTGGGGGAGGGGTGGGAGGGCAGCAGCCTCCACTAGCTGAGGGCCACAAGCAGGGGGCACTCCTGCACACTTCCCAGCATGCCCTGTGGTCTGCCTGGGCTGCTGGACACTGCCACATGCCCTTGTCATCCCTGATTGGATGTCAGGTGTGGGCAAGCATGCCGCCAACCCCTCCACCACATCCCCGCAGACCCACCCCTGCGCCTTGCCCTGAGGCTTCCAGGAGAGCCCCAGAGTGAGTGCCCTTCCTCATGAATTGCACATGCCTCCATGTCCTGACCTACTCTGCACCCTGTGCCTGTGACCAAGCACAGAGACCCAGGTGCTGTGGCATGGCCTGCTTGTTGCCCTGTGTGACTTGAAAGAGGCTGCAGTTCATCATACATGCCCTTCAGGACATGGTGTGGCAGCTGGTTGCCATGGGACACTGCTTCCTGTTCTTGAGCCAGCAGCTGGATGTCCTACACAGGGTCACCTACTGTACCCTGTGCCCACAAAGTGTCCTGAGCTTTGCTACTGAGTTCTACATGGCTGAGCAAGACCAGGCCACCCAGGATGCCATGGATGATGAGGTGCTCTGGCACCACTTCCAGATAGACACCTGGGATGACAAACAGTGAGTCTAGACCTTCCACATGTGCTGGGCCACCTTCATGAACATTATCACCCAGGCCCCCCCCCCCCCCCATCACGTGCCAGGACATCAGTATGCAGCCACCTCTCACTCCAGAGAAGTCTCCACTGTCCCCAACCAGTTGGTTGTGGATAGATCCATAGCTGGAATGGCTGTCTGGAAGGTGTCATCCAGGCTATCCTGAGCAGCCACTTCACCTGCCTCATCAACCCACAAGAGATGGTTACTAGCTTCTGCTGCATGGGCTTCCCCAACTGTATGGGGGCTGTGGACAGCAGCCTTGTCCCCATCCTCTGCCTGCCCCAGGGTGCCCAGGCATTCATCAACCGCAAGGGCTACTTCTCTGTTGTCATTTGTTGTCAACCACCAGGGTCGCTTCATCATGTTTGGTGATGTTGTCAACCACCAGGGCTGCTTCACCTGCGTTTTCGCCAGCTGGGTGGTGAGGAGTTGTTCAGCAAGGGGGAATTGGTTTCATTCCTGCAACTCCAGTGGTTCTCATAGATAGCTGCATGTTATTTCCTGTCCCTGACCTCAGTGTCTTCTCTGCCACCTGGCTCCATGGCACTGCCAAGTGGGTGGGGTGCCAAGCACTGGCACTTGTACCTATTTTGTATACTTAGTTTGCTGAGCTCCATAAACTCATTAATGTCTTTCTATGAGTGCAAGGAAGTGGGGAGGTGGGGGGAGCTTCTCCCAGTAGCTGAGCATGGCTCTGAGAGAGGACAGGGAGGAGTTAATGAGGCAGATTCATGTTTCCACAGAATGGGAGATGGGCTGTGAATCACCCAGGAAGTGGGGAGGGACAGGGGGGCTATCCAGGAAGGGAGGGGGTGACTAGTCTACCTAGTGCTGAAGGATAAAAAACTTTGAAGCAATTAGTGACCTGGGGCCCTGCGCTTAGAGTGGGCAGGATGGGGCAATTTTACCATTCAGCCATGGCAGCTGTTGGGAGTGGTGTCCCAGAGGCTGCGGGTTTGGCTGCAGTCTTTGGCATTGAGGACCAGAATGGGGCTATCCCATGATGTGAAGAGCACAGGCTTGGGCTCCAGGTCCTGGATCTTGACTTCTGTGGAGTTGGAGCTTTTCCCTGCTTTTAACAAGGTCTGGGAAGATGTCAAGGGAGTTCAGGTCCAGCTGCAGCTCTGCTCCCAGATCTTGTGATGATTCAGGGACCAGCACCAATGGGCCAGACTCCTTGGGGACTGTCAGCAGATGTTGTGCCCTGTGGCCCCCAGGGACCTGCTCCTGAGTAGCTGGTTGTCCTGTCGTCCTGGGGCCTTCCTGCGCTGCTTTTATAGTTTCATAGTTGTTGGGGTCAGAAGGGACCTGAGCAGATCATCAAGTCCGACCCCTTGCCATAGGCGGGAATGAATGCTTTCTCTGATGGGGTCCCTGCTAGAGACTTCTCCTGCCTCTTAGTGGTGCTGTGGATGTGTGGGATGGTGACAGCCCTGTCTGTGGTGAGGAAGCAGGACAGCTTCTCATAAAAGGGCATGCTCTGCCTCCTGACCCTGCATTTTTTTTGGCATCATGCATGTGCTTGTACTGGATCTTCATCCATTTTGTCTTGGCCCAGCACTGTACCCAGCTCCTGTTGTGGCCCTACACTTGCAGCTGTTGGAAAATGCTCTTGAACATGTCCCTGTTTCAGTGTCTTTGGTGGAGCTGGTGTTTGGTCTCCTCCTTGCCCTAGATGGCGATGAGATCCCTTCTGTCCTTGTAGTCCCAGTTGTGTGATTGGGGTTGGTTAATGGAGGAGGAGCGGACATGTTCTTCCATTGTCCTGGCAATGCCCATGGGGTCTCGGCATCTGTGGGTGGGTCCATCTGTGAGGTACTGGACAGAATGGTGGATGGATGGAAGGTATGTGTGCATATGTGTGTATCCTGGTGCATGGCTTTCCCTCTCACTGCAGCTGGGTGTGGCCCTTACCTGACCAGGCAACCTCTGTGACCTTGAACTTTCCAGGGGCTTTTAGTAGACATCCCATAATGCTGGCAACCTGCCATGCCCCAACCTGGAAACTTACATTTTCCTCTACCTGGAACACTGAGGGAGATGCTCACACCCCTTCTGAAGTTGCCAGGCGGATCTGCCTGCTTGCCCCAGCTTGGATGCTTAGTACCCCCTCCCCCACAAACTCCTGGCCCTAGTATTCTGGGACTCTGTAGCTGTGGGCCAAAAAGAGCCTTGCAGCACCCCAGATGCACATGGCCTTCAGCAGTGGCTGAACCCTGGAGATCACAATGTTGTCTCTATTCAGGCCCAGTCTCAGTGTTTTGCCCCCGACCATCGCAACCCACCAGAAGTGTTATCCATACTAGCTCCTGCTCAGGTGGGGATGGGGGTTATGCTATGCTGAGGTCCAGGTTGCAGGGTGCCTGGCTCTGGCCTCTGAGATATGGTGTATGGGTCCCAGAGTTGTGGTCCAAGGGGCTGTGCCTGAACACGGCATTGGGGTCCTTGGCTGGGTGTGCAGGTACCAGGTTTGGGGTCTGAGGGTGTCTATTTAAGCATGGGATTTCTCCTGGGCTCAGTGTTGCAGTCTGCATTTGTTGTGGGGTGCTTCATGATGGAGTGTTGGTGTGCAGGGGCATGCCCAAGGACCTGGCTGCCTAGGTCCCGGGCCTTGTGCAGGGGGCATGGACACCTCCCTTCCCTTGGCTGCTTGCCTGTGGCTGAAAGATGGTGGGAGGTGGGGATGGAGAGGGGGATGTGCTTGCTCAGCTCTGTTAGATCTCAGAGGTAAGGTGTGCTGGGCACTCAGCCAGAGCAGCTGAATATAGGGCAAGTGTTAGTGTGCTTCCCTATGAGGGATGGGTAATGGGAGCTGCAAAGGAGGCTGGGATGCTGGAGGACAGCAATCTAAATTGATTTAATAGGAAAACAACACAGAAGTTCAATGCACTGGTCTAACCTCAATCAATCTGAATTGAGTGTACCTCACACCAGGTCTGTCTTAGACGGACTGCACCATTTTTAGATCTATGTGAACCAAACTTCCGTACGGTTATGGATTTAGATCTATTTATGTTTGCTTAGACTGGTCTAAGTGTAATGCCTGTACTTACCCTTAAAGAGGAGTGAATTCCCCCATTATTCTTAATGGGATGCTGAAATTTAAAAAATGACAGCATAAAACAGAATAGCTTCAACCGTTTCACTGTCTCAGAACAAGAAACTACGTCTAATGCATTTTTAAAATTCTAGTTTGCAAACTCAGTATTTCAGGTTTT
Source organism: Alligator mississippiensis (assembly GCF_030867095.1). NCBI lineage: Eukaryota > Metazoa > Chordata > Crocodylia > Alligatoridae > Alligator > Alligator mississippiensis. Next base: position 53,897,135 of record NC_081828.1, read on the forward strand.
GCTTTAATTCTGTCAGGTTTTGCTCAGTGGTATTTAAAAGTACAACCGAGCCTTCGGTTCTAGTTGCGTCACTGTTCTGTCTGTTAACACAATAAAAATGTGGCTTTGTTTTGTAGTGTAGAAGAATCTTAATCTTCAGACAGCAAGAAAATGGTTTAGGTCCAAACTGGAGCTGAGCTTTGATGGGATGGCCAAAAGTGTTGTAGGTGGTCTCTCTCTGAAGTGCTCCAGATGTATGTACATTCTTAATGTATTAACAGATACTCTGAGCAGAGAGGGTTTTTTTGTTGGTTTGTTTTGTTTTTCCCCCCCCCCCCCCGTCTAAAAATATCATTCCGGATCTCCTCTTCAGGAATAAAAGCTCTTCATTTTTCTCCTCTTACACTGTCCAACTCAAAATAAAAAGCTCAGGAGAACATACTGGTGTCTTTAATCTTTCCTCTATTCATAACTCATTCTCTAGAGTCTCAAAACTGCTTCAGCAGTTCCCTTCCAGTCTATCTGCTAGTTGGTGATGCAGCTTCCACTTGCTCACTTCCTAGCAGTCTCATAGGACTCTTTTACAATGTGCTCTGGGGTGGTGGGGCAGGGGAGGTATTTTAATTAGAGTAGCTCCAAGAATGCTTTAATAAAAGCACTCAGAGCATCTGGTGTATTAGTGTCCCTGTGCTTCAAAATGGCAGCAGGGGCACTTTATCAGACCTGCCCTTGCCCTATGCACAACTCTGCGGGGCACATGCGCCCCCCCCCCCCCCCCATGCTTGCCCGCAGCAGTGGGAGCTACCCTTCCCTTGTCCCTGTGCTCCCCCAAAATGAGCCACTTATGGCTCTGTCCCACACCCTGCCCTAGCTAGGTAGTGCCTGTTGGAGGCCCTTTGCTTTGGCGCCTGGCGCAGTTGCGCCCCCCCCCCCCCCTTGCTATGGCAATGTGCAGATGCCAGTTGGAATGTGGTAATTACTAAGGCTGTGTGAAACAGCACTGTTTTGCTTCGAATTCTGTTTTGACATTTCAACGGAACAGTGTTTTGTTTTAAGTTTAGTTTCATTTAGAAAGCACCGTTCCATTTCGTTTCGTTAAAACAGTTTTGCTGTTTCGAGTTTTGCCCATACCCCTGGAAGAGTCCAGCAGAGCTCTCCCTGGGGTGCGGGTGGGAGGCTGCCATTGCCACCTGGGACTGGTGCTGGGAGCTGAGCCCGGTGGAGGGAGGCGGAGCTCAGCTCTGGCACTGCCCTCCACTTCCCCCCACCGGGTTCAGTTCCATGGGGCTGGGAGCTGCTGGGTGCTGAGCCCGGTGGAGGGAGGTGGAGCGCAGTGCCGGCAGTGCGTGCCTCTTCCCTCCATCGGGCAGCAAGCCAGGCTTGTTGCCCAGTAGAGGGAGGCGGTATGCACTGCCATCGCTGCACGCTGCCCCCCCCCCCCCCCGGGTTCAGCACTTAGCAGCTTGCTGCCTGGTGGAGGGAGGTGGCACACACTGCCAGCACTGTGCGCCAACCCCCTGCACTGGGCTCAGTGCCTAGTGGTTTGCTGCCTGGTGGAGAGAGGTGGCATGCAGCATCAGGGCTACGCTCCACCTCCCTCCACCAGGCTCAGCACCCAGCAGCTTGCTGCCCAGTGGAGGGAGGCAGTGTGCAGCCCTGGCACTGCACTCCTCGTCCCCCCACTGGGCTCAGCTCCCAGCAGCTCCAGCCCCATGGAACTCCTCCTGGTGGTAGGAGGCAGAGCACAGCGTTGGCTCTGCCCACCTCCCGCCACCAGGCTGGTGGAGCTGATTGGAGCGCAACCCAGCGTTGGGAGACGGGCAGAGCCAGTGCTGTGCTCCTATTGGCTCTGCCAGCCCCACACAGTGCAGCCTGGTGGTAGGAGGCGGGGAGAGCCAGCTCTGCGTACCCCACTGGGCTGAGCCACATAGGGCTGCGGAGCCACTCAGAGCGCAGCCCTGGCTCTCCCCTGCCTCCCATCACCTGGCTGCTGCTTCGAAACTCTAAATGTTTTGAAACTTTCAAAATGTTTCGACTGGCCTTGTTTCATTTTAAGGCTGTTTTGAAGCCTTTTGTTTCGCTTCAGTTTCGTTGTTCAAAATGAGCTCAAAATGAGTCAAAACTGCATTGAAACGAAATGGCTGGCGAAATTTTGCACATCCCTAGTAATTACCACACTCCAGCAGGCTCGACTGAGTAATGCTCCGACATGCTGTAATTACAGTGTGGTAGAACAGCCTCCTGATTTATGCAGAGGCGCCCATAGAGATCAGTTCTTAAATGCCCTTTTTTTAACTTTGCATTTTTTTAACTGACTGATCCTCATCAGCTTTCATAGGTGCAACAGCTACTAATCTGGGACCAATGTATCACCTGTTCAGATTTAGGAAAAAAAGTATGTGTTCAGTAGATCAGATAAGGAGGTTATGGTAATCCAGGACTTCCCAGCATGGAAAAGGGGTTTTTGATAGTGGGTTTAGATTGTTGTGTCTGTTGAATAAAAACAGAAACTGAATTTAACAACAGATTGAAGATTAGGTATAAAGGAGGGAGTAGAATCAACGATGATACTATATTTCAGGCTTTAGGAATAGGAAGGCTTGCACTGTTGAAAAATAGTGTAAGAAAGAAGATTTGTTGTATTTACTTGATGTCAAGATATTTAGGAAGACGTATTAAATAATTAAGTTTAAGACTGGTTCTGGACAAGATGAAAGATGGCTTGGACAGGAGTGGACACTAAGGTAGACCGCCAGGCAGAGTTAGCTCACTTTGTAACATTTAAAAAAAATTATTATGGTGTTCAAAGGTGTCACAACCCAAAGGTGTGATTTTTTGTTTGTGTGTGTGCTTCAGCACCGCTAAATTATTTTCCCGCTATTTGTCGCTTTCTTTGCACGGTAGAGTTCTCTGCTGCAAGAGAGAACTCTGGTGCAACGGGGATTTCCTGCCAAATTACAGCTTCTTTGCAGGGTGCATTTCTTTTGCATCATAGTGATACATGCTGCAAAGGAGTTCTCACCATTTGTATTAGGATTCGTGCCACATTATTGGCCAATTCCTAATGTAGGCACACGTGGCAGCTAGCGATTGGCTTGCTAGCCGTACAAAAGGCTTGGATAGTTTCCGCCCAAGCCGGAGGAGGGAGGACGAGAGAGATTCTGTGTGAAGATCTCCAAGCGCTGCGGACCCTCGCGGACCCAATGCGCCTCCCCTAAGCAGGCAATAGAGGCAATAGAACCGAGCCTACGGAGCTTTCGCTTCTAGCCTCTCCCCGTCGCTGAGCGCAATCCTAGACGTATCCCTTTTCTGTAACTTCGGACCCGCAGAGCCTAAGTAACTCCGGGGAAACTTTTCGAACCTAACCGAACCAGACCCGTGGAGCCTGAACAACTCCGTGGGAGCAATCGATTTGTCGTGTTCCTCTAGCGAGGATCCAAGCGGGAGCTGTGCCTGGAAACCTGTCCAGCCTACACCAATACCATCTTTGGGTGTAAGTAAACAATCTTTTCAATCAACCATTACACCTCCGTAACTAATTCTAACTCGCGTGCGCTAAACCGCCCCACGGTTCTCTCCAGCCCCGCGTGCCCGAGCTGCCGGCTACAGCCCGTGTGCAACAAAGACGGGCCCAGCTCGCCCCTGGCTCGCACGTGGCGACGGGAATGAGATCGGAATCGCCACCGCACATGGCGACAAAGGTGGGATCGGGGTGCGGCCCGCACAAAAAGATATGGTCCAGTCCTAGTATTTGGTTAATTTAAGTAATTGAGAAAACATTAAATGGAAGTTTGGAATCCTACTAATTTAGTTCCAAGGAGTGAAATGACATTGAGCAATAACTGGGAAATTGCACAGAAGCTGTGTGGAAGAGCCCTGCAAAGGCCATCATTACATCTTACGCTTCATAAATGAGGTGTGGTCATCTGGTTTACCTATAGCCCTCCACTCATGTCACATCTTTTAATTTACATCTGCAGAATACAAAGATGTTTTCTTTTCCAAAGCATTTTTCACCATAAACAGGCTATTTGTACATGAACCACTCGCTTCTGCTTGTACTGTGTGTTAAGGTCAGACTGGATCTAGAATGGCAAGATTGCACTTACATTCTAAGGATGAGGAGGATAACAGAGTCTGTAGTTTATTTGGTATGGTGAGATTAAACAGTTTTTATTAATCCCAGAGCCTTCACTAGACTTGGTGTATATTATTTTTTCATCTGTTCATTTTTACATAATTGAACAAGAAAGGATTGAGGAGATTTGGTGCTTTACTGTTCTTGCTTCCTGCCTCTGGACAGAGAGCAAGAAAAAGATGGAGTAGTAGAAGGAACAGCTCAAGCAAAGTCTTGCTTTATCTTTGTTTATGTAAACATTTTTAAGGGCTATAAAAGAGAGCTTTGGTGAGCTGTTATGACGTTCTTCAGTCTAGAAGGCAGGGTCACCTTAACATTCAGAGTTGCTTTTTAAGACAGCTGACTGGGGCTGAAAATGGTCCCAGCTTTTTATAGTACTTCGTACAAAACGTGATGTTGCTGTTCTGCAAGATGCTTGCAGCCCCCATAGCCTTCATTTTTTCTGTGACATTGGTTCAGGATGACATGCTGCTGCTCTGCGTATTTATGGAAATTTTTTGGATCTTGACTTCTACTGAATTCTTAAACTGATGTGACTAATATTTTTGAACTTTTCTTTTAAGCAGTTGCTGTTCTATTCCAGGGCAACATCCCTGTGTTCAGTGCTGTTTTGTGTGCTAATGGGATTTGATGAAACCTCCCAATTAGTGACTATATAAGCTTGTTAAGCAATTAATATTGTCAGTTTAACTAGCCTGCTACACTCAGTAGAATTATCTTGAGACAGCCCTCACTGGTGGGCATAGCGGTGATGTTCCTTGTTCTTGTATGTTGCCTGCTGTGAAACTACTTTGTGCCAAATGGCTCATCATACAATCTGTCTTGAACGTATTGTTGCTTTTATGGGTATAGATTGTAGCCATGTTGGTTAAAGGACATAGGCAGACAGGGTTCTTTGGGTAAATCTGTTATCTTTTATTAGATCAACTCAAGTAGTTGGAAGAATTCTTCTTTGCAAGCTTTTGGGTACAAGCTTTTTGGGTACCCAAAAGCTTGCAAAGAAAAGTTTTTCCAACTATTTTAGTTTGTCTAATAACAAAATTTACCAGCAATAAAAGCAAGAAGGCAGACAAGGTTCATAGAGTTCATAGACATTAGGGCTGGAAGAGACCTCAGGAGATCATTGAGTCCAGCCCCCTGCCCCAAGAGCAGGAAGTCAGTTGGGGTCAAAGGATCCCAGCAAGATAAGAGTCCAAATGCTTCTTGAAGGAGTCCAGAGTAGGTGCTTACATCACTTCCTGGAGGGAACCTATTCCAAGCCTTGGGGGCTCAGACAGTAAAGAAGTTTTTCTTTATGTCCAGCCTAAAATGGTCTTGGAGGAGTTTTGTGACTGTTGGTCCTTGTCATCACTTAGGGTGTTCTGGTGAACAGATGTTCTCCTAGATCTTGATGCATATCCCTAATGTACTTATATGGTGCCACCAGGTCACCCCTGAGCCTGTGCTTTTCCAGGCTGAAGAGTCTCATGGTTCTCAGTCTCTCTTCATAAGGCCTATTCTCCTGCCCTCTGATCATGCGCATGGCTCTCCTCTGGACTCTCTCAAGATTCTCCATATCCTTCCTGAATTGTGGAGCCCAGAACTGGATGCAGTACTCTAGGTATGGCCTCACGAAGGTAGAGTACAGCGGGCGGATGACATCCTGAGATGTACTTGAGAAGCATCTATGGATGCAAGCCAAAGTTTGGTTTGCTTTACCAACTGCAACATTGCATTGGTAGCTCATGTTCATCTTGTGGACAATCATGACCCCCAAGTCTGTTTCAGCCTTGGTGCTAGTGAGTGTAGCACTGCTGAGCCTATAAGCATGCTGCAGATTTTTTCCCCCAAGGTGGAGTACCTTACATTTGTCGGTATTGAAAGTCATCAGATTTGTATCTGGGCACTTTTCCAGCCTATCCAAGTCAGCCTGGATCACCAGCCTATCCTCCGGTGTGGACACTCTACCCCAAAGTTTGGTGTCATTGGCAAACTTGGCCAGTCCACTTCTGACACCTGTATCCATGTAGCTGATAAAGATGTTAAAGAGAACAGGTCCAAGGACAGAGCCTTGCGGGGCACCACTGGTCACAGGGCACCACGATGATTCACTTCCGTCAACCACCACTCTCCGAGTCTGGCCTCGAAGCCAATTCCCCAGCCATCAGACTGTATCATAGTATCATAGTACCTAGGGTTGGAAGGGACCCAAACAGACCACCAGGTCCGACCCCCTGCCCCAGGCAGGAACGGGCACCAGGATCACACCACCCCAGCAAAATATCTGTCCAGCCTCCTTTCGAAGACCCCCAAGGTAGGAGAGAGTACCACCCCACCTGGGAGCCCATTCCAGAGCCTGGCAGTCCCAACTGTAAAGCAATATCTCCTGATGTCCAGCCTGAACCCTCCCTTCAACAATTTGTGGCCGTTATCCCTAGTAACCCCGGGCAGCGCCTGGGGGAACAGAGCTTACCCCAACCTCCACTGGTCCCCCCTGGTGAGTCTGCAAACGGCCACCAGATCCCCCCCAGCCCTCCCCTCCGGAGGCTGAACAAATTCAGGCCCCCCAGCCCCTCCCCACAGGGCCCGACCCGCTGTCCCTTGACCACGCGAGTGGCCCTCCTCCGGGTAAATCTTTTATCTCAGCATTGAGGCATTAAGATGGTGCTCAGTATTCTGGTTTTCAATAGTTACAGTATTCTAAGACTAAATTAGGCATGACCCTAGTCTCAGACAGCTACTAAGGGAAACTCCAGTTTTGGACACTTAAAAATAATAGCATGGCCTTGTGGTAGTTAGAGAAGCAAGAGGCTAGAGACAACCCAGAAACGCATAAAAAAAATGTTTTAGTAGTGTTGGAGTGATGATATAGCTATTAGGGTCCAGGGAATGTGAGAGGGGCTAAGATTTTTGTGGGGTTAGCCTTTATGGGACCAGCTGCATGGTTGTGATGGAAAGATGACTGAGGAAGAATGCCCTGTATTCGGCAGCTTATCTCGGTCTATTCCAACCATAAAGTTGGTCCAGTAAACAATATCAGCCACAAAAATCTATCTGTTTCATAAGAAAAATTGTATTTTTTCCAAAGTCTGGTATGGAACAATTGGAAATTTGAAGGCATTTTACACATTTTATCTCTAGCTGTGAGAGAAAGATGGCATCTGCCTCTAATACACTTGATGATAAGGGGTCTTTGGAGGGGAAGGGGGGTGTGGAGTTTTTTAGTTTGGTAAGAAAAAGAAATTACTGGTCAATCTCTAAGGGAGAAAACAGACATTGAATGAATTTTAAAGGCAGCACAAATGTGAAGTAAATGGATATCCTTACCCTTTGTTGTGCTGTGCGCCCCAAAATCAGTGGTGTAACAAAAAGTAGTCATAAACTCTTCCTCTATATTGTGATGGACGTCTATTCCCCTGTGGCACTTTTCCCCACTCAGCCAGTGACACAGGGCTGGCTGGACAGAGGAAAATCCCTGTTTCCCTGTTGCCGCAGACCTGCACCTTGGGTTTTGGGCAGTGGGGAAACTGCTTCCACACTTGGCCAGACCCACGGGGCTGACTGGGTAGGGGAACAGCCAGTGTTTCCTGCTGCCCTAGACTAGCGCTGTGCAGATCAACGAGAGTTCCCTGCTGCTCCAAATCTCTGGGTCTGGGGCATGGGGAATGCCAGGTGTTTCCCCACTTAGCCATTCCCTTGATGTGGAAGTGCTGCCACACTCAGCCAGCTCCACAGGGGCAACGTTTGTTTCACCCAGTGAAGCAAATCGGCTGTACCACAACACCTAGCAGCACAGCTGAATCGCACCATTTGGTGACGTCTGCTTGTAGCCTAAGCGGCCTGGTGATACATGAGTGTATGTTACATCAGCTTTTTTGAAGTACTGGGTTTATTGAACAAGTTAGAAAGGTCATCCAAGGAGTTTTAGGTGTCAGTCTCCAAAGTATATAAACTGCTACCGTCAAAACTACCAATTTTTCAAATGCATTTGGTCTGTGGAATTCATCTCTATATGACTCCTTTACTTGTAGAGCAAGAAGCTGATCACATTTTGATATGTGGAAAATTTTAAAATAATTCAGATACATTTCGAGCTCTGGAAGGAAGAGATGCAGATCATTACCCCTTCTTAAAAGCATCCTCTCTCTCTCTCTCTCTCTCTCCTCTATTTCCAATATTTGCTGGCAGGTCACGTGGTATTGGCACCACCTTCTTGCTTCCAGCTGCTTCTGCAAAAGGACAAGGCTCTTCATTGTGAAAAAGACCTTGAAGACTCTAAAAGACGCTGAAAAGGGGGAGGAGGAGCTAGTCCTCCAGCTGCTTGCATTGTGGGCCATAGGAGAGGAAGCAGGATTGTTCTTGTGCTGCAGCTGCTAAGGGTCAGTGGAAGCCTCTGGCAGTAGAAGAGCCAGAAGCTGCCAGTGGGTCCAGATCTGCCCATGGAAGAGAACATGAGGCTAAACACCTGGACAGGAGGTGCACAGGGAGAGGATAAACAAATGGCCGAGAAGCAGCAGGGAGAGAGGACAAAATGTGCAGATAGAGCTCAGGGATTCTGTTGGCGTGCCTCGACTGGAATGCGCTGCGTTATTAGGACATCGGATGTAGGTTAGATGGGACCTCCTGGGTCCCTGAATCCATCCCTCTGCTGCAGCCGGCAACCACTTCACACTTTCATAAGATGATCAAACTCTATCTTCAAGTTAGTTGGGAGCGGCGCTGTGGGGTTTTTTTTAATTTGTTTTGGTTTTGCCCTGCTACCCCTACTGAAAATCTGTTTCAGAAATTCAGCCTTAACCATCTTCTGATGTCTAGTCTAAATTTATTTATTACCAATTTAAAACCATTTAGTTTTATGACAACATTGTCCTTCAGTTTAGATCAGGGGTTGGCAACTTCTTTGAGCGGGGGTCTGGGGTGAGATGAGGTGAGAGAGACCTTTAAATGGAGATTTGCTCTGAGTATGGGCTGCTTCCAACCTGGCATGCGTCTCTGGAGCCAGTCACCCTTTTCCCCCCTCTGCTGTGCTACTACCTTGACTTCTAGGAGAAGATCCCTGCTGCCAAAACTGTCACAGAAAACCCCTGGCTCCATAGGCCAGATAAAATGTCTCTGGGTTGAATCTAGCCTGTAGCTTACCATCTCAAGACTTAGATGTTTCCTCTTTCTCCCTGGTGTTTACCTACTTGATGCATTTACAGAT